>NC_135384.1:26806923-27109038 GCF_049243985.1 Paroedura picta
GATGCAGTAATTCACTAGTGTGATTTGTGAATGCCAGAAGAGGAACAAAGAAAAGATAGAACAAAGGTGGCGAGGGAGGAAAAAAAGGGAGAAAGCGGGGTGGGGGTGGGGAAGGGAACCAGTGGTGTTGTCTCCAGGTGTTGGGGAAGCCACAGCACAAGGAACCAGCTGGAAGCCAAAGGGCTGTGATTGGCCTGTCATTTTTGCAAGGCCGGACTGAGTTGCCCTCATCCTTGCTTCAGTGTGTTTTTTAAAAAAGAAATAGCTTTATTTTATTCTATTGATTATATCCGCTCTTACTGTAGCTTCGTCAAATGCCAAGAACACTTCCTATGTCGTGTTGCAGAAAGAATGGAACAAAATCACAGTCCACTGGCACCATTGAGGCGAAAAAAAAACATTTAATTCTGGGTACAAGCTTCCATGCGGACCCAAACTCGGTTTTCATCGTGCTGTGTGCTAATTTACTCTCACACCTGGTCTATAAGTGTGAACCGATGTCTTTGATTCCATGACATTCCGTCTTAGGAAGTGCGCTTGCACGTGAAAGTTCATAACTTGAATAAAACTTTGTTGGTCTTAGAAGAAGAAAAAAGAAGAAGAGTTGGTGTTTATACCCTGCTTTTTGCTGCCTGAAGGAGTCTCAAAGCAGCTTACAATCCCCTTCCCTTCCTCTCCCCACAACAGACACCCTGTGAGGGAGGTGAGGCTGAGAGAGCTTTGAAAAAACAGTACTATCAGGACTGTGACTGGCCCAAGGTTACCCAATTGGCAGCCTGGAGATCAGCTGTCCTTCCTGGAGATCCCCAGGCCCCAACTGGAGTTCGGCAACTCTAAGATCAAGAAACGGGATGTTTTACTGCAGGGACCTCTATTCCCAGCCAGCACGGCTGCGCTTGGGCAAAACTAAGATTCCTACCCAACCACTCCGTGCCAGAAGAGACTAGAAACATTTCCCCAAACAAAAAAAATCTACCGGATCACATCGGTTCCTGATATGGGAGCAGGAAGATGGAGCTTCCTGATCAGGAAACGCTCACGACAAACAGGCCCCAGAGGCACCACCGGGGCAGAAAAGGCAGCTTGAGCAAGGGGCAGTGGTCCGATTACCAACTTCTGCCCCAAACAAAGATGTCTGCCCGGCCACAGGGACTGCCGCTATCACCCACGGCAGCAAGCCCTCCAGCACAACGCCAACCAAGGACTTCCTGCCAGGCCCGTACCCAGAGGGTGCCCACCCACCACTTCCCCATTGTCAATTTCGATTCCCGATGTTGGCCAGTTTCACTTCTCCTTGCAAGCCAAGCATCAATCAGTTCCACAGTCTACGTTCGCCAGCTGGGCTTCGAAAGGCACTTTCCTGACCCCCACCCCACCTTCCACCCTCCACTTCAATAACAGGCCGGGTCACAGGAGTGCTGCATTAGCCAGGCCCACAGGTAAAACCAAAACACGGCCAAACATCTCCCAATCTCAGAGTCACCTTCCACAAAGGATGCAGGTAAGAAACCTGAATATCATGTCTCCGTTACCGTTGTTTTGTTACTGCAGGGACTGGTTTTTGCAGCATTTAATGAAAAACCCCAAAGTGTTGTTGTTTTTGTTGCTCTAACATCCTCTGGATAAGCACCACAAATCAATGGCTTGAAATCCTCCTTTCTCAACTTATGCTACCCTTGAGAAACCCCTGAAGCATCCTTCAGGCGTTGAGAAACCCCAGAAGTGGCGCAATCACTCAGAAAATGTTTGGGGAGAAGAGCTGTGGACAAGCCCACCTGGGGCCCCTCCCCTGCCCGCCCCCCTCCAGGCCTGTCCTTTGCCATTTTGGGAGGGGGTGGGTGGGTTGAGAGGACAATATATGGTCAGATCACCCCGTAAATGTTTGACAGATTTAAAATATATATATATATATATATATATATATATATATATTTTTAAATATATATATATATATATTTAAAATAAAGATTTAAAATATATATATATATACACACACAAAATGCCATTCAGGGAACCCTGCCAGGGCCATCAAGAAAGGCCTGCCCTAGGGCCTAGGACAAAAAGTATTCTCTGGACCAGACACAAGACCCTGAGACTCCTATAAGCGATGCTTTTCCCCCTAATGCCTGGCATCTCTGCCCACAATGGTGGCCCTCGAGATCCCCCCCCCAACCCACTCAATTAGGCAGAATTGGGAGGTGTTTTGTCTTTTAACTAACAAGCTTTTGTTTTTTCTTTTGCGGTGTTCCTTCCCCTAACCATCTGAAAAAAGAAAATTTCACACTCTCTGCAAATAGTTCCAAACCACCGGTCTCTCTGTAAGAAACTGTCATGCCGGGGAACCTGGGGCTCTCCCGAAGGGCTGCCCCCGGCATCTGCTGCAGGAAAAGGGCTCGGAGGCTAATGTGCCAGTGCGGCCGATGGCGTGGCTTGGGTCAACTGGGCTAGCCAGCAATGGAGGATTAGCTGGACGAAGAGGGTGAGGCTGGGTGGGCACCCGTGAGAGGGCCAGGCCGCCGACAGACGGCTCTCTGCAAGATGCCACCCTCATTTCCTCAGCCAGTGTGATCTGGGGACAAGACAGGAAACGTGATGAAAATCTGATGTATGGTCAACAGCTTTGTGGTTTTCCTCTTCACTCTTGGAGTTGGCTCACACGCGACAGCAAGCAGCATCGGGCGGGGGGGGGGGGAGAAGTGCGTTGCAGGCCCGAGCATCCTAAAGATGATGAAAAAAGGACCTTCTGAGTAAGAGACTCTGGTTTGAAACGACAAGAGAAACACCGCTGGGACTTGAGAGAACGCGCACGGCAAACGGCAGACAAAGTGGGGAAATGAGGCTCGCAAAGGACCCGTGGCCCCGTGGCATTTCAACTCGTGGTCATGCTCACGGGAGGGGGAGCGGAGGCATGAATCACATTGGATTCTCCCCCCCCCTTCCAAAAATCTCAGCAATATCTCTCTGCACATGGCTCACAGAGTTGGCACAGGGGAGGGTGGGGATTAAGGAGGGGAGCCAAACTTTACCCAAGAGGCACGCGTAAGTTGACAGCCTGGAATCTGGAGAGGAGGAAGGGGCTCAGAGAATCAAGGTTTGCCCAATGGGACGGCATGGAAAGGGGCCCCCCCAAATCCCATTAAACAGCCCCATGAAGCAGATTTCTTTTTCAGTTTTTAGCTCAGGGTGAAACAAGTCCAGAAATCAGGTGCTGAGGCGGAGGGAAGAGTCTGCGTGAAGAATTTAATCGTGAATGGGGAAAGCGCCCGGAAATGAAGACAAGTCACCAATCGGCCGCGTGCAAAACTTTCCAGCCTCTCTCCAAACTGGATTCCAACTCTCCTCCCTCGGCCAAGAATGCTGTGCGACTCTCAGGCTTGCCGACACCTGCGTCAAACGCCCAACAAGGGGAAGCATCCGTTTGTCAATTCAGACTTTCCGTCTTCTCAGGCACGAATCTGGGAACAGCTGTGTATCCCAAGGACAGAGTACCCGGGGCTCAGCGGCTCCGTCCACCCAGCCCACTCGCAGCATTTATATGTCAAGCCCACAAGGTCCACATGCACACTCCTCCAAAGGTCCACATGCACACTTTGAGTGGCAGGGGTTACCTAAAATCGCCCCTCCCCTCGCTCTTCGCCGACATGGCGATGCCAGGACTTGGTACAGATAAGATGCCCAAACTCTAGCGCAGGGGTGGTCAAACTTTGGCCCTCCAGATGTCCATGGACTACAATTCCCATGAGCCCCTGCCAGCGTTCGCTGGCAGGGGCTCATGGGAATTGTAGTCCATGGACATCTGGAGGGCCAAAGTTTGACCACCCCTGCTCTAGCGTAATGTAACCCACTCCTGATGTCCCAAAGGAAAAGTCTGGACCAACGGTAGTAAAAATTAAAAGTCGCTGTCCAGTTTTTAAATGCCGTCGGTAATGGTGCAATGGCTTTTTTAGCCAGTTAAATCTGAAGAACGTTACCAATGTTGGAACTGTTCAAAAGGAAAGAAAGCCAGGCTGTTTTCAAAAGGACGTGGAGAGCTCCATCTTCAAAAAGGCATTAGTTCCCCGCAAAAAAAAAACCGCATCTTTAAAAGTGTGCCGTCTCATTAAACGGTGGCGACTTTCTCAGCCTTCTCAAGATTTTCTTTAAAAGACCCTGACTAACCTAAGCCCGACAGAAACAGCTCTAACAGGACTGTGGGTAGCCCAGGGTTACCCAGCTGGCTGCACGTGGAGGAGCAGGGAATCAAAGCCAGCTCTCCAGCATAGAAGCCCCTGCTCTTAACCTGCACACCAAACATAAAACCTATGACTAATCTCTTTTGATGTAACCTCCCATATTTAAACCATGACAATCGCTACTAACTAGAAATATTCCTCTCTATATCCCAAAAGGGAACTTTTTTTTTTTTTTTACAGAACCAAAAAGAGGCCAGCCACCAAAAGAGGACATGCCCCCTAAAAAGAGGACATCTGGTAACCCTGTGCAATATCCAACAACGTATGGGTGCATTAATAAGTAAAAAATTAAGAATCCAACATGTCGGTCTGCCTGAGCTGATTTTACCGCTCTTTCCTGGACGTCCGAGCAAGAAAACGCTGAAATGAAGGTAATTCACCCCCAGCAAGTATTACAGTGGCTGTTGCATTCCTAAGAAATTAGGGGGAGGTGGGATGAGAGCTGGGCGCCACTGTACCAGAGGAGGCAATCTGAGCTCCCAGCTTTAAGAACAATATCCAGAATATATTATACCGCCGTCTCGCAGCCCCCCCTCCTGCCCCCGCCCCGACTGCACTGTGTACAGACACACACACACACACACACACACGGTCTTTCCTCCCAACAACAGGCCTTTCAATAGCAAAATGAAATTCCACCTGTTGCAGCAGCTCACCCCAACCAGCTAAAATTACCGCCAAGAATGTGACACTCCAGTTACCCTAGAGGAGGCCCAGACGCGCCATCCTGCCCCAGCGACAGGTGGCCAGCCCCCCCACCCGTCCTCCCACGCCTTGCGGGGGGGGGGAGACGAGTATTTGGATGGGGGGATTATGTTGGCACTTATCTTTAAAAACTGAGCAGCGTGAAAACAGAGAGGAACAGGAAACGGGAGAGGAGGCTGGGAAGAGGAGGATTATGGGAGGGGAATTGAGTCCCGTTTTCTCCCTGGCCGCTCTCCTCCCAAAATCGATGTCCTTCGTGGCTTCCGTGAGCCGGCAATTCCAGGACTAGAAAACTCTACAGGTTGGAACCCCTTTAGAGCAAATCTTACTGGGCTTTTGTATTTAATGAAACTTGCAAAGAAGTGACTAGCCCACATGACTGTTTGGAAGTCCACCTGCCCACGTGCATGCGCCCCTCCCCATCCCCAGCCACCTGGGGCGTTAAACGTGAACGTGTGCAATGCGTACCTTCAGAGCTGCTTACAGGACAGAAATTTGCTCTCAGGGTGCTTGATCCACGGTGCCAACGAAGAAATGCAGCTTTAATTGTCCGGGGTTAGTACTGCAAGATTTCCCAACCAGTTCGCAAGTGCTAGCCAAACTAAATTGGGCAAGAGATGGAACGTCTCTCCCCAACCCAAGACTTAACCCATGGTCTCCTAACAGCCCAAATGTCAATTTAAAAAAACGAACACTATGTCTAGCAGGAGTTTCCTGGAGATTTAAAAGTAAAAGGTAAAGGTAAACGTATCCCCTGTGCAAGCACTGAGTCATGGCTGACCCTTGGGGTGACGCCCTCCAGCGTTTTCACGGCAGACTCAATACGGGGTGGTTTGCCAGTGCCTTCCCCAGTCATTACCGTTTACCCCCCAGCAAGCTGGGTCCTCATTTGACCGACCTCGGAAGGATGGAAGGCTGAGTCGACCTTGAGCTGGCTGCTGGGATCGAACTCCCAGCCTCATGGGCAGACAGCTTCAGACAGCATGTCTGCTGCCTTACCACTCTGAGCCACAAGAGGCTCTCAAGAAGATTTAAAGGAGGAGTGTCTAAAAAGAAAACATTTTTAAATGGATCTTTTTCTGTTTATTTTTATTTTTTCCCCACCCAGCCACAATTCTCTTTTTACATACGTATATGCATGTATCGTTTAGCCAGTTTCAAAGGGAAATCTGAGTGTTAACACAACTACTACCCCTTAACACTCCTGGGATGACCCTATTACAGGCTTATAAAAGGCTGTTGTTATTTAGACTGCATGAAACCTGCAGGACATTTCTTCTGACAGCAGAATAGTTCATAGACTACAGCTTGGAGGGACGGGGCTAGAAAGTCACCCCCAGCGACTCTGGGTAAAATTTAATTCCTGTTTTAGGCCCGGTAACCCTCTGATCTCTCGAAGAGACTTTGGCACTCTTAATTACGTTAAACACCATAGAAAATTACCTTCCAGCTTGCCGAGCACCAAAGAGACAGAAGACCAAGATCTGGGAGATTAAGTTTTTGAGTTCCAACATTCCCTGGGTGACATTTCACCCTCAGCTCCTTGGAGGAAGGTCCGTATAAAGATGTGGGAGAGAAAACCCGAGAAACAGCCTGGCTGCAGACTGTAAGACAGACCCCATCAGGGGCCATGAGCTTTAGGCGCTTAAAAAAAAAAGTGCACCCTTGTTGGGAAGAGAGAAAATGTTTTAAAAATTCGCTAAGGAACATATAAGGGCTCTCTGAGGCTACATACAGCGTCTTTTAAAACCGAGATGTTTTCATTGTCAACCTGTACGCATCCAATCGAGACCCTCTAAAAATCACTCACCCATTCTCCCCGCCCCCCCCCCAGCATAAACTGGGGTCACCTAGTTTGCCCCAACATACCAAAGGATTAATGAAGCCGTCCAGTCACCGGTGCCTCCCCAACCCGCTCCACTCCCCCAGCATCCCCCCCCCTTCGATATCAGGAGGAAGCCCCCCTTCCCCCTCCCCCTCCCCACTAAGCCCCCTCCAGCTGTAGGAGGCGGATTAACCCATTTTCTTTAATAACTACATTTGTCACTGGGAATGTGATTACAGCCTCCTGCCCAACTGGGTATGCAGTGACCAGCTTGGGGTGGGGGGGGGGCTGTATACGTGGGAGAACTGTGTGTGTGTGGGGGGGGGTTGCACCACCAGCCGGACGGACAGGTAATTACTCCTTCCCTCCCTGGGGACCACCACACTGCCGACGTCTAGTTAATGTGGCCTCTTCATTCACTCAGCCCTCATTTACTCCAAGAGCGTCCTGTCGGTCAGCGAGGGTAACAACGGGAGAAATATAAAGATGAAGCAGGACGGGGAAGGGGGGAGAAGCTACAATGCAAAGGCCCTCCCCGGTTAGCAAAGCACCTAAGCGCAACCATAGAAAGCTCTGGCACGGAAAAAGTAGGATAAAGAAAAATCAGCAATGGATTTCATTGAGCTACGGAGAATCTGCTGGTGTGCATTTACAGAAGGAGCAAAGGGCTGTTCTGTAACTCCGGAAGGAATGAAGTTTCTAGTCCTGATGCAAATCGAGGGAGAAGTGCAAAAGGAATTTCTATGGGAAGCATGAAGCACTCGAAAGAACCAGGCCTACAAGTTCTTGAGCCACCTTCTTCCAGCCTCCAGATGCTGCTTCCCACACCTGGACCGGGGACGTTTGCTCCCTGCACTGTCGTGGGATACACACCTCAAAGATTCAGTTTCCCAGCTCCAAGGGACACGGGCAGAGAAAATTCATCCCAAGCGAACCCACAATAGGCCCGGCCTTCCTTTCTTAGGCTGCTTAAGCACTCCGAAAGCCTGGCATGAATTTAAACACAGAGGCATTTGTGCCGGTTCTTTGGTTTCCCATATTTCTAGGAGGAGAGCATGTCAGTGTCCTCAGCTGTTCAAGGGCAACCTAGGCCTTCTCAACAGGATGAAGAATCCAGATAAGACTTTTTCTAGAGCAGGGGTAGTCAACCTGTGGTCCTCCAGGTGTCCATGGACTACCGTTTTGCTGGCAGGGGCTCATGGGGATTGTAGCCCGTGAACATCTGGAGGACCACAGATTGACTACCCCTAAGCTAGAGGACGGTGGAATTTGTTTTTTTAAGTTGTTTAGTCACCGTAGGTCCGTCCCAACCCGAAGTGTCTTTTCCAGGTGTGTTTTGTATATTCAGTGCACTCATGAAATCCCAGAAATGCGCACACACATGCCCTTTCCTCTCTGTTCTAATTCTAATTTCCACCCATCAATCCCTAGTTCTCCTGTGCACTTCATTAACAATGCTTGGCGAGAGCCTGCTTTGATCGTGCAAATTACACAGCAGTGGGGCGGGCTGACCGCACAACAGTAGCAATCTGAGGGCCCATTCGTTTCTCCCAACGGCGATCACCCCAATGCACAAACACACACACACAAATACCCGTGCAGCTACTTCGCCTAGATCAGGGGTAGTCAAACTGCGGCCCTCCAGATGTCCATGGACTACAATTCCCAGGAGCCCCCTGCCAGCATTCGCTGGCAGGGAGCTCCTGGGGATTGTAGTCCATGGACATCTGGAGGGCCGCAGTTTGACCACCCCTGGCCTAGATGGTTCCTCAGACAACTACTAACTAGAACTCGGCCCGGAATCTTATACAGTCCTGGGTGCAAATTCCAGCTGCACCTCTTAAATTCACAGAAAGTCAGTTCCTCTTTCTATATAACGGGGACCCCCTCGATGCGTGGGCAGAGAGAGAGAGGGTTTACCATTTGCTTTGGGACAATGAGAATTCTTTTAATAAACCGATTTGACCAACAAAGGCAACGAAACATTTCCACAAACGAGTGGGGGAAATGTTACAGCGCTTTGCGTTTTTGGGGAAAGGGGGGGGGAGGGAGAAGAGGACTTTTCTTTGTTGTCCGACAGACGTGGATGGGTGGAGGAGTTCCAGTAAATCGGACCCCACCCACCGGTTCGTGGTCCTCTTCCAAGATCCACTAAAACTCCCCTTGCTCTCTCTCTCTCCCCACACCATCCGTGAAGAGATGCGGAGTCTCCTGGCTCCAATCCCTCCCTAAAACACCCCGCGGCCCCCCCCTTTGGTACAGCTGGGGAGGGAGCCCGGGAGTCCTGGCCCTGGGCCACCTTTTACATCACAGCTGCTGACATCTCCACCGCGGGCTCTTTGTCCCCCCCCCCCAAAAATAAGAACGAAAAAGAGGGGGCGAGGGGTACAATTTTTCTGGCTCGATGGGGGGAAGCTATTTCCCCTCTGCGATAGGGAGGCGGCGGGAGGGAGGGGAGGGGGGCTGGGAGGCATGAGCAAGGACGATGCTCCACGGGCCAGTCTGCCTGGCAGGACAGCCACGACATGGCAACATAAGCAGCTTCTCGGTTATAAATAGAGAGCGGCGAAACGGAGAGCGAGAGGATAAAGGTCCGTAAATACCAGCGCTTGGGGCCACGGGGGGGGGAAGGCGGCGGGCGGCGTGCCGCTCCGAATCCGTGCCCTTTTCAGTTACGGGAACCCTCGGTGCCTGTCCAAGTGTCGGCTTTCCTCCCCACCCACTCTCGCCCGGCCGCCTCTACACGCCCCCCCTCGGGCGTGGGTACCAGCTTGCTGAATGCCAGGTGGAAGAGTCACAGTCCGTCTCCCCCGCTCCCATCTCACTGCAAAGGTTTATTTTTTGGGGGGGGGACTCCCTGATAGAGTCTCTGCAATCCCCAGTATGGGGGGGGGAGGCGCATGGTCAGGTCCCAGCTGTTTGTCTGGGAATGGGGAGGCACATCCCACGTGAGCCCCCTGGCTGAACTGGCTCCCAAGACCTCCACGGATTTACGAGGCCGCCTTTTGGAAGTCACGGATTCGCAACCAGGCTGGGAAAAAGCTGAGAGCAAAGTTTGAAATTTTCAGCAAAGGGACGTTATAAAGAGGTGGGGGAGGGGGGCGTGGGGGAGATAATCTTGAGCCGAATGTGAGATTGGACGCCTTCCTGGAACCAGGACTTTGGCCACGGTGATGGAGGCCATGCTACATGGCTATTTTTTGCGCTGTGGTTGATGGCAAGAGATAAGGTGCGGTTGCGTTATCTGACATCCGCACACGAGGATGGGAAGATGAAAGCAGAGGCCTTCAGCCAGGCTAGGGGGGGTGGGGTGGGGCATCTACCCAAGAACTGCCAAACATGAAAAGTGCCAGCCAAAGGCACAGAGGCAGGGGTGTCCCTGCCACCCAGGCCAGTTTCAAATGCAGTATCCTTTGCATGGACAGAGATCTCACTTCATTGGAAAAGCCCAAAGGACCCAGGTCATGTACCTGCTGCACATACCCCTGGGGATTGGAGGACAGAAGAAAATGTTTCCAGCTAAAAAAAAAAAAAATACAATTTTCTTCCAAGTCACGGGCTTGGCGAACCCATGCAACGAAAGAAACGCCGTGTGAGCCAAGGATGAATTTGTAAAGATTAAATAGCAATCTTATTGTCATAAACTCGGCATTTGAAAAAGGCTTGGTCTTCCCAGCAATTTATCAGCCTGCCTGCCTCACAGCAGTAAGAGGACACCTGGCCAGGTGCCATTGTTTTGCTTCCATTGTTATGAGACCTGGTTTTGAGTTACTGACTCTCATAGACTGTTGATACACTTTCGGAGATGTGCTCTTGGGCTTGCGGAACTCCGTGCTAAAACGTCAAGGGACGGAGGGCGAAAGGACTGGCTGATGGTTAGGGCAAACAATCCCACCACAGGTAGCGACAAAGGAAGCATCCGAACCTATTTCACGGCCCTCTCACTCCCACTGGGATGCAGAAATGTCTAGACTGGTCCTCACTGGTTAATAACTCCGCCGTCTCTTCATTCTAAGGAATGACGCAGAATAATCTGACTGTAAAACCAGAGAAGAAAATACCGTGTTAAGAAAGCGGGAAAGACAAAAGAGATCTTTCCAGGATAACGTGAACGGTTTTGAGAGATGAGACCAGTTCTTCCTGGAAGCCTGCATTTCTGCCCATTTCAGAGGACATTTACACAATATGTGGAACCTACTTGAGCGGAATCAGATTATCTGTCCATCAATGTCAGTAATATCTACTCAAACTGGCAGGGTCTTCTCCAGCTGAGGCCGTCCCCATCTCTTCCTGCCGGGGCCCTTTAACTGGAGACGCCAGAGTTCGAACCCAGGACCTCCTGCACGCCAAGCAGAAGCTCCACCACTGAGCCACGGACTCTCCCAGCCATAGATGCTCTCAAATATTTTGAGAAAGAGAAAACATGTCCCCTTCTTCCCAGCTGCATCTACACCAGAATCGCCCGAAAGAAAGGTGGGGTGTTTCATTGTTTTGTTTAAACCGATAAACAGCTGGTCTACATCCTGAAATAGTACCAAGAAGTCGAAAAAATAAGACACGTTTCTCAAGCTAAACTTGCGATGGTTCTTGTCACACAGAAGCTCTTTTCACGGAAACACTTTTAACGCACGATTCTTGACGGGGAGTGTCACCAAACTGCAAGGATAGTCTTAGCGTGAAACACTCCCTCTGAGAAACAATAGCACTTTGGAAAGATCAAAAAACGGCTCGGGGAGAGCATGTGCTGCATTAATCCGTGCTCTGCCCATAGAGGCTGAATTCTGCAGTCCGGTAGAGAACTACGTGCATTATCCAGACTGGTACGTATTTCCCAGTTCTGCAAAACTCATTCTACTTCCAGAACGACTAGCTGTGTGGAATGCAGACATCCCACCCACCCCAGACCTGAGACTCTCCTCTCATCCTACCGTGCTGTCAAGATTTCATTGCCCATTCACTTTCAGGGACCCCATGACAAATGTTAAGGACGCACTCGTCACTTGAAGGCCCTTGCAGAAAGAACTCTCCAGCATACGGCAACTGTCTGGACGTGGTCTGAAGCAGCACAATAAAATCAGAGTCCAGTGGCCCCTTTAAGACCAACAAAGATTTATTCAAGGCGTGAGCTTTCGAGTGCAAGCACTCGAAAGCTCACGCCTTGAATAAATCTTTGTTGGTCTTAAAGGTGCTACCGGACACTGATTCTATTGTCAGGACGTGAACAGAATTCTGTGCTTGCACTCGAAAGCTCACGCCTTGAATAAATCTTTGTTGGTCTTAAAGGTGCTACCGGACACTGATTCTATTGTCTGGACGTGAACAGAATTCTGTGTGGTCCCAAGGCCAGCGAGATCTCCAAAATGCTACTTCTGGTTCCACCCACCAACACCCTCCAATGCGTTCCCAAGGTAATACAAGAGCCAGCTTTACAGTGCTTGTTCATAGCATCCCTTTCTATAAGGCTGTGTGGGAACGCTCAAGGCCGCGAGGACAGAGGGAAAACTGCTCCCGACCAAAGCAGAAGGGGGACATTGAAAGGGACACGCCGAACAGCTGGGTGGAGACGGGAAGCATCCCTGCCCCCTTCCAGGCCTTACCATCCTTCTGCTTTAAGGCTTATATTGCTAGGCAATCTTCCCCAGACTGGAAGATTAACATACAAGGCACTACTGCTGGCGAGAGATTTGGCTGGAGAGGTTTGTTTTGAAGATGTAGGTAGGCCGGCAGGCAGGCCAGCGTGGAATAGCGTTTCAAGCTAGGATCTGGGAGACCCAGGTTCGAATCCCCACTCGGCCATGAATGCTGGCTGGGCGGCCTGCTGCACAGGGTTGTTGTGAGGGTAAAAGGGAGAATGGTGTGAGCCAATTCGGGTCCCTGTTGGGGAGAAGGGCGACCAATCTTCAGCACTAATGTCCACCACTACGCTAACGAGGGATCGCTATTCATCCAATCAGATACTATCTTGACGTGAACTTATGGACCAATGGGCTGCTCCCGTTAAGGACCAATCAAGTTCTTTGGCGGGCTTGTACAGGTGTATGTAAGTTGTCCTCTGAGGAGCGTTCGGCGTTTGTGGTTGGGGGCTGGAGTTAATAAAAGCTTCTGTTTTGGAAAACCGTGTCAACGGAGCCCACAGGCTTAATATGCGCCCTTTCCCGCCAGCCTTGCTCCTGCAGTTCTGTAACACATCTGCGGAAAGACCACATTCATGCTCGGCCAGACAGGACACAGACCTGCAACAAGGACAGAGGAGGGTACCTTGCAAATTGCATCCGATGCAAAGATAATTTGGAAGAGCAAGTGACCAGTGACACCTTAAAGACAAACAACGTTGGTGGCAGGGCTTTTGTGAGTCGCAGCTCACTTCTTCAGAGATTAGCCTTTAAGGCAGGGGTGGCCAAACTGTGGCCTAGCTCATGGGGATTGTAGTCCACGGGCATCTGGAGAGCCACAGTTTGCCCCCCCGCCCCCGCCTTAAAGAATCTGCTGCAGACAGAACGACACAGCTAACCATCTTGATTTAATTGGAAGAGGGACTTGAAGGAGAGCTGGCCTTCACGACCCGAAGGCGTACCAAAGCAGCTTTCAAACACCGTTCCCTTCCTCTCCCCACAACAGAGATCCCTGTGGGAGCTCTAGGAGAACTGCTCTGCACAAACTGTGACTAGCCCAAGGTCACCCAGCTGGCTCCATGTGGAAGAGCAGGGCACGAAGCCGGTGCCCCAAATTAGAGTCACCCACTCTTAACCAAGACGCAACGCTGGACTCCCCCCCCCCCCTCAAAGTATTTGCAGATTAGGGAGCATTGTTTAGTTATCTCTCCTGTTTTCTCTCACAATTACAGAGACCGACCTACAAACAGAATAATGCAAGGTCCCAGGAAGAAAAATTCTACCTTGGCATGTGGATTTGGGTTTTGCGGTACCCCTGTCGTTGTATCGTATTCAGTTCCGAAGATTACTGTTTAAAATGCATCTGACCCAAAACACAAATGCTGGAGCTCAAGACTCTGGCTTCCTTAACTCCGCAGACCAAGAAGAAACAGAGCAAAGTCATGAATTTGGCATAAATAAACCCGG
Source organism: Paroedura picta (assembly GCF_049243985.1). Lineage (NCBI taxonomy): Eukaryota > Metazoa > Chordata > Lepidosauria > Squamata > Gekkonidae > Paroedura > Paroedura picta. The sequence goes on from NC_135384.1 coordinate 26,820,765, forward strand.
GTTTACGTGGCCTTGGGCACTTGACAAATAATGCCACCCACGGGGCAATTTCCCCAAAAGTCTAAACAAACGAAAACAACTCACATCCTGTGCTAACACATTAGGTCAAATGGGTTTGTCTGTAGAATGGATGTAGTACCTTTGGTGGTTGCAGGGGTGTCTGACGGACTGCCCACAATTTAGAGTCAGGGACAAAAATCTCTCAGATGCCTTTAACGAAGAAACTGGATTTGGTTTCGTCCACCCTGCAATATATGGCTTGACTCACTTGCGTGAGCCACCTGAAATGATCCAAGTTACAAATTCACGGCTCCTTTGTTTTGTTTTGTTTTTTGCTCTGCTATGCCCCAGCTTGTGGGGTTGGATCCGGCCAACTCTTTCATTCCACCTGGCCCAGGTCTCCTCCTTACTACAGCCGCAAACCCGTATAGCTTACGTCCACACCTTCCTTTCCCACCAGCAGGGAAGAGGGCTGGATTCCACCCTGGATTCCAGGCCAGGTCAGATGCTCAAGGCTTGCCACTGCCAGCCTCTGCATCAGGGGTAGTCAAACTGCGGCCCTCCAGATGTCCATGGACTACAATTCCCACGAGCCCCTGCCAGCATTCGCTGGCCAGCATTCCCTGCCAGCATTCGCATTCGCTGGCAGGGGCTCGTGGGAATTGTAGTCCATGGACATCTGGAGGGCCGCAGTTTGACTACCCCTGCTCTACATGGTGACACCTCAGAGGTCTCCCGTCTAAATGCTGACGAGATCGGCCCAGCTGCGGCCGCCCGCGTCTGGCACATGGCTTACAAGCTCCCCAAACGGTCCCAGGCTTCCCCCGAGGACCTGGAGGTTGCTCCCTGCCCTGTAAAGGTCACGCTGGTGTGGCGGGAGAGGAAGGACTGCGGGGAGAGGGGCCGATGCTCAGCTCCATAACCACGTCAGCCCGCATTAGGATGTTCGGAGACCCCTGAGCGAAGCGAGCCGCCAAGGAAGGCCGGGCGTCTGGACCCCTCTCTGCGGCGCTCCCGCTACGGGGCAAATGCCGTGCCGTGGTCCGCTCGCCAGAGACGCACGCTGGCACGCAACTGTCACTCCGCGGGAGGGGAGGGGAGGGGAGGGGGAGCGGGGATAGATCGCACTCTCCGGGCAAAACAAAAAAGCTAACATTTAAGAACCAGCCGCAGCCCGGAACGCCCGGAGCAGAAGGATGCTGCAGACGGATCCAGTGGCGAGGAGGGGCAAGAAGGGCTGCCCTCTCTAATCCCCTTTCCCCAGGAACCAAAAGCACCAAGGGAACTTTTCTGCCCAAAAGCCCTAAAAAATCAAAAGCCTTTTTGGCATGCCTGTCCCTACCGATAGCAGCTCAGCGGTCGAGGCAGCCTCGGGGCCGATCCTCTTAGAACTGCAAGGATAATCAACCCCAAAACCTCCTCGCCAAAGCTTGAACCGCCGACGGTTCAGGGTGAGGGATGCAAGGGATCCCCGCGGGTGGATCACTCGCTGCTTGACCCCCTTTTAAGTCTTTTATGTGACTTGTCATGGAGGGTGGCGGGGGGAAGCCCCTCTGGGACGCTTCTGATCCAGCCTGATGAATGAATCGGAAAGGGGACAGCGCCGTCGGCTACCTTTGACACCCGCATCTCCCTGCATGCTCACCTGGAATTCCTGCCTGACCCTCAGGTGACTGGAGAAGAAGAAGAGAGAGGAAAACATCGCAGAGCCCAGAGGCAGATGCTGTGCCAGGCAAATTAATCCTGAAGGATAGGGACACAGGGGGGAAAGGTTCCAGCCCTTGGAAGGTGCCACGGGATGGTCAAATACTGAGCTTGCCTGTCCGACCCAGAACTTTCCTTGGCAGCAGCTCCTCTATTATGGAATCACATTCCTTAAAGTGTCAGGAAGTCCCTCTACGCCGCAGCTATTCAGGTGACACTGCAAATTGGCATTCTGCAGGAAAGCCTTTCCTAGTGTGAGGGGTTTATGGCTGAAAATGTTTTCTTATGTTTGGCAGAGTACCTTTATGGCAATCATTTTTATTCATGTAGAGCAGGGGTAGTCAACCTGTGGTCCTCCAGATGTCCATGGACTACAATTCCCATGAGCCCCTGCCAGCAAATGCTGGCAGGGGCTCATGGGAATTGTAGTCCATGGACATCTGGAGGACCATAGGTTGACTACCCCTGATTTAGAGCACATCCTTGTTTTTTAACACACAAAACAGCCCCCCAAGATGGCGTAAGCAAGCAAGAGAGCCGGTGTGTTGCAGCGATCACAGGTTCGAATCCCCACTCTGCCGCGGTCCGCCCATTCTCTTTCAGCTAGCCCACCTCACAGGGTTATTGGGAGGATAAAAAGGAGGAGAGGCGAATGATGGGAGCTGCTACAGGAAAGACGACGGGGCATAAATGAAGTAAATACAAAATTGCAAGGATATTTTGACCTACTCTTGGAATGCCTTCAAGTTACAGCCGATCACACATTAACTTTAGAGCACGGGTGGCCAAACTGTGGCTCTCCAGCATGCTGGCAGGGGCTCATGGGCATTGTAGTCCATGGACATCTGGAGAGCGGCTATAGAGGGACGCATTTTCATCTCTTCCCCTCCAGGATTTCATCAAGGATGAGGGGACGGAAATGACTGGGAACCAAGATCATGCTTGGAGTTGACCCGGGGTGGGAAGACAACAAAGATTTCAAACAGTGGTGGGTTTTTAGTGATTTTTATCTAATCCTTCTGCGTTTAAAAGGCAGCCTCTTTGACACAGAGTTCCACAGTCAAAGGCACTTTTTGAAACGGTCGGTTCTTCTGCTTCCTTTCAGGAAGGAGAGAAAGGGGGGAAAATTAGCCTCTCTCACAAACACTCAGAAATCAATTCTTAAAGCTCTGGGAAACCCCCAGGATGCTCAACGATCCCCTTTTCAAAGCATCTCACCTCCCCACCCCCTCAAATAAAAGCTGCCTTCTGCCCACCTTATCATAAATTCGCCTAGCACATACATGTGCGCATAACCCATTTTTTTTTTCCCAGGGAGACCCAAGTTCCTTTTTTTAAAAGAAGAAAAAACTGGGTGACGAGAATCCGCCACCGGTGTTGACGAAACGTTTCCTGATGTCGCCCACACGCCGCAGTTTCAATTCCAGCTAAAGAGGAACATCTACTGGCAACTGGGGGGGGGGGGGGGAGGAAGAGAAAAAGCCACCGTCTTTGCCAACCCATGCAGCAGACAGGGAAGAAAGCTACCCACTAAGGGGCACCATGCTTCGACCGGTTTACAATTCTGCCACCATAAAGTCTGTTTCTGTGCCAACAGCAGCTGAAATCTGCAACCTTTATACCCTGGCCTCTTCTCTGCTGTGTTTGTGTGTGTGTGTGTGTGTGTTTTTTTAAAATTTTGCACTGATTTATTCAGCTTTGAAAATACAGGCGCTTAATTTATTTGGACTCTGCACACAACTGCACGTGCTCTTTCTGCAATGCCAGAGAACTGCTTTGTTTTTTTGAGATTGACACCTCCTCCCCACCCATCCCGCACTCATGCAAAGTTCTTGCCAACACAAAATCTGCATCTTGACTTTGTTTTTGCAAGAACAGTTGGTTTTTATGCCTCTCTTCTCACTACCCGAAGGAAGGAGCCTCAAAGCGGCTGACAATCCCCTTCCGTTCCTCTCCCCGTAACAGACCCCCTGTGAGGCAGCTGGGGCTGAGAGAGGTCTGACAGAATTGCTCAGTGAGAACAGCTCTAAGAGGACTGTGACTAGCCCAAAGTGCCCCAGCTGGCTGCATGTGGAGTAACAGGGAACAAACCCAGCTTGCCAAATTAGAGGTAGCGGCTGAGAGAGCTTTGTCAGAACTATGTGGGAAGAACAGCTCTGACAGGACTGTGACTGGTCCAGGGTCACCCAGATGGCTGCATGTGGAGGAATGGGGGATCAAACCCGGCTCACCAGATGAGAAGCCAACGCTCTCCACTGCTACATCTCGCTAACAGTCAAAAAGAAATCAAACGTTACGCAATTCACAAACACAAAATGCAGTGCTTGCCAGTTGCTTGATCAGCCAATGGCTATTAACTGTTATAGCCAATGAAACCTCCAGAGGCAGAGGTAGTATACCTTTTAAATGCCAGGAACCTGGGAGAAACAGGCCACCACCCTCAGCGCCTGCTCATGAGCTTGCAGAAAACCTCTAAGGAACTGCGCAGGTATTGGGGCTGCGTGGAGCAAAATGGTTTTACAAACTCGCCAGGATAAGCGGTTGGGGGACGGTTGTCTGTCTCTTATTGTCGGTAGGATGCCATTGTGCAATTTCTGTATAGCTCAACGCGTCATGTGGATATTTATGCTATGCTTCAGCTCTTTCCGGTGGTTTCAGATGTCTAATCTCATGCATTAGTTATTCAATGTCCCATTTTTCTCGACTGGACTCACTCGCTCTGCGTAATCCGCCTCGCGTCCCTGGGGGGGGGGGGGGAAAGGTAGACTGGAACGTAAACAAACCCCGTAAGAATGCTGCACCAGACTAACCGAAAACCTGGCCCACTGTTCTTGCAGACCGGTTAAAACCGGACTCTGTTCATTCATACGTGCAAAACGGCAACCCACTTGGTGTGCGTTCCTACAACGACTATCACCGACTTCGGAAACCCAAAGACCACATGAAATTCAATGATGCAGCAAGCCCGTAGCATGGAGAAAGAGGGTGTGTGTCCTACCATGACTGTCACCCACTCCCCCCCCCCAGCAGTATTGATGGATTTGGAAACAAAGGCAGGTCCCTTCCCAAATTCCTGGGAGCAATCCATACGGCTGCATGCCTATCATTGCCAGATTAGAAGCCCCCGCTCTTCACTGCTACATCAAGGTTGGCCTTGGACATTTTTGGAGACCTGGGGATGGTGCTCAGAGGTGAGGGTCTGTGGAGCAAAAGGAACTCAGCAAAGATGGGATGCCTCCGAGGGAGACGATCTAGGCAACTTGGAGGCCAGGTGTAATTCCAGGAGAGCTCCAGGAGCCACCTGGAGGTTGGCAACCCAAGACCCGGTTGCAAACCCCCCCCCCCTCCCAGATGGGTGGAGGGAGAAGCTGTAAAGTGCAAGGTAAATCAATCGCAAGATGCACGCCCGGCAGAAGAAACGCCAGGGTGTTGCTACATTGAGGCAGGAAGCACCAGACTGGGGCCCGGAGAGGAGGAAGAAAATATTCATTCCTAAACAATAGATTTGGGCACCCAAGATCTCTCCCCCGCCCCCCTGCAATTTTTCTTTACACCTCCTTGTGAATGTGGAGGGGGGGGGAGGCAGAGAAGGTCTGGGAAGGTCCGACTGCTATTGATAAAAAAGCATCCCCGTTTTTAAAAAAACAACAAAAGCCCGAAGTTGTGTTTTTAACATCCAAGCTCCTTCGCCGGAACGTGCACACACAGGAAACGCAGACGCGCGCACGGGAACGAAAAGAAGGTCCTCGGGCCAGGGTTATTCCAGGGCAAGGAACGAGCTTCCGTCACGATCCTGCCCACTTTCCGCGCAAGTCAAGTCATTGTCTGCATGCTGCCCCCAGTGACAGTCAAAAGGGGATGCCCCAGGCTTCTACAACGGAAGGAGGAGGAGGAGGGCTCTGCCGTGGCCCTCTCGGAAAAGATTGGGGCACTCCGGGGAAGACCAGGAAAGTCCTCAGAGGACCAGAACCAACCCGTGCCCAGAGCTCCCCCAACAGAGGCCAGGCTCAGGCCCTGGCAACAAAGGACAACTGGATCCTCTAAGGCCATTGACGCATTTGACAGGCTTGGAGCAGATCAAACTTTCCTGGAGCAGATCAAACTTTCCTGGAGCAGATCAAACATTTTGCCTGCACAAAAGGAGCCACTGGTCAGGGATGCTAGCCTCCAGGAAGGACCTAGCGACACCCCCCCCCCCAAATCACAGTTCATCTCCAGACTCCAGAGATCGGTTTCCCTGGAGGAAAGGGCTCCTTTGGAGGGTCAAGTCTACGACGCTATGCCCCACTGAGGTCTCTGCCCTCCCCCAGGCTCCATCCCCAATTCTCCAGGAGTGCCCCAACCTGGATCGAGTAACCCTACAACCCACCCCTGGAGGGAACTTGGTCACCCAGTCATGTGGGCCAAGGTTGTCAGAACGTCCAATTCTGCTCCTGGAGGCGCCCTCTTCCAATTGCAAACAAACCAGTCGAAAAGTACACAATGAGTCAAGTTAATTGTTCAGAAGGAAAACCACTTCTTTAACACACACACACGGAAAACCAAAGTCTGCTCTCTTGCTCGCTCCTTGCCTCCCCAGCCCTCTTGCAGGACCTGTTTACCCAACCCTCTCGGAGGCAGGCTCCCACAAGAAGAACCTTCTTTGCTCCTGCCAACGGCCTGACCAGACACTTTCGCCTCTGCCAAGCCAGCCGCACAACAACAACAAACACCCTGAGCGTGGCTGGGCGGCTCGGAAGGGTCAGCGAAGGCAGCCGGTCACCAAGGCCGGAGGCCCACCTGCCAACAGCGAATACCCCTCCGTCCCCGTCTGCAGCCCGGCCCGGCCAGAGGGCCCGGCCGCTCGCCAAGGACATGTTGCAGCATAACAGGGAACTTGGGCAAAAGTGACCGGGTCATTTGCCGTCTCCCGATTTGCAAGAATCGAGTCGAAGATTAACTATTTTTCAGTTCAAATATTTATAGCCAGCCCGCCTTCTCTCCGCATCAAGGCCTCCTTTTGGCCGTGGAGGAGCCCCTGAAACAATTTTCAGACTTCGAGGAGCTCCGGAAGTGATGTCAGCTGGCCCCTGCCACGCCCCCAGAAGTGACATCACTACCCACACCCTTAGCCATCCTTTTGCTCCCTCCCAACACGTTTATTACTACTATTGTGGCTCTGCCTCATGTAGGCCGGAAAGAAGTGTAGCAGCTAAAAGACAGCCTGGACGGCCCCCCTATACCATGCCCCTCCGGATTTCCCGTGGACCCCTAGAGGTCCACGTACCCTGGTTAGGAATCCCTGTAACAGAGACACAGGGAGGATGGGCTCTTCTAGTGCCTGTATTCCTCCCACCACGAACCCCAGGAAAGTTACAGGGATCCTCTCCTTACTCCACTCCCCTTTGCCCAACCCCAGCAAACTCAAGACACCCAAAAAGTGCCCCCCCACACACACACACCCTGCTATGCCCCAGGAAGGCTACATCCCAATCCAAACCCGAACATCTGGGATCCAATGTAAACCATCCTCAAAGACACTATAATTTTACAAAGCCATCCCTGTACTGTTTGCAATTCAAAATATTCCGATTTCTACACACAAGGTTTATATTCAGCTATTCAACGCAACCACAGTCATCAAACATCATCTACAGCAGGGACAGTCAAACTGCAGCCCTCCAGAGGTCCATGGACTACAATTCCCATGAGCCCCTGCCAGCATTCGCTGGCAGGGGCTCATGGGAATTGTAGTCCATGGACCTCTGGAGGGCCGCAGTTTGACTACCCCTGATCTACAGCCACGTTCTTCAACAACAGTTCTTCTCAGCTTCATCAATCAATACAATTTTCGGAGAACCACTGAAATTAAGGTTGTTCACCTTGTGACATACAAGAGCCCCCAGCCTCGGCTCCCCCGCGGAGAACTCAGAACGGATGGGCGTCTGGACCTCAACTTGGAAGACCACTGGCCACACTCTGCCCAAGTTGAAGAGCAACCTTCCTTAGGGTCAGCGGGGCAGGTAGGTCCCACCCGCTCCCTTCCTCTCCCTTTGTACTCCGTGGCTGAGCCAACCCACTCCCCGATGATAATTTCCCAACTTCTGTTGCTGTTGTGGTTCAAAACCCCACAAGCCAACAGCCGGGAAAGCGATCAGTGCGCTGCCGGGAGAGGGGAATGAAGTCACAGGTTGCTCTGCCTGCTGACTTCGTTAACGTGGTCTCAATACCTGCAAAACCTCAGAGGTCCTGAAAAAAAGAAAAATCAAACTCTCTCGAGAACGCCAAGCGGAGAGAGAAGAACAAGCTTAAATCTCAGCAGAGCATTCCTGCAGATTGGGGAGGGGAGGGTCATTTCCCTTGATCCCGCTCCCCGTCCCGGAGCGGAACTGAGCAGACCCGATCGTGCTGCTCCGGAGAGGGGCACACGTCCCCAGGAGCAGCATTGGGGGATGAAGCCCTGCCCTGGGGCGGAAATTCTCAGCGGAACTCCAACCTATGAGGTGCAGAAGAAGATGTAAAGGGTGGTAAGATTCCTAGGGAGAATCTTAGGGAGAATCTCCCCGCAAGGGAGAAGGAATGGGGAGCTCAGTTGGGTCTCTGGATTTAAGAAGCCCAGCACAACTGGTTTTAAAGCCAAGGGGATCGACGCCTGGGTCCTAGCCACACTCACAGGAAAAGATGGCCCAAAAAGGGCAACCCCTGACAAAGGGAAGGACAGATCCGTGCCCCGAAGGCAAGATTTTTCCAATGCTGGCTGGCTGCTCCAATCTAGCTCACTGCTCAACTCCAGCTCCCTCTTCCATCCAAATGCAATTAAGGGTGGGGGAAGGTGGGGAGGGGTTCCTCCAGAACACGCCGGCTGTAGCCAGTGAAAAGACAGAGCCTCTGGTTTTTCCTCTCACGGATGTTGGCGTGATGCGCAGGTAGCAAGCCAAGTTCCCAGGGAAAAGCAGCACAGCGAAAGTTGCTAAGAGCCTTCCCTTCCGGAGAACACCCAGAGGTGCAAGTGCAAAAAAGGAGAGAAGAAGAAGGCGTAGGACTGCCAGCCGAGGATCAGCCTCCTGCCTGCACCTTAGCCTCGTAAACAGGAGGAGGGCTGGTGCAAGGAGCTTGTGGCTAACACGGCACAGAAAGAGGGTCAAGCACAGCTGCGGGCCACATGGTGCGAGCCGCATCAAGACAAAGGGAGAAGGAAATCCTAGATCTCTTATTCACTTACAGCAGGCTTTCTCAACCAGGGCTTCACAAAGTCCTGGGGTTTCTTGGCTGCCCTGGAAGAGTTTTCCCAAATAGGTGGGAGTCAATCCTTAACGTATTTTTACGGTGTGTTAAACGTTTATCGGGTGATATGACCATACATGGTCATGTCGGCCCGCCTCCCCTCCCAAAAGGGCCAGTGATGGAAAGGGGAGGGGCCTCCAGGTGGGCGTGTCCACAGCTCTGCTTCCCAATCGTATTCTGCACAATCGCGCCCCTTTTTGGGTTTCTCGAAGCCTGAAGAATGTTTCAGGGGCTTCTCAACAGTGAAAAAGGTTCAGAACAGCTGACTTAGAAAAAAAACAACAACTGGAGACCTCATTCCACTCAATCCGGAAAGAAGGGCTCAGATCAGAACGCCACTGCTCCAGAAATATTCAGAAGCTTGTATTTGGTTCTAGAAGCCGGGCGGAGGCATTCTGTCTCCACCATAGGCCCGGTGGGTGACCAAGGGGTCATTCCTGCTGTCCCTTCACCACAAGCTCCAGTTTCCTGGTCTAGAAAATGGGAGCAAGCAAGCGAACGGCCTCTTTGAAGGGCCGTGGAACAAAACGAGCATTGCAAAGGCCTTGACAGGAGGCATAAAAGCGAAAGACGCACTCCGGAGCTCGGAAATGGGTTGATTCATGTTTGGAATGGTTTGGAGACCATTAAATTTAACGTACTCGCCTGGAACAAGGGAAGGTCAGCAGAAATGTGATTCTGGATGAGTTAAAGGTTCACTGCCCTTTGTCGTTCTATTTATTTATTTTTTTTCATTTATATATCATTCCCCCACTCTCAAGAGTGGAGCTCAGAAAGGTTCAGGTTACTAAGACAGAGATAATACAGTTCGAACAGCATAAAGTATACAAGGTATAAAAAGCAAACAGTTGACAATTTCAAACAAAAACAAAATTAAAGGAACGCCAACGTTACTGAAAGTAATCTGGGACAGAGAATCTGCAAATCCCCACATAAGATATATCCTAATAAATATTTTGGACACAATAAAGCAGGGGTGGCCAAACCGTGGCTCGCTAGATGTCCACGGACTACAATCCCCATGAGCTCCTGCCAGCAGCATGTCCATGGACTACGATTCCCATGAGCCAGCTAGGGAGCACGCCCATGGACTACAATTCCTATGACGCCCTGCCAGCAGGATGTCCGTGGACTACAATTCCCATGGACATCTGGCGAGCCGGTTTGGCCACCCCTGCAACAAAAGATGCAGGGGAAAAAATGAAAACAGATGGCAAACAGCCAACCGGACAACGATCGAGGGCAGCGGGCGCAGGGATGAGGCATAGCATGTTCTATCCCTATCACACAGCCCTGCATGCTGCAGCAGCAATAAAGTTGGCACCCCCCCCCCCAGGCAGCACTCCCCACGGCATGAGCAATGCGTCATGGGACCCAGCAGCTCGCAAACCTCAGCTAGCAACCACAGTGATCTCAGACATGAGCTTGGGAGCATCAGGAAATTGCAGAAGTCGCTGCCAGCCAAAATCCGCAAGCCGCTCTCCCACAGGCTCCGCGGCTCGCCGGACGGGGCAGAAAAGAGAGGGGAGGGGCCAGGGGAATAGAAAGGGCTGCCACTCTCCTGGGGGTACCTGGAGAACCTTCGCTGTTACCATGGATCTTCAGCCTACAGGGACCAGTTCCCCTGGGGAAAATGGCCTTATACCTTCCCCCCAGGCAGATAACAAGTGATGACCAAACTCCTGGGATAGAATCATTTCTTTGGGCCTGAAAGAGTGTTGTGGATGAGCAGAGTCCATTCACACCCTAAGAGCGCCGGGGCAAGGGGGAGAAACCATGGTTGTGGTTAGGCTTGTGCACTTTAGCCGCCTCGGGCTTGAATGGCCGCCGAAGTGGCCGAAGCGCACAAACCTAAGCCTATTCTGCACACAATAGATAATGCACTTTCAACGCACTTTACAAGGAGATTTTGCTGTTCTGCACAGGAAAATCCGGCGGCCAAAGCGCATTGAAAGTGCATTATCCTGTCTGTGCGGAATGGGCACTAGTTGTGATTTCAGTCGGCAACTTAGGAGGACTCAAAACTTCAGTGGGTACCTGAAGGCCGAGTGTGAGCCTCTTTCTAGTCTTCAAAAAAAACCCAGACATCAAGAGAACACCAGACGAAAGTCACCTGCCAGTGACAGATGAAACCCCCTGGGGAGGGAATTGCATAATTTGGGGGCCACAACCAAAAAGGCCTGCTGTCTTGGGAAGGTTCACATGGGAGTAGATCAGCCTTTCTTCGCTTGTTTCCAGTTGAGAAACATTTTTCAGGCTTTGAGAAACCCCAGAAGAGGCGCGATCGGGCAGAATATGGCTGGGAAGCATCGCTGGGTACGTGCTCACTTGGAGGTCCTCCCCTTCCCACCCTCTTGAGGCCCATCAATGGACATTTTGGGAGAGAAGGGAGGTCAACATGACCATATGTGGTCATATCACCTGATAAATGTTTAATAAATATAAATATAAATATAGATATATAGATTTAATTAACTGACACCTATTCAGGAAACCTTTCCAGGACCGTCAAGAAAACCCAGGGTTTCCGGGACTGCGTAACTGAATGTCCCTCCGTGATTTAAAAAAAACGAAATCACTACCCAAAGAAAATGAGATTTCTAAGTTTCTAACCTAGCCTTCCCCTTGACCCGCTGTTTCTCTCCATGTGGCAATGTATTCTTCAGAGGAAGCACTGAATCATGCAAGCTTCCCCTTTGCACCCAGCGATCTGAAATGGTACAGCCCAGACACACGCTTAACCACCCCAGCCAAAGAAGAAGCCTGCAAATTTGGGGGGAAAGGAGGAACAGCTTCCCCTCTAGACATCCCCACAACTCAGAGTTATCCCCCCTTAGACAAACCAACAAAAGTGCGTCTAGTCAAGGCTACGGTCTTCCCAGTTGCAATGTATGGCTGTGAAAGTTGGACCATAAGGAAGGCCGAGAGTCAAAGAATTGAGGCTTTTGAACTCTGGTGCTGGAGAAGACTCTTGCGAGTCCCTTGGACTGCAAGGCGAACAAACCGGTCAGTCCTAGAGGAGATCAGCCCTGCCTGTTCCTTAGAAGGCCGGATCCTGAAGATGAAACTCAAATCCTTTGGCCACCTCATGAGAAGGAAGGACTCCCTGGAGAAGAGCCTAATGCTGGGAGCGATTGAGGGCAAAAGAAGAAGGGGATGACAGAGAATGAGGTGGCTGGATGGAGTCACTGAAGCAGTCGGTGCAAACTTAAATGGACTTCGGGGAATGGTAGAGGACAGGAAGGCCTGGAGGATCATGGGGTTGCGATGGGTCGGACAAGACAAACCAAACAATGATACACACATACAGGACTCTTATCCCAAATCGCTCTCTCAACCACCACCACCACCCCTTATATAAATCTCCTATGCAGTTCTCCCCCAAGTTTCTCCTGTCTGGTCCTGCTGCTTATTTAGTGACTTCATTTATGTCCTGTCTTTCTCCCCCAACGCAGAACCAAAGAACCTTACAAAACTCTTCTCCCCTCTTTTATCCTCCATACAGCTCTGGAAGGTAGGTGAGGCAGAAAGAGTGCCCAGCTGACAGAGCAGAGATTCGAACCAGGGTCTCCAGACGCTAGCCTGAAATTCTAACCCACCCATCATGCTGCTAGGTTCAGCAGGAATGCACACGATGCATTCTTGATTTGTGCACAGATTGGAACACGGTTAGAGCAGATTTGGAAAAATTCCAGACAGGCCAGCCATCCCGAGGCTACCTTTTGGGGTAGATTTTACCCACACAAGCAGAGAAACAAAGCTCCTTAAAAAAGGAACTGAGGATCTGAACGTTGTGTGTTGTCGTTTAAGATGTGAAGGTGTGATTCCCACATGCACGTCTGCACTTTCATATATTTGAAACAGCGGACATGGTGTACGTCTCCCTGAATCCCAAAACAACAGTTGGGTCCAGTAGGCACCGTTCAGGCCAAAAAAAAATGTTTAATTCTGGGTATAAGCTTTTGTGGCCATGCATGCTCCTTCAGATGCACACAAAAGCTTGTTGTAGAACCTTGAGATGCTACAACGCCACCACAAACATGCTCACAAGGTCCCCACCCATACAAGCATGCATGAAACGAAGTCTACTCCTTTTGTGGCTCACCTGAAGACCACCCTGTTCTCAGCACAATGGTTGGGAGGACAGAAGGACCCCCATCCTCAAGGAGCTGTGACGCAATATTTTGTACCAGGGGTGGCCAAACCGTGCCTCTCCAGATGTCCATGGACTACAATTCCCATGAACCCAAGGGAATTGGAGTCCATAGTCATCTGGAGAGCCACAGTTTGGCCATCCCTGGTATACCCTGAGAATTTGGTTGGTCTTGAAGGCACCACTGGACTCAAAACGTGCTTTTTAACCCCAATTTGCAAAGCTGTTCTAAAGACATCCTTGTTAACCTACCATATTTCAGGCACAGAACCTGGTAGGTTTCCGTGCTGCTACAAACGTGAACTCAGCACTCTGCATCTATTTATTTATTTGTTGGCTTGGATCTCTGTGACCGCCCCTTCCGGCAAGCCAGCTCAGGGTAGCTTGCAACACTGCGAAACGATACATATAAAACAGGAAAACAAACAAAAACAATTCAAAGCACTGAAGTGCAATTTCACGTCAATTTCGTTACAGCACCGGTGCTTATGAGAGAGTGGCTTGAGATACTTCTCCAATTTGCGGGAGGGTGTCGGAGTCAGCCTAATTTGACATTTCTCTATCGGTGTCGTGGTTAAGAGCGGCAGCTTCTAATCTGGCGAGCCGGGTTTGATTCCCCGCTCCTCCACATGAAGCCACTTGGGCAACCTTGGGCTTGTCACAGTCCTGTTAGGGCTGTTCTCACAGAGCAGTCCTGTTGGAGGTTTCTCAGCCTCGGCTACCTCCCAGGGTGTCTGTTGTGGGGAGAGGAAGGAGAGGCGATAGTAAACCGTTTTGAGGCTGCTTGGGGTAGTGGGAAAATGGGGCATAAAAACCAACTCTTCTCCTATGTAAAAGTTCTCTCCCCTTCTTAGAGTACCTGGTGTCTGGGCCAGATGTGCTCCTTGTACAGTCCGCTTAAGACTATTTCTTATTCCTAAACCGGTCCCAATCGAATTGCCTTCATCTAGATCAGGGGTAGTCAACCTGTGGTCCTCCAGATGTTCATGGGCTACAATTCCCATGAGCCCCTGCCAGCAAGTGCTGGCAGGGGCTCATGGGAATTGTAGTCCATGAACATCTGGAGGTCCACAGGTTGACTACCCCTGGTCTAGAAGGCTACCACAGTTGCTTTTTTGAACAAACGCCCTTCACACACCACAAGAGATGGGCCTGTGGCTTAGTGGCAGGACATCTGCTCTGCAGGCAGGAGGTCTTTGGTGCAGTTTGGCAATCCCCACTTGAAGGATCTGGTAGCGGGTGATGTGAAAAGAGACCCTGAGGCCCTGGAAAGACAATACTGATTGTAAGAGAGATCAAAAGCCTGAATGGGCAGCTTCCTGTGTTCATATGCAGACATGCAATAGAGGAAGAGTTGGTTCTTATATGCCACTTGTCTCTACCCAAAGGAGTCTCAAAGCAGCTTCCAATCGCCTTCCCTTTCCTCTCCCCACAACAGACACCCTGTGAGGGAGGTGAGGCTGAGACAGCCCTGATATTCCTGCTCGGTCAGGACAGCTTTATCAGTGCTGTGGGGAGCCCATGGTCACCCAGCTGGCTGCTTGCAGAGTAGCGGGGAATCAAACCCGGCTTGCCAGATTATAAATCGGCGCTCCTAACCACAACACCAAGCTGGAGGTGTTGCTTGCCACAATGTATAACTGATTTATGGAATTCACCGCTGCACAGCATGGTAACTATTACCTTACAGAGCTTCAGAAGGCGGACAGAATTGAGAAAGAACAATCAACTAGCTTCCAAGAAGATGTTGCTATAACAGGGTCAGACTCATCTTGCGGGCACAAAATCAAAGTGACATTTGTATGTTTCCTTATCCAGTTCCCACGGTAGGTAAAACTGAAACCTCCATATACAGGGGCAATATACCTGAGATTAACAAATACTGCTGATAAATGGGGGATTCTTCCCTCCTTCGGGCTACCTAAGCTAGCCAGCCATACCTGAAGAAAAATGTTAGGTTTTTTTTCCCCTATCAAACTCCTCAACGCTATTTGTATGCCCTCCCTAAGCATTTATAGCAACCAAGTACACTGGTGGCATAGGATTTCACTGAAACCTTGCAGAGTCAAGGTAGAAGTCACGAGGAGGAATCCCTCTTATCCAGTAGGAGAAGAAAGTCAGACCGCCTGATTTCGAAGGACCTCCCAAGTTTGAGGCTGCAGACTGAAGCTGCTGGTGACCAAACTATTAGGGTTTTCACAAACTTGATTTGCGACGAGATCATGTAGGCATGTGCACGACTCAGTTTTATCCTAAAGCCAAGACTTTATTCCTGTCTGGAGCAGAACCCGAGCAATCCGGCAGTCTGCTATTTGGTCGTAATCCGTCTCCCACGAGGATTGAAGTTTACCGCTTGGAAACGTTCAGGATCCTATCAGAAAAGTAGCCGAGGGCGATGCTTATACTGAAGAATGGTTTCTAACGCTGTTCTTCAATCGGTACTTTTTTACTCTGCCATTCCTCCCAAGGAGCTCTGAGTAGCATGCCTCGTCCCCCAACACACAACCCAGTGAGTGAGGTTTGGCAGGCAGGGAGTAACTAGCCCCCAGTTGGCCAAAGCACGCTTTGTCGCTAAGCAAGGGTTTTCCTACACCTTTGTGTCACACTCTAACCATGCGAGAGCGCTGCCTCTCAGTCCGTGCCACAAAGTGGCTATCGATCTACACGTTCTGAGTTCAAATCTCAGCTCAGTCACAAATTTGTTCAAAGTTTCCTAAGGTAATCTCTTATCTCCCTTCCTCCCCCCTCAGCCTTTGGACTTCCTTCTACAACATCAGGATAAGTCTCATGGCCTTCCTTACAGAGCCGCACTAAGGATCTACGGGGATCGCACACGGAGAAGCACGATGGGTAACCCATGAAGCCAGAATTGTGACAAGACAGGCAGACCAACTTTAAGAATCTGCTAGGGAGCGAGAGGGGGCGACCCTCAAAAACCTTTCCGGACAAAGACGTAGGGATGCCAAGATGAACTTTCAAGGCTTGAAAAAAAAAAATAAACCGATGTAGCCCCCCCACACACACACACACGCTTCCCCATTCCTTCTTGCAAAGCCAAAGTCAAGGCAGCATGATTCCTCCTTTGTTTAAGGATTTACCCTTTTTCCTCAATGACAGCTAAGCACCCAACCGTGATCCAGATCCCAGTAAAGAAACTGGTGTGTATCCGCCACAGACTTACACCCGGCCATTAGCAATCCCAAGCTCAAAGCTCGTACTGCAGTCAGTCCCCCGCCCACCCCCCAAAAAATTTCATCCCATCCCTACACCAACAGTGCAAGCTCTTTATGGGCCCCTGGCCAGGGGACCACGGACGCCCGTCAAGAGCACTCTCCGAAATGCCAAGAGAACCACTAGACTCAATCTGCGCAAGCCCCGGGAGTTGGGCACGCACCAAACGCCAGCCTCACGGGTCCAGTTTCACACCCACCCAGCCAGCCGGCTCAGACACTGCGAAAACACAGACGGAGTTGGAAGCGCTCCTCCGAAAAGCTAAGCCCGGTCTTGTTTTCCCACCCACGGGCCGACCAACCACTGGCAGCTTGGCAGGGCAGACTGTGACTCTCCACTTCCCCGCACCGGATCCTTCTCTGCCACCAGAGCAGGCAGGAGGCACAGAGAGAAAGAGATGGGTCCCCCCAAACAGGGGAAGAGCAATCACAAATGCCCACAAATGCCATAGGCTCCATGACTGCACCCGCATGCCGTCCCCCGCCCCCAGGATGCACAAGCACTGGCACATGATGTGCAGAAGCTTCTGAGATTTGGGAGAGGCAGCGAGAGAAGCAGGAAAGGGGCATCCCTCCCGCCCCAAAAACAGTCTGGCCAGTTGCAAGGGAAAGAAAAGCCAAACCAGAGAAGCTCTCCCACGCACGCACCACCCCCCCAGGGGGACTCCGGAGGGGGGCTAAGAGGGGGACACACCTTAGTTTCTCCTAAAACTTAGTTTCCCCCAGCCTGGGGGTCCCACCATGCGGATCCCCCCCCCCAAAAAAGAAGGCTTTCCTCCCGAATGGAAGGTGGCACCGCAGAACGGCAGCAGCCCCCGGGAGCACCAGGCGGCGCGGCTGTGCAGAGGAATGCGGGGGCGGGGAGGGAAGCCCCCCGGCCCTCCCGCCGGCTCCCTCCCTCCCTTCCCCCGGGCCGCCCCAGGAGGGAGGGAGGGAGGGAGGGGGCGGGCGACCGATGACAGCTGGACGAGGCGGCAACAGTTGGGGCTTCTCCAGGAGCGACCCCGAGAGGGAGGAAGGGGAGGAGGAGAGGGGGGCTTTCCGGCATCCCCCCCCCAAAAAAAGAGTCTCTGCCAGCGAAACGACACTCCCCCCCCCCCCCCGCCAGCCCGGGAGGCAGAGGAGGCGAGCGCTTCCCCTCCCCGCAGCCCCACAGGGCTCGTCTCCGCCCGGCCCCAACTGGGACCGAGAGCCGCGGGGGTGGCGGTGGCGGGACCGGGCACGGAACAACCCCCCTGCCCTCCGATCTAGGGTGGGGGGAGCCCCAGGCGCCGCCCTCCGCGAACTCCGGCTGCCCACCTTGGCCGGCGCAAAGTTTGCCCGGGGAGGCAGGTCGGGGTGCGGGCGGGCCGCCTCTTACCTGGCGCCTCCTCGGGACGGGCCCCCGGACGCCCCCCGGCCTCGCCCTCCTGCTGCTGCGGCTGGTCCTGCTGCTGGGGCGGCGGCGGCTCCCCCCGGGCCAAGTCAGTGCGGGCGGCGGCGGCGGCGCTGGCCCGAGCGCGCGCGCCCCAGAGCGCAGCAGCCATTAAGGCCAGTCATGTGCTCGCCTGAAACTTTACACTGGGGCAGGGGCGGGGGGAGGGGGCGGGGCCGCGGGCCGGACGGCCACGCCCCCCGCCCACCCCCGGCGCCCAATGGGCCCGGCGCACGGGGGAAGGGAGAAGGGGGCCGGGCGGGCGGCGCGCGGGCCGATCCCGGGCTGGGAAGGGGCCCCGACGGGCGAGGCGGAGCTGCAGGGGCCAAAGCTGCTCTTGCAAGGGCGCCGCCGCTGGGCCTCGCGGGGAGGTGCAGGGACCGCGGATTTCGGAGGAGAGGGGCAGCGCCCTCCGGCCCGAGAAGCGGGAGATGCGCCCTCCACGCCCGGGCGGGCTCTGCCAAGGGGGCTCCTCTGTCTTGGGGAGGGGCGCCAGGCATGCCCACTTTCTTGGAAAGGGGGATCTGGCCTCTTTAGGGCTCCTCTTTAAAAAAATTTGATAAAAATGCCCTCTTTGGGTCCCAAGCACCAGAACCCCTTCAGAGTCCAGTGGGGCACCCTGAAGCCCAACTCAGTTCTGTTCCCAGGAGAGAAGCAGGTGTGCACAGGAAAGCTCATCGCTTGAATGAAGCTTGGTTGGGCTTAAAGCTTAAAGCCCAATCAAGTTTCATTCAAGCTATGAGCTTTCCTGCCCCGCTGGACTCTGAACTGGGTTTGCCGCTTCGGACCAACACAGCGACCCGCTTGAATCTAACCCGCCAAAGAGGGTATTTTCTTTCCTCGGGGCTTTTTTGTTCTTTTGGGGTCAGAAGGTTAGGAATATTCCTACTTAAGTAGCGGTTATCACCGCCTAAATATGAGGGGTATGTAAAAGGAGATTTGACCAAGGATCACTCCTTAGGGAAATAAATCCTCTTTTTTTTGCATTTCAAGATATGGGCAGCCTAACTTAGAAGACCCTGTTTTAAATGCTAGGATTACTCGCTGCTTGTCTCCAAGATCCCTGGCCCCGAAGGCAAAATGCAGTTGCTGAAATTCTGGACCTCAGTCTGTGAGAATTAAGAATTAAGTCCACCCCTGCCGGAAGGCCCCTCTGTTCAACTTTGGTCATCCCAAGCGGTAAAATGGGAATAATGGCCACCACATTTCCCAGGTTTAATTATGGGAATGTTAGCCATCCCGTTTCCCAGCTGTAGACAAAATATGTACTGTGTTCTGTTAAAAGCAGTTCTCCTAGAGCTTTCTTACCTTCCTAGAGCCTCATTTACCTCACCGGTTGTCTGTTCTGGGGAAGAAGGGTTTGTAAACCGCTTTGGGACTCCCTCAGGCGTCACCCAAGGGTCAGACATGACCCGGTGCTTGCACAGGGGATACCTTTACCTTTACAGCTAGCGAAAAGCGGGGTTTAAAAAGACCAGCTCTTCTCTTCCACAGAATCCTCCAGTTAACATTAAAAACCTTAATCCCAGCCAAGAGGAACCCATAACAAAATTTAAATTAATTATACATTTAAAATGCAATATAATGAGTTAAAAACTAAAAGAAAAGTCCCTGCAAGAGGCACAAGTTAAAACAAGGTCTATATCTGCCAAGCAGGTGTCTTCTCCCTCCCCCCCCCCTGGGAAAGACCTGGAGGTTCCCAACAGGGCAGGAGAACACGGAGATTTGTTAAACCCAGTCGGGAGTCCCGGTGGCCGAGCTTCAAAGCCACAGGGTTCCTTTTTCCTAAGAGAAAAGCAATCTTGAGCATTTCTCTGTTGCTTCCCCCCTTCCCACTCACCCCACACAGGTCTTTTGCATGGAAGGTGAGCTGATAAGTCTTGCATGATCTGTTTTAAATTCAAATCTGTGGTGTGCTGGTGCCTTTTTAATTTACAACACAAGCGTGCATATTGAGGTACTCTTCACAATTAAGGCGTAATCTGTATCAGCCCTGACCTGTTTCTGTACTTCTGTTCCTTCCCGCGGGTTCCAGACTTCTAAAATCCTACAGCATTGGGTTCCTGAACACCCCATCCTGTTGAATGTACTGGCTCCCTCAGTGTAATCCGCCTTGGGTCCCTCAGAGAAAGGGGGACTATAAATAACATGCATAAATAAATTCAGAATAGCATTAAAAGGGCGAGCTAAAGTAGCCCCCCAAAAACACTTGCCAGATGTCCCCTTGCTGCTCATTTTTCCAAGTGTCCTCCCCGTGGTTTCCTCACAAAGCCCACATACTTCCCTGGGAGGGGGGGTAGGATATGGAGAAATGCTTCAAGCAGTCCCAGTCAATTAAATCTGCATACATTTTCATATAAATAAAACAGTGGGTCAGAAGGAGGGAGGGGAGCTTTCCCCCTCCTTTGTCTTTAAGATGCTGCTGCAGCTGACACTGCCCCAAAAGAGATGGGCCCTGTGTGAGAGAGAATGAAGTTTTTTCTTGGCTCTCCCTCCCCAGGAACTCAATTTTAAAAAATGGATAAAATTATAAAACTCTACAGAACCTGATTCCTTCCTTCCTTCCTTCCTTCCTTCCTTCCTTCCTTCCTTCCTTCCTTCCTTCCTTCCTTCCTTCCTTCCTTCCTTCCTTCCTTCCTTCCTTCCTTCCTTCCTTCCTTCGTGGAATTCGCTGCCAGATTTTTATATTATCAATAATATTATTGGACTTATTACCTGTCACTCCCAGACTACAACCCCCCCCCCATAATAAAATCCACATTAATCCCAACCTTTACTATAACTCCTTGCTCCCTTCCCCCCTTCCCTCAGCACAATGAGCCCCCCAACTTGTGGGGGGGGTTAAAAGGGAATTAGCCTGATGGTCTGGCTATTCCGCAGGGGGGGGGCCTGACCTCAACCACATGCCTGGTGGAAAAGCACCATCTTGCAGGCTCTGGGGAATTGTGAAAGATTAGATCAGGGTTACTCTACCAAGGTTTCGTGAAACCCTGGGGTTTCTTGATGGCACTCAAAGGGCTTCCTGAATGAGTGGGAATTAATTTTTTGTATATTGATTAAAATGTGTTAAACATTTATCGGGTGATATGACAGATATGGTACTATCGACCTGAAACCCCGCCCCCATGGCCTGCAGGGGGTGGGAAGGGGAGGGGCCTTGGGTGGGCGTGTCCACAGCTCTGCTTCCCAACCCCATTCTGCACCATCATGCCACTTTTGGAGTTTCTTGAAGCCTGAGGAACGTTTCAGAGGTATCTCAATGGTAAAAAAAAGTTGAGAAAGGCTGGATTAGACAGATAGATTCACGGAGAATCAATCTATCAATGGCTACTAGCCATGGTGACTGAGGGGGAACTCCATGTTCAGAGACACTAATCCCCTGGACCCCAGAGCCAGGAAGCAACCTCAGGGGAAGGCCTCAGCCTCAGTGCCCAGCTGTTGACCCTCCAGAGGAACCGGCTGGCCACTGTGTGATACAGGATGTTGGACTAGAAGGGCCACTGGTCAGATCCAGCAGGGGTCTATTTATGTCCCTGTATTTATTTCCCTTTGTGGTTTATAGTCCTCCTTTGCTCACTCGGACTCAAGGCGGTTTACACAGAGTGAGCAAACACAATCACGGATGGGACAGTCCACAAAGGATGCAGTAGAATTAGGGACACAGAGCCCACCAGAAGTCTAAAAAACCGAAGCAAATGGTAAGCAACATGAGAACATCATGCAAAGCAAAAGGACTCAACCAGATCCGACACACAGCAAAGTACAAGCTACAGTCCCCCCCCCCCCATAATTTATCCAAGTAACTTTGCGAAGACTTTTGGAAGAGTTCTACCTTACTCCCCGTGTAGAAAAGCCCTCTTGGATAAATAAATTTTGCATCCTTTGCGGGAAAGGCCATTCCACAACTATACGTCTCCTTTTTCTGTTGTAAAACCTTGCTGATAGATTCATTGGGGGGTGCCTTCTAAATTGTATTTTTAGCCTAATTTATTGCAAAATTCAGATCAGGGTCTGGAGGTCTCCCAAGAGACCTCCTGCGGGAGGGGGGGTGGGCAGATCAGAGCCAGACGGCTGAGTTTCAGGAAGGTGGCCTCGGAGAGCCGTGTCAGCCATGATGGATCAAAAGCTTTTTAGTTGATTAATGTAATTGTGTTAATCAGGTAAATGGGACAGCCCTGCTTCCCGGGACTGCTCCTTGCACGGGCGTACACAGGGAAAAGAGACTGAGCTCCCCGAATGCACAGTTGCTGGACGTAGGTGGCCCGATCCAGCTGGGGCATTTTTATCTCACTCAGGTGTTCCCAGTTCCCACTCAGGTGTTCCCAGGTGTTCCAAATTGCTCCCTCCCAACAAGCCTAAGAGCCAGGTCAGGCCCAGAGGCAAAGGTCCCCCTGTGATCTCCATGGCAAAGCGGGGATTGCTGGTCTTCCTGGCCTGCCTTAGTCTCACGTGTGGCTGTAGTTACCCAACCGTAATAGTCAGCTGGTTTCCACTCTCAAAAAGCCAGTGTGGCAGGATGGTTCAGAATGTCGGACTAGCATCGCGGTCCGAATCCCCATAGTGCATTGTGCAGGGGGTTGGACTAGATGACCCAGGAAGTGCCTTCCAACTCTTATTCTATGATTCTATGATAACCCTGGAGAACTTTTAGATGCCCTCTTAATTTTTTTTAATTTAATTTTTAGACCGCCCTTCTCCCAATAGGTCTCAGGGCGGTTTACAACATAAATAGTTAAAACACAATAAAATCCCCATTAAAACCCCAATTAAAAGTTACATATAACATATAGCGGCGGTGGTTAACATGGGCAACAGGGCATATGCAACACAGAATCAGGACCCAAATCGCTCGCCTGCTGGCAGCCAACAACAAATTCATCTAGTTCATTTTGTTTTAATATGGAAAGCTAATTCGGCAGGGTCTTTGGCCCTGAAGTTCTCCAAAAGCCAAGCTGTAGCTGACTAAGGCATCTCCTTCCTAGGAGCAGACGTCTGCAGACGTCTCCCAACCCAAACCCCATTCCACCCCACAAAAAAAGGGTAGAGGCTGCCTTTCCCCAGACCGAGCGCATAGTCGTCCTTTAATATTAATTGCTGAAGAGAGACCGGAAACGGATTTGAGGGGAGGAGGAGGAGGAGGAGGGGGAACGGTTCCCCCCTTCCCCTTCGATCCAGGCGTGATTTATGTTCTGGTGTCCCAGGCAGGAGTTTCTGGGCGTCAAGATGGGAAGGGGAAGGGGGGGGTGAGAGAGAGAGGAGCTGCTTGGAAATGCACACCTCCCGCCTCCAAGAAGCACAGGAATGCTTTTTCAAGATCGTTGCAGGGAGATGGGAATTGCACTGGATGCGTTTTTTGGCTCCGGTGGTCAAGCACACCAGAGCTGGTTGGCCTCCGTTACAGCAACAGGGAAACGGGTGCCAGGATTCCCAGATTTCCTCCCCCCACGCCCGCCCCGTTCCCTCAGTTCTGGGAAGAGGTTCAGGCCGAGTGCTGCGGATTTCTGCTGCACAACAGGAATCATTAAGGAAGGATCCCCCTCTGCCAGGAAAGGCACAAGGCCACTGCCAAACCGTGTCTCCATCCAGCTTGGAGGCTGTGGCCATTCCCAGTCTCTCGCCCACCATGATGTGCATAAGGCAAGACAGGAGAATGCGGGGGGGAGGGGGGGCTTTACGCCGAATGTCACGGCCCACCATGGACTTTCTTTGCAAGTATTGCACATCCCCTCGAAAGCATATTGTGTGAAGGGAGGAGACGGATCCAAAGGGATCACCAAGTGAGTCTCTCTAGAGCAGGGGTGGCCAAGCATGGACATCTCAAGAAGCAGGGTTGGGCCACCCCTCGTCTATAGCAGGGGAAACAAGCAAGGGTCCAGTGGCACCTGAAAGACTAAGAAAATTTGTGGAAGGAAAGGAGCTTTTGTGAGTCACCTAGCTGAGAAGAAGGGAGCAGGGACTCAGGGAGGCTCTTACCGTGCCACAAATTTTGTTTGCTTTTGAGGTGCTCTTTTCTACTACGGGAATCCTGGAGCCCAACTATCTTCACACGCAGCTGTTTATTTTATTTATTTTCAGACTTACAGCCTGCCTTCCCACAAGGGCTCGGGGCTGGTTACTAGGAAATTATTTGTTTATTCTTATTTCTTTTTACATTTATAGGAAGGATTTTATACCCTGCTGTGCCCCAGAGGTTACAAAGTTGAAAAGATACAACATTAATGAATAGGTTTTGGAACTCTAACATTCATTAACTAAGATCAAACCCATCTAATTCCATCCCTTTGTAGGAGTTAGAGGGTCACAGAACTGAGAGGGACCATATAAGTTCTTAGACAGCTTGTTTGGGGTGGGCTTTCAAGCAGGGAGGCCAGCAGCTCGATTTCTAGGCCTGGCGGACCAGCTCCGTTTGGGGCCAGGGATGAAAAGGCATATTGGACGCCAACTTTGTTCTACCAGCCAGGATGTATATTATTTTACAGAATTTATACCTTGCCTTTCTGCCCTCATAAGGGCCACCAAGGCAACTAACCATGAAAGCATGCCCAATAAAAATCGCATCAATCAAAAATCACTGAAACCAACAAAACCCACACTGCCGCAACAATTAAAACGAGCTAAAAGACAAAGCACAAAAGCAACAACTGAAACATTGTTGCAACAATTAAAACTAGCACTAAAACACAAAGCACAAAAGCAACCATTAAAGCATAGGGCAGGAAGGAGGGATCACTGAGGGAATATCCAACGAGACACCCAAAGAAGGCTTCACCCGCTGGTAGAAGAAGGCAACAGAACAAGAAAGACCAGTCTCCCAGTTTTGTTGTCGCAATTGTGACTTCTCTCTCCTCAATTGCCGTCAGAAGATGAGGCACTTTTAGCAGGGCCTCCAACGATGACCACAATGGTCAAATAAGTTCCTAAGAAGGTAAATGGTCCATATGTATGTTGGCCCCCAACATTCTAGCTGCAGCATTCTGCAAATGCACTAATTTAAATTTCTGAATAGTCTTCAAGGGCAGCCCCACAGATAGCATATTGCTGTAATCTAATTGACATGTAACCAGGGCATGCACCACAGTGGCCAAATGACTAAAGGGAATCTCTGTTTAGGTTAGTGTTGCGACCCTTTAATACAATTCCTCATGTTGTGGTGACCCTCAGCTATAATATGATGCAAGGGTTCTTGTACAGAAATTACACTGAAACTGACCAATGGTGTGACCAATGGTGTGACATTGGAAACTGACCAATCATTGTTTCTGATTGTATATAAACCTTTTTCCCCAGGATTTCTCAGTTCAGTTCCGCTGCTTGTCCCACCATACCGATCTCGCTCTTTCCCGCTGCTCTAGAAAGAATGCTCTATCTTGATCTACCCCGCAAGGCTGTTGTGTGGATGGAGCCCCTCCAACCAAGCTACTTGCCCTGCCGCGAACCCCGTAAAAGGGTCGTTCGACCCTCAGAGGAGTCCCGAACCCAGGCTGAGATGCAGTAAACCTCTGAATACCCAGGACTTTGAGGCAATGTCTGGGAAAGGCCTTGGACTTATATGTTCTTCTCCTGGCTTCCCCCTCCCTTTCTGTTACGCTTCCTCCTAATCCATATTCCTTGTTACAATATTGATTAACATGTATAATTTTTTTTTCCGTACGAGCAAAAGTATGGCGAAGGATGTATTGTTTAGTTCTGTTAAGTAATTGGTAATATGGTAAATCAATTAAAAAAAAACCATGCAGGCTGAAACTATACAAAAGCCCTGAGAAGATATTTACAACGCTGATGGGTTGTTCGTAGACAGATACATTTATTTGTAAATAGCCATAGGCCTTTACAAAATATAAAATACTTTTGAAGATCCAATCTCTAAGGTGAGAGTTACTAGCTGAAGGATTGTTAGTAAGGAAACAAGAAATACTCATATTCTGAATATTACTGTTTTCACAAAGTGTGAGCTGCCAGTCAAATTAACAGTGCTGTGTGAAATACATGCAAGTGTATATATGTTTTGCAAAATCTCACACCATGTGCCGCCAAATCTGACCTTCTTTACGTGTAGAAGTCGTCACACAGAAGTGGAGAGTTTACGCAGCAATAAATGCGATTGCGGGGCTGAAATCTTCAATTCCCCGCCATTCGGTGATATCCTGCAGAAAGATAGGAGGAGACTTTCCAAGCATTTCTACAGGCACGGGAGCGAGGAAAGAAAACCCTGATGCTGACTTTTCTCCACGCCCGAATTTTTAAAGACTCATGCACATTTTGTGAGGAAATCCAGACGCGTGGAACCACAGCTATAGCGACAGTGTTATACGGTGGCTCCCTCTTATCCCGGAGGGGTTAGATGCACTAACTTATGTGACAGAAGAACAGGAATGAGCAATTTCCCTCTGGTCTTTTTAGAGTCATTTAATCATTTCTTTCTTGGCCCCCCCCCTCCCCAATCCTTCTAGGAGCAAGCGTCTCCAGACTCACACTGCACAAGCAAATTCATAAAGAATCCATTCCACCCTCCAGGGCAAAACTGTGCCAATTGTTAATCAACCCCGGCGCAGGCTTCTGTTCCTCGGACCGACTGAACTTGAACCCCTTTCGCTTGGCCCCACCCGCGTCCGCTGGGGGGGGGGGCAGGAGCAGAGCGCTCACACTGTCTCCCCTCGAAACGCTGACCCTGACAGGGTGACCAGCCCTCTTCCCATCCCTCCAGAGGAGGCACCCTTCCACAAACAAATTAAAAGGGTTTTTGCCCACCGCCTCTCCCAACCCCTCCCCACGTGCTGGTTGACAAGCCTTGATGGAGGCCAGCCTTTAGATTTCTTCCCCAAGCAGCCAGGGGGAGAGTGGCAGATTTATCTTTTCCTACAAAGCAAAAGGCCTCCGGGATCCTTTGAAGCCAACCGTGGGGCCCAGGGAGAGGGCAGCCGCTGAAGAGCAGACCTATTTGGAACATCTCCAGACCCCTATGTTCCCCCCCCCCAAATAAAAAATCCAGATCACAAAGCCATGCTTCCTCTCGGAATGCCCCTGTTACGAGTTTAAAGAAGAGCCACCGGGCGCAAAAGACAAAGAAATGACGGCAAAAGCGTTCAGCAACAAACAGGCTCGATCAAAAGGACAGCTTTTGATCTTCTTCTCCTCCCGAGCCCCGAAGGGAAAGAAATTTCTGGAACTGACGGAATCAAAGTCGGACTCCGATCCACCTCCCTTCGAATGGGCTTGGGTTTGAGTCCCCACTCCTCCTCCGAGAGCCAGCTTGGTGTAGTGGTTAGGGAGTGCGGGCTTCTAATCTGGCGAGCCGGGTTTGATTCTGCACTCCCCCACATGCATCCAGCTGGGAGACCTTGGGCTCGCCATGGCACTGATAAAGCTGTTCTGACCGAGCAGTCCTGTCAGGGTTCTCTCAGCCTCACCCACCTCACAGGGTGTCTGTTGTGCAGAGAGGAAGGGAAGGCGACAGTAAGCCGCTTTGAGACTCCTTCGGGTAGAGAAAAGTGACCTATAAGAACCAACTCTTCTTCTTCTGCGACATGTCCCCAGCTGGGTAAACCAGTCACAGTTCTCTCAGAGCTCTCTCAGGTCCACCAACCTCACGGGGTGCCTATTGTGGGGAGAGGAAGGAAAGCAATTGCAAACTGCTTTGGGACCCCTTTGGGTAGTGAACTGCGGGGTATTAAAAACCAGCTCTAAACCCACACAAAACTGCTTTATGCATCATGAGCTCAGAGCTATGGGTTGGTAGATATTCCACATTGGAATGTAGGTACCATTTTTCTATGTGCTAAAATCAACAGGTGGGGAGAAAACATCCAATATCCAGCTCACTTTACAAAGAAAAGGATGTATTGCTTTAGAGTTCAGTTTCCTGCAGAGATCTGCAAAACCTTCATTCATTTGAGAAGCCTAAGGCCTACTTCCCAGGACACAACCCAATTTTACTTTTCAGGTAAGTCATTCAAATGCACTGGGAAAAGGAAACCCCAGACTACTTATGTAATCTCTTGATCATGAACAACTTAAAATAGTACGCTTTTGAGCGGCACAGAACTCTTCTTGAGGCTAGATATTAAATACTTTCCTCCCCCTTCGTCACAGTACAAAACCTCAGGAGCACTCGATTAAATTAATGAGCAGGAGGCTTAGAACAGATCAAAGGGAGTATTGCTTCACCCTAATGGTAATTAACATGTGGAATTCACTGCTGCAGGAAGCTGCGGCAGCTATAAGCACAGACAATGTCAATGGATTGGATAAACATGGAACAAAGGTCCATCATTGGCTGTCACCCTCAAGGTATACATGAAACACTTTTGTCTGGGGCAGTGAAGCTCTGTATTCTTGGAGCTTGGGGGCATAGTGGGGAGGGGCTTCTGGGGTTCTGGCTCTGCAGGTTTACCTCCTGAAGGCACCTGGATTGTGGCCACTTGTGTGACACAGAGTGCTGGACTGGATGGCCATTGGCCTGATCCAACAGGATTCTCTTAGGTTCTTAATCATAACATAACATAACATAACATTGTGCGCGTACTTCCGATGACGTGCGGAATGTTCCACAAGCCCAGGGCAAAACTCTGCTCAGTGGCCCCTCGGTGGCAGACACGCAACCAATAGGGAGAGGCCACTCCCCCACTCAGGGCCGATCGCCGGTCTTCCTTCGCCTCCTCTCACTCCTTCCTTTCGGCCACTTACCAGGACAAGAGAAGAGCTGGCCCTACACGGTGGCAGGATGCCAAAAGTAAGATGAGACGCTGGGTGGAGGGCCAGCCCTGGCAGCCCGGCTCAAACATCTGAGTCGCTCCAATCCCTGCATTTCCTCTCTGGCCATGCTCAGCGGCACTGTCAGCAGAGAGCCAGAGACCTTGCTCCTCGGCTGCCCTGCTCCAGTCCCGGCGGGGGGAGGCGGGATGGCCATGCTTGGTGGTGCCGTGTTCGGAGAGACGGCCCCGCTCAGCCGCTGTGCCGCTCCCAACCCCTCTTGTATCCTGAGCAGAGGTCATGCTTGGCACTGCCACAGTTTGAGGGCTGGCCCTGCATGCCACCAGGGCCACTGCCACCTCACACACGCTGGGGAGCAAGGGGGGAGGACAGCCATGCTCCCCAGCCCCATGGGCAGGGGGGTACCTAGATTGTTCCGGTCCTGCTGCTCTCTTCCAAAAATCAGGGACATGAGGGGCATGGGGCAGAGGGCTAGTGCCCATTCCATTCCTGAACAAAGTGGGTTTCCCTACGTGTATTCTAAATAAGTAGCTGTGTTCCCTATCCCACCCTGGAAAAGAAACCTTTTCTGTTTGGGGCAGAGTGCGTCGTCTGAAGAATACATCTTAGCCGGTACTAAACAGAATGATACTGTTATCAACAACAGCAAAAAACCTCTGATCCAAAGCCCCTCTGCCCCCATGGTATTCTCTACAGCAGGGGTAGTCAACGTGAGGTCCTACAGATGTCCATGGACTACAATTCCCATAAGCCCCTGCCAGCGTTCGCTGGCAGGGGCTCATGGGAATTGTAGTCCATGGACATCTGGAGGACCACACGTTGACCACCCCTGCTCTACAGCTTTGCACTAATGTCCAAGATGGGAAATGGGGGAAAAGCAAGCACGCCCAGACAGAGATACGCTACCCTTTCCTGAGTGGAGCCCCTCACTGGCCCTTTCTGTCCATCAACACCATGTGCTTCGGCTGCCAGGAATGGTCCAAATGTGTGTCAGATGTGTGCCTTGCTGCCTGGTTTTCCCCACCCCACTAATCCGAGGGCAAGCACCCCGCTGTGAGGGGCTGAGGGGGAGGGGGTGGGTTAAGGACGTTCAAAAAGCTTTTCCTCGAGGAGCCAGCCTGTTACTTCAGGCTGTTGCATGGAATAAACAGCCGTCTTTGGCTGGCCAAACAGAGACTTGACCCCCAAGTGGCGCTGCTAGAGGGGGGAGAGAATCTCACATGCCAAAAATGATGCTCTCTTCAGCCCTCGGCCCCAGAGATGCTAAATCCCGAATTATGGACACAAAGTGTTTTAATTTCCAAAAACAGAAGACAAGGCGTCAGGGCGCAAGCCTTGCGGAACACCACACCCGTTGGCTTGGAAGCCCTCTTTGCAAAAGTTTTGGGACTTTCTAATTGCCAGCTGTCAAAGCAGGTTAGAACCCAACCAGCGAGACAAAGGGAGGGCCGTTTTATGGAATTGGGGTTTTTTTGCAAGAAAGCCACCAAATTGGGGGGAACCAAACAAACAGAAAGCATCATGGGCTGATCAACAAAAGGAGCCTGAAATAATGTGGACAAACAACAAAAGAAAGAAGGGGATGGGGAATTGAGGGCTGGCAAGTGGAGAATTACCTGGAGATTTGGGCAATGGAACCTGAGGAAAGTGGGGTTTGGGGAGGGGCTACAATGGGGTGTAATACCAAAGAGTTCCTCTTCCAAAGCAACCAATTTCCCAGGGGGTGGAGGGGGGGCGGGATGATCTCTGTCACTTGGAAATCAGTTGTAATCCCAGAAGAGTTCCAGCCACTGCCTGGAGGTTGGCAACCCTCGTTCCTCTAGCTGAAGCAGCCTTTCCCCGGAGGAAAAATCTCATCTAGTGGAGCCGGTCCTCAGGATCCAACCCCCCCTCGTCCATACAGTTTTGTAATGCCATAAGAGCGACGAAGAACATGTTTTGGCACCTTTGTCTTCCTGCAGCCCGTTCAAAACCAGGGGCTGATCCCTGGCACTGCAAAACAAGGGTTCACCCGATGTCACACATTCAGAGTTTTGGCACATGTCCTCCTGACGCCAGAATACAAGGATACCCCCCTCGGAGTGGTACGCAAGAGCTCTTAATTGGCCACAGCGCATCCTTTGCCTCCTGCCGGGAACGGCCGGCCAACCGTCCTGGAGGCAGAGGCTCCTCTAAGGGGCCCTAGGCCGTATCAATCCCCAAATATCCCCCCTCCCCATTGCCACCCCCAGCCGGCTAGCTGAGCTACACAGCCGCAGGCTCTCCCATCAGCCACCAGGAATCTGGGTCCCATCTGGAACCCAAGTGCAACTGGCCCATCTGCATTAGATTTGCAAGACAAGGAGCGAACACAGAACTCTGTGTGGGGAGCGGGGGAGGCTCAAAGGTACTCCACACCCACCCGCTGGCCCTGCCACAGCACAGATGCCCAGGGCCCAGCTGGGTGCGGGATGTGGGGAGAAAGAGAACTCTCCTGTGGCCCACGGCGATAGATAGCCGTGTTGATGGGAAGCAACAGAGCAAAGTTGGGAGTCCAGGGGCACCTTTTCAGATCAACAGAGTTCAACTCTGGTCCGAAGCTTTCGCGCGCATGAAGAAGCATGCATGCGCATCAAAGCTTAAACCGAGATTTTAACACTGCTGGTCTTCAAGGTGCCCCTGGACTCCCAAACTTTGTTCTGAACCAAGCGGTGTGAGGGAGAGCTGAGACTACGTGGGTGCAGACTGGGGCTGTGCCGGGTGGCACGAAGCTACACCTTAGGTGCCCTCCTCGTTCTTGACTGCCCTTCAACGGTTGCGCCCCGCTTTTAGGAATTACCACGTGTGAGGAAGGGGGGGGGGAAAGAACATCTATCTAACTTGGGAATAAAAGCAAACAAATATACCCCCCCACACCGCCACCTTGACATCACTAGAATAAAACAAGCACCGCGAGGGAGGGATGGAGGGAGGGGGGGTTACTTGAGGTCCCCCTCCCCCACCGTCGCTTCTCTCACAGTGGAATGAGCCCAGCCATGTGGAAAAAACTCGCTGTCAGAAGAAATCTGGGCCGAGCCGGTGACATCGCCACGTGCGGCTTATGTAAGGGGAGGGCAGGGGAGGACAGGAAAGATGCAAAGACGGCGGCTGGCACAGTTGGGCGGGTCAAAAGACACGACGGAGGCTGTGGTGAGGAGTGGGCTTTGGCAGACGGACAGGGATCCCCCTCCTCGCAAGGCAGATGGGGCAGCACTTGTCCTGCTGCCGAACGCCACACGCGTGCCCCCTTTTACCCTCCGAAGATCATACCGGGAAGCACGGGCTGCCGTGATGCTAGGGATGCCAACCTCGAGGTGCGACTTGGGGGCTTGTCAGGCCTCTGCTGAGTGTCCAATGAGCAAGCTTGTTGTTGACAAGCAACTTCTTTATTAGGAGGAATGGTGAACAGCAGCAAGGTGTTTCCTTGCTGAAACTTAGAAACAAACTTACAAGCAGACCTTTACGCATCCCCCCAGCTGGAATCTTGGCACGCTATGCAATGTGCCAGGTGCTGCAGTTTCCCAAGCCTGAATCCCCACACGAAAGCGCACGTAACGACTGAGACACTACAAGCATTCCTACAAGGAATACATCAGCCGAGCAAGGCCAAGAAAATAGAACGCTCTCCAAAGATCTAATGAAGAAAAGATGCAAAAAGAACTACTACACAAAAAAACAGGTCAAGGTCAACCTTAAAGATAGGTCAAAGAAATATTACATGGCAAGATCATGAGAACCGTGCACCTGTGTACAGGGTTTGGACAGGGATCCCCTGGAATAATTACAGTTTATCCACAGAAATCAGTTTCCCTGGGGAAAACTGGATGCATTAGAGCAGGGTTAGTCAACCTGTGGTCCTCCAGATGTCCATGGACTACAGTTCCCATGAGCCCCTGCCAGGAAACATTGGCAGGGGCTCATGGGAGTTGTAGTCCATGGACATCTGGAGGACCACAGGTTGACTACCCCTGCATTAGTGGTTCTCAACCTGGAGGTCGGGACCCTTCTGGGGGTCAAAAGACCCTTTCACGGGTGTCGTGGCAGGGCAAGCAGCTTCGCCGGGCCGGGGGTGTGTGCCATCCAAAACAACCTTGCAGGGTTGATCGAGATAGAGCGTTCGTCTGTCTGGAGCAGCGGAAAAGAGCGAGATGGTGGGACAAGAGGCAGAACTGAACTGAGAAACCCTGTGGGGGAAAAGCCAATTTATATACAATCATGAACAATGGATCTTCACACTCTTGGTCAGTTTCGGTTTAATTTCTGTGGAAGAACCCTTGCATAACTTTATGGTTGGGCGTCACCACAACAGAAGGAACTGCATTAAAGGGTTGCGGCATTAGGAAGGTTGAGAGCCTCTACATTAGAGGCTGGACTTTGTGATCTTATACCCCACTGAGACCCCTGTCCTCCCCAGGCTCCATCTCCAAATCTTCTGGGATTTCCCAGCGTGGATCTGGGAACCGGACACCCTTCCCCATCCCCTGTTGGTGTGACCAGAAGGGACCTGGCAACCTTACTCGATCTGGGTGAAATGGGTACTCTCATGCTCATCTGAAGGGTATCACGAACTACTGTAAAAACACCAGTGCTTAGAGATCAAGGCTGTCTGTAGGGTAACAATCTGCAAATAAGCAAAGAACATGGCGTCTAACCAAAGTTCTCAGCCTCCAAGTGGGGTCTGGCAATCCCCCCCAATGGCTTCTTTGGAGGGGGGGTCTCTGCCACGTTGTGTCCCACTGAAGACCCTCCCCAAACCTTCACCACTCCAAATCACCAGGAAACTCCATACCCAGAATTTGCCAGTCTTAGACTCAGGCGCTCTTCACCAGCAACGGCTCTCATGCCACAACGATGCCGTTCAGACCTGGCTCTAGGCTTTGCGTAAGGATCGTGCCAGGGCAATTCCAGGGGTGCCGCAACCGAGGGCTGCAAACTTGAATCAGAGAGTTGGAAGGGACGTCCAGGGTTATCTACTCCAACCCCTTGCAGAATGCCAGAAATGCACAACCACCTGCCTCCCCACAGTGACTCCAGTTCCATGCCCAGGGGATGCCCCCCTAAAACCAGAATCCTTGGCCAGTCTGGAAAATGTTTGGCCATTGTGGGGGGCCTCCAAAGCACCCATTTTCTCGTTGTGGTCTGGACATCAGTCGTAATTCTGGGAGAACTCCAGCCCCCGAAAGGTTGGCAATCCTACAACAACCAACAGTCCCCCACTACCTATTTCGGGCTCTTGTGGCCACCTTGGGCTCACGCCGAGCAAAGCAGAGCCAAGGGAGGGTGGGTTTTTTGGGGGGGCTAGGCCGTGAAACCGGCTCGGAGGGAAAGCCACAGCTTCTCTGTTGCTTAGCAACCCCCAGCCAGACAGGGCCCAAGGCCTGCAGCCTCCATGTGGCCTAGCCACTAACTGAAGGATGACAGCGCCCAGTGGCTCGTGCGTTGCCTAGCAACCGGCTCGGAAGGGATGCAGCGCACGGTGACGTCTCCTCGCCCCCCACGCTGCCCCTTCCTGTCCCGCCCCACGATGCGCCCCCTCGGTTTTGCCCCTTGGCACAAGCCGGACGTCCCTGGCCACGCACCGAGGACCCCTTGCTGGTCTTTTGCATCCACCGTCGCCAGCTAGATCTAAATAAATAAAATAAATAAAATAAATAAAACGTGCATCTGTTCCACCCCGGCCATTTCCTGCCAGCCTCGGCACCACGCCCTCCGTCCGGCCAGCCAAGCCAGCTAAGCCCCGTGGCTGTCCAGAGCCAAATGCCATTTGTGGGGCAAGGAGGTTCTCCATGGCCGGCCCTCTTCCCTCCCGTCTGCCACCCCAGCCCCCAACGGATCCCTTCAGGAAACAGTTGTTTATGAGCGTCTGGTGGGGGAATTGATTAACGGTTCCCGTGGGAAGTGGGGGGCGGGGGTGTGTGTGTTTTTTTTTTGCCGCCGGCGGGAGTGAATCAATTTGCGGCATCGATTTGTCACGCACTGCGGCAGAAACGGGAGATCGAGGGGATGGCGGGAAGATGAATTCCCCTGCGGCCCGCCGGCATGCAGCAACCTGGGCCACAAAGAGAGGCCCTCGGCACACGCACCCAGCTTCTGCCCCGCTATCGAACGATAACGCCACGGCGGGTTTCAAAATCTGGACTTTCAGGGGTTCCTGTCTGCCCAAAACATTAACAGGAAATCAGACGCAAAAAATAAAAGCAGGGGGGGGAAAGGATCGGAGGGTGCAAATTTAGGTAAAGTCAAATCTTCTCTAGCCTCGGCTTGGAGAGGAGACATTGGGGTGCGAGTGGTTTGTAACAGCTTCTGAGTTACTTCTACGGCTGAAAGGAACCGTCGAAAATCCAGGGTGGAAAAGCAAAACGGAGATTTGGCAGCTGCATCTAGTAGATTAAACTGTAGAAAACAGCAAAGTAGGGCATCTCCTTCTGTTTAAGACATCTGCTCCCTGTTCCTAGGGTACTCAGACCCCCTGCGTGATTTTGTTGCATTTGTTGTAGTCTGTTCGGCTCTCTTCGGAATCTTTTTGGAGTGACTGAATGTGGTAGGAGAGGCCAAGGAGAAAAACCCTAGCCTGTTGTCCTACCCCAGGCCTAATTCCAGCACAATGGGGGGGTGGGGGGGGTCACACCATCCGTAGGGTTGCCAGATCCAGGTCTGGAAATACCTGGAGATACCGAAAGTGGAGTCTGAAGAGGGAGGGGTTTGAGAGGGAAGGGGCCTCAATGGGATATAATGCCATCTATAAAAATTGAATGAATGAATGAATGAATGAATGAATGAAGCCCACCTTCCAAAGTGGCCATTTTTTCCAGCTGAACACATCTCTGTCACCTGAGGATCATTAGTAATAGCAGGAAATCTCCAGCTACTCCCGGTAGGTTGGGAAGCCTAGTAATTCCCTTGTTGCCGGAAAGAAATTTAACTTTATGACAACCACTGAGAAACACGAACATGCCACTCGATAGTGAACAAAAATGCAACTTATTTCCCCCCACCCTCCTATCGGAAAGTGCTGAGTGCTCTGATGGTTTTACTGTTTTTATTTCTGATCGTTTTGGTTTTACAAACCTACTTGTTTTAACGTTTAATGCGTTTTGATCGTTTTATCTCCCGAAATGTTGTAAAGCCCTTGAGAAAGGGTGGCATATAAATTCACATCATTGGTGTGAATGACCTTTAAGGCCATCCGTGGTCCGGGCTCAGGATACCTGAGGGACCACCTCTCTGCTTATGTCCCCCAGCGCCCTGAGCCACTATACTGGGAAGGCAGTATATAAATGGAATAAATACATAAACAATAAATAAATATCCCTTGTTGGTTGTTTGCAATCAAGGCCCATCAGCTTTGGCCACCATGGGCCGCGGTGGCCACTGCTTGGAAGACCCGGATTTAAGAGAGGTGGGATAGGCTTTTATCAAGACGCTATCGGGCAAGGTCACTGGAAGGGAACCCGCATGCTGCAGGGAGCCCGCACTAGTTTCTTCCTCTCAGGACAATGTGGCCTACCTTGCTAGGCCGAAGAAAGGTTGTAGAAGACTCCATAAATAACCAAGCGGTATCTGCACAGCTGGACTCTGAACGCAACCAGGGGAGAGAGAGTCTTACACTTAAATGAAATGCAGGACAGGCCTGAATCACCTGAGACAGGTGGGTTACCAAGAACAGCTTGGGAAAATCCTGGAGATTTGGTGGGGAGCAAAGTAGCTCAAGTCGGTATAATGCCTTTCGGTCCCCTCTCTAAATCAGCCACTTCCTCCGTGGAAATTTATTTCTTTAGATTGACACGTATAGGCTGCCCCTCTTGAGCCACTCATCTTTCTGTTTATTTATTTCTTAATTGATGGCATAAAGTCAATAAAAAAACCAATAAAATAAAATAAAAATCGATTTAGATTTATATACCGCCTTTCCTTACAGCTCAGGGCAGTTTCCCGAGAACATGGATTGTGTAGAACAGTCCAACATAAATTCGATAACTGCGTCATCGTCAACAACAATCGCAACCTAGCATCGGCAACAATACAAGGTTTATTTGCAGTAACATTGCAAACACACACCCCTTACAGCGGGTGTATCTGGATGGGGGGGGAGGGTCTGGGAGCCCAATAGCTGCTGGTCACTGGCCTCAACCAAATACCTGGCGGAAGAGCTCCATTTTGCAGGCCCTGAGGAACTGTGATAGCTCCAACAGACCCAGATCTCTTCTGGGAGCCCATTCCACCAATTGGGGGCCAGGAGAGAAAGTGACCTGGCCCTGGTTCAGATCAGACGTACTTCTCTGGGGCCAGGGATCAGCAGCCGGTTGGTGTGGGCCGAGCGGTGTTCCCTTTGGGGGGGGGGGCATGGGCAGAGAGGCGGGAGTGAACTCTGCAGTCCAGAGATGAGCCCTGGGAAAAGTGATTGAGAAAGTGTGACGCCTTCTTAAAGCGGGTCATGACAATATGGTTCGAAGCGCGAGAATTTCCAAGCATTGTGAGCCTTTTAAAAACAATTGAACAAACCACGGGATCCAAAAGTCCCCCTCCCAATGTATTTCACTCCCCCACAAGAGCCTTCCAAAGCGTGGCCAAGGCTAACAGCCCCCCCCCCAGCCCCTCCAGTCCTTAAAAACTTATTTTTCGCCAATGCATTGCACTGCTAGCTAATTCCAGATTAAGGGTCTTCCCCCAAGCCCACAAGCCACCGAAGGGCATCCTCTCCGTACACAGGTTTTGGAGGGGAAAACACCCACGTCCTCCTTCCCCGCTCGCTGCTCGGCCCCCTCGCTTCCCCCTGCGGGAGGCGCCATTTTGCCAGGGGACTCCCCAACGGGCCCGAGAGGTTCTCCATGGCAACAACCCCGGAGGACGGTGAGATGTGCCAGCCGGCTGGCGCGAGCAGCATTCCCTAAAGAAGCCAAAATCCTGATCTGATCTTGGCACGCATCTCCCTCCCGCCGTGCCCGCCTCTGCTGCTGCTGCTGGGCACGTACCACACACCCACACCAGGGACCATGCACTATAAATAGTCACGGAGGACGTTATCTGCTTAGTGGCCTGGCGGGAGTGGAGGGAGGCGGGAGCTGCCCAGGGGGTTTCTCTACAGCTCCGGGGAAAGGGAAGAGACGAGGGACAACATGGGGTGAGGGAGCTAGGATCCCAGAGCAGGTAAGAGCAGAGGATCCTGGAAGCCAGAGTCCTGGGTCCTTTGGGAAGACCGACCCAGAGCAAAGGATTCTGGAAACAACCAGAGTTCCCCAGAAACACAAAACCCCAGAAACAGCCTGCCGGAAATGACGCTTGACAATCCCAGAGGAATCAAGTAGGCTAAGGTGGGAGATCCTGGAAATCTGAACTCCTAAAGTTCTAGGAAAGGGATCTTTTCCAAAGCAAAAGAAGCGAGGGGATCAGAAGAACTTCCTGGTCCAAACTGACCTTTTAGCCAGGGGAAGAGGCATGCCCCACGCTCCTGTGGGCCGAGATGATACGGACTTCCTTAAGGTCAAATCCGGGATAGGCTTCTTGGACAGCCACAGGTTAATCCTTAGCTGGAAATGCTCTCGCTCCCCCCCCCCTTGTGCCGCCGCCCCCCAATCAGGCTGGGAGCCACTACTTTCACGGACTGCCAAGTTGGCAAAAGGTCAGCAAGGCATCAGCAGCCAGCTGGCAGGAAGCGAGGGAGGGTGGGGTGCTCCTGGGGCACGCGGCCAAGAGAGTAGGGCCTAGCTTTCCGTCCAGTTAGCGAGGGCCAAGCAGGGAATCCCAAAGGGACGGCGGAAAGTCACTTCTGAAAACAGGGAACTGCGCGCGGCTGACGTCCGGCTTTCTTGCAAAGGGAAGGTTCGAGATGAAGGGGCTTGCAGGAAACCGCAGAAGCATAAAGCACGGCTGTTTGCACCACTCTTAGGTCAGTAAGCAAAGCTGATGGGTCTCCTCTCGCTAAGTCATTCACCAAGGCCCCAAGTCCAGGGTCCGGGACCCCAAAGCATTACTCCTCTTATACTGATCAATGGTGACACCCGGTGGCCAGTTTACTTAATCACAGCCACAATCCAGCTCATTCAGGCCTCATCATTCCCGCTCATACCCTTCAGTGTCAATAAGTTTCAATGCTTCTTTCCTTTAGGCCAGGGGTAGTCAACCTGTGGTCCTCCAGATGTTCACGGACTACAATTCCCATGAGCCCCTGCCGGCTGGCAGGGGCTCATGGGAATTGTAGTCCGTGAACATCTGGAGGACCACAGGTTGACTACCCCTGCTTTAGGCCACTGTTCTGATCTAAAGTCTAAGCACTTGCATACAGAATCCAACTTAAGCATACAAAGTCCAGCTTCGATCACAAACTTCGATCTGCAGGGGGCCGGACTAGATGATTCTGGAGATATCTCCCAACTCTTGCAATTCTATAATCACCTTGGGCTTGCCACAGCACTGATAGAGCTGTTCTGACCCTCAGCTCTCCATGCAGAATCTCTGCTCTGTGCAAGCATCTAAGAGAACTCCCCGACCTACACATGAATACGGGCCGAGGGTCGGAGAGCTAGCATGACGTGGTGGCTAGAGCAGAGGTGCCAAATTTACGGTGGCCTCTCTAGCAAGGGATCTCGGTGCTCTTAACTCTGAGTCCAACATGCAGCCCTTCCAAGATCAGTCTGCAGTGATGCCACCCACCGTCCTTCCTCACCCTGCGTCGCCCTCTGACAGAGACACCCCCCCCCGCTGCCACTGTCACCAACTTACGGCATTAAGAGCCAACTTAATATTTCTCAGCTGTCATATCTGATTAGCTCACACAGGCCAGCAAAGCCACAGGAAGGGAGAAGCAAAGCCAGCGAAGGACAGGAGAGTCGGCCAGCATCCATCCTGCCTCCCCTACCCTGTCCCTTTGACATGTCTGCAGCTTCACCTCAAGGTCAAAGAACTCCCAATTGTGTCCAAATGGGAGGCTTGTGAACCCCCAGGCAACTCCTTTTATTCAGTTATGCAGACTCTTCAATCCCACCTTTGCTTGAGGTTTAAGGCAGTTTACAGTAATCGTTGACACCAAGGAGAGAGAGAGAGAAAGAGAACGCCGATTTCCAACTTACGGCAGCCTTCTGAATTCGGGTCCTACAGAATGTCCTCGCGTCCCCAGACCCGCTCAGGTCTTGCAAAGAGAGATGCAGCTTCCCTGGCAGAGCAGAAACAGCTCTAGTGGGGTTCCCCCTTTTCCAAATGCGTTCCGCTTTCCCTAAGGCTCTTTCTCGTCTTTAATGTGACCAAAGTTCAAGAGTCTCGGGGAGTCATTTCAGCTTCTAGGGATGGTCCAGGATCGATTCGGTCCGAGTCCCACTTACGGGTCTTTTTGGAAGTCCGCAATACCAATCAAATTAAAATAAAATAAATCTCAAAGGCCCCAAAGCCCATCCCTAGGAGATAGAAATCAGTTCCCCTGGAGAAGACGGCTGCTTCACCTACCTCACAGTCAAGTCCCTTTGGACGGCCAAA
This sequence comes from Paroedura picta, assembly GCF_049243985.1. Classification (NCBI taxonomy): domain Eukaryota; kingdom Metazoa; phylum Chordata; class Lepidosauria; order Squamata; family Gekkonidae; genus Paroedura; species Paroedura picta. The sequence continues at coordinate 26,860,723 of NC_135384.1, forward strand.
AACAGGTTTCCTTTGTGTTGTTTTTTTAAAAACTCCCTTATGCCAGCATGGCATTGTGCTTAAGAGCAGCGGTTTCTAATCTGGTGAGCCGGTTGGATTCCCTGCTCCTCCACATGCAGCCAGCTGGGTGTCCTTGGGCTCGTCATAGCCCTGATAGTTCTGTTCTCACAGAGCAGTTCTTTCAGAGCTCTCTCAACCCCACCTACCTCGCTGGATGTCTGTTGTGGGGAGAGGAAAGGGAAGGCGATTGGAAGCCACTTTAGGACTCCTTCTGGTAGAGAAAAATGGCATAGAAGAACCAACTCTTCTTCTTCCAGCTCCATGTGATTCTGGTTCTGACTGGGCTTGGAACAGAACAACGCTGCTTCAGATGGAACTTCTTACGTGCCACTTTAGATGCCAGCCTCCAGGTGGAGCCTGGAGATCCCCCCTGAATTGCAGCTCATCTCTTAAAGCGATCAGTTCCCCGGGAGAAAACAGCTGATTTGGGGGACGGACTCTACAGCATTGTCCCCCACCGAGGTCCCTGTCCTCCCCAGCCTACACACCCAGATTTCCATGAGTTTCCCAACCCGGAGATGGCAACATCCCCTGCCAGGGGCAACCCACTGTGCCACGGTGACACATACCCATTGCCAAGTCTCCAGGCCCTGCAGGGAGAGACCGGCAAGCAGCCAGAACAGTCCTGCAGGGAGTACGCAAAGCATGGTTAAGGGAGCCGAGGTCAACAGCCAGAAAACAAACACTCACAAGCCAAGACCGACAAAGGCAAAAAGGAGGGCCGCAGTCAAGAGCGGAAGATCAGTCAAGGAAACAGGATCCAAGAAGTTCAAGAGGAAGGTCCAAGAACACAGGCAGCACAACCTGCCTCTCCTCTTTTAAACCTGGCCACAGGTAATCCTGCACAGCTGACTCAGCCTCCAGAGGGGATTCTGCAAAGGACCTCAGGGACCAGTTCTGCCTCTGCGCCTTTGCTGTAAGGCAAAGCTCTGCTTCCTACCTCTGCGCTCAGGAGACAAGGGTGAGCATCTAGCTGCTGCCAGGGCTTCTGCCACGGGGGGCGTGGTCTAAAGCAGGGACCCTCAACCTGTGGTCCTCCAGATGTTCATGGACTACAATTCCCATGAGCCCCTGGCAGCGAATGCTGGCAGGGGCTCATGGGAATTGTAGTCCATGAACATCTGGAGGACCACAGGTTGACTACCCCTGCCCTAGGCTGTTCCGGTGCTTCGGAGGCTGAGTCAGTTGGCAGCGGCTGAAGTTCAGGGGTTGATCCCGGAAAGACTCTCAGCTCTGCCTCTTCCTCAGAGTCAGACAGGGTTGCAGCTGGCTGGGGCCACACACTCATTTAGGGGAGTGAGAGTGGCAAAGCAGAACAATTGTCTTTTGCAGAATCCTAGGAGTGCCCTGTGGCATCGCATATACCGACCCACCACCGCCGCACGGACTGTCAAATATCTTCCCCAAAACAATGCGTCTGTTCCTTTAAGAGAATGCAAATAAAGACCATTTTTTTCTTTCAGAAAGCTGTTATATCAACACATTATAGGTTTGCCACTGATGTCCGTACAAAGACCCGGTAACCTCGTTACCAGAAGGATAAGTTTAAAAGAGTGCCCAACAGGGAGCTCGATAAAAGACGTGCATCCTGGCAGAATTCTTCAGAACTGGAAAAAGTCTGTGCAGCTCAAAGAAGCATCTTCACGCCCAAGAAGACAAACATGATTTGGGGTGACAATGGTATCCCCCCCTAGTCTTTATCATATGGGCTTCAATACCTGGTTCCCAAGTGAAATGTTGAATTGGAAATTAGCGGGGTATTGGGAGCGTGGTTGAACAGAGTTTCACAAATCCCTATCGGAGTGAAAGTAAACAAGTACTCACTTCCTCAGATGCTATTCTTATTATTTGAATTTATTTCCTGCCACAAATGTCACAGATCAGGAATTTCATAATGAATGAATGAATGAATGAATGAATGAATGAATGAATGAATGAATGAATGAATGAATTCTTCAGGTTGGGAAATCCCTGGAGATTTGGGACAGAGCCTGGGACAGACAGGGACCTCGGTGGGGAACAAGGCCACAGAGTCCCCCCTCCAAAGCAGCCCTTTTCCCCAGAGGAACTGATCTCTGCAGCCTGGAGATGAGCTGGAATTCCAGGGGATCCCCAGACCCCACCTGGAGGCTGGCATCCCTAGCTCACATTTCTATCCAACAAGACCCAAAGGGGCTTTTTCATTATCCTCTCCTTCATTTTATCCTAACAGCCCTATCAGGTATGTCAGGTGGGAGTGTGGATCTCAACCAGGGTCTTCCAGGTGCTCCTCTATGGTGCTGAGCGGCTCCTGGTTTAATGAATTGCCTACAAATGCCTGCCTGGAGCAGTCCTGCTATGAGCATCTGACAAAGAGGGCTCCAGTCCACAAAAATTTATGCTAGAATGAACGCTTATGAGTCTTTACGGTGCCACTATTGGGAAGATAGCGCACGAGGGACGTTTTGCAATAGCAAGCCGGCATCTCTGTTTAAAAAGAAAAAGAAAAGCCGGGCACCACCGTGTCTGTTCCCAAACAGGGCAATAGCCACCAATGACTGATTCCATCCAGGTATTTAGGAACAGAAGCTCACCAGCCCTCTGCCCCGAAGACAGGGCATCTGATAGGGTGGTGAGTGTCCTGCATAGTGCTGGGCGGTTGGACTAGATGACCCAGGAGGACCCTTCCAACTTTATGATTCTATGATTCTAAATTCCGTCTCAACATCCATGAGAAATTCCTGACAGTGAGAGCAGTTCCTCAGTGGAACAGGCTTCCTCAGGAGGTGGTGGGGTCTCTGTCTGTGGAAATGTTTAAACAGAGGCTAGATAGGCATCTGACAGAGAGGCTGATTCTACGAAGGCTCAAGGGGGTGGCAGGTGACAGTGGATGAGCGAGAGGGATGTGAGTGTCCTGCATAGTGCAGGGGGTTGGACTAGATGACCCAGGAGATCCCTTCCAACTCTATGATTCTCTGATTCTATATGCCATCCCAACCACGTCAGTCTGTCCCTAGCAGCAGAAAAGAGCCAGAGGCCAGCAGGCACCTTAAAGACTCACACCAGGGGTAGTCAAACTGCGGCCCTCCAGATGTCCATGGACTACAATTCCCAGAAGCCCCTGCCAGCAAATGCTGGCAGGGGCTTCTGGGAATTGTAGTCCACGGACATCTGGAGGGCCGCAGTTTGACTACCCCTGACTCACACCATTCATGACAGGGGAGGAGCTTTTGGGAGTCTCTACTCACTTCCTCCGATATTATTCTTATTATTTGAATTTATTTCCCGCCACTGTTCAGCGCGTCTGCAGAAGTGGGCCGTGACTCACAAAAGCTCATCCCCTATCGCAAATGTTGTTAGTTTTAAAGGAACTCCGGGACTCTTGTTCTTTTTCATTCTAACCCAGTGGGGCTTTGGCCAAAGTCACTCTGCATCGGATTTCTCTGCAAGTGTCAACAGGTTTCAAAGACCTGGGTTCGAAGGTCACCTTTGCCTTGGACCCACTGCGTAGCTTCATAAGCTCTCTAGGCCTCTAGGTACAACAGCTCCGGGGTGACCCATCAGCACATTTATCTGCGATTCCCTAATCATTTGCCAAGGAGCTTGAGGGCAGAGTACACGGGGATCGGGGCCATCTGTGGTAAGGCTGAGACACAGTGGCTGGCTTGCCTTGCTTCACAGTCAAGGACCGGGCAGCATTCAAACTCAGGTCTCAAGCCCCTCTTCTGCAGTGCCCCGGCTTGAATTTTCCCAGCACAAACTCCAGCGAGAGTCAAATTGCAACGGGACAAGCATATTGTGATTCGTCAACAGCAGCCAAGGACTTCAAGACTACCCCAAGAGGAGAATCAAGACTTCTTCAAACAACAGCCCTTCTGGGGAAATTATCCCAACTTTGCCCGCGTTTTCTGGCGCAGGCTGGCAGGGAGGGTGCTCAGCCAGCCGCTGAGTGGGAAAGAGAGTTCCACGGAGGGGCCGGGTACATTGCTTTTGCTTTGTTTTTAAGGGGTTCGCCTTCTAAATTTGACACCAGGCTGCCTCCCACCCGCCTGACACACAACTTTGCAGTGGGAAGAGATTCTCTGGATTGCCAGCAGAGAACAGGGTATACCCTGAAGGCGGAGGAAGCCAAGATCAGACAGAGAGGAAGGGGGGAGGAAGAGAGAGAGAGAGAGGATATATTTTTTAAAAAATTGCACAGCCTTCTTTCCATCCAGCCTGGAGCTTTTGCATTTCAGGACCCAGAAGGTTCCTTACCTGGTGGAGGAGGACGGTGGCTGCCAGGGGAGGTGGGACTCCCTCTCCGCAGGTCCTGGGGGAAGCCCTTCTGGGTGGAAAACAGGATTCCCCCTCTGTCTAGCTCACTGCCTGGACTGTCTGCGAACGCTGCAAGCCGAAGTCAGCTCCCACTGGGTCCTAACACCCCTCCTGCGCCAGCCAGCTCGCTCTCTCGGCCAAGGCTGCTGCTGCAGCGGTACCTGGGATGGCACCGTCACAGGCGGGCTTGTCTTTAAACTTTTGTCCCATTGCAAAGGTCAATTGGGGTGAAGAAGGGGTGGAGGAGGGGAGGTCAAAGTTTGCTGCCACCAGCCAGAGTTGGAAATCGATAGCAGAAGCTGATGCAACAGCTGTTTTTCTGCTGGGCTCATAAGCCACCCCCCCACCCCGCGACTGGTGCATGCTCACACAGCATGCCAACTCTGGGTTTGGGGAATTCCGGGATATTTGGGGAGCAGGGCCTGGATAGCCATCCGACAGAGAGGCTGATTCTGTGAAGGCTTAAGGGGGTGGCAGGTGGAAGGCTTAAGGGGGTGGGTGAGCGATCGGGTTGTGAGTGTCCTGCATCGTGCAGGGGGTTGGACTAGATGACCCAAGAGGTCCCTTCCAACTCTAGGATTCTATCAGGAGAGAACTCAGTGAAGTCTAGAAGAGTCCTTCTTAGCCGGTGGGTCTGGACCTAACAGTGAGCAGCAAAGCCTCTGAAAGAGGGTTGTAGGGCAGGCTTCTCTCTGACCCCTGCCCTTTCCCTTATGAGAACCAGTTTGGTGTAGTGGTTAGGAGTGCGGACTTCTAATCTGGCATGCCAGGTTTGATTCTGCGCTCCCCCACATGCAACCAGCTGGGTGACCTTGGGCTCAACACGGCACTGATAAAACTGTTCTAACCGGGCAGTGATGTCAGGGCTCTCTCAGCCTCCCCTCCCTCACAGGGTATCTGTTGTGGGGAGAGGAAAGGGAAGGCGACTGTAAGCCGCTTTGAGCCTCCTTCGGGTAGGGAAAAGCGGCATATAAGAACCAACTGTGCCCCAAGCCAGGAATTTGGGAGTGATTCTGGATGCCTCACTCTCCATGGAGGCCCAGGTCACTAAGGTAGCCCGGACGGCGTTTCTCCATCTACGCCAAGCTCGGCTACTAGCGCCCTACCTGCCCCCGGAACACCTGGCCACTGTGATCCATGCAACGGTTACTTCTAGATTAGACTTCTGTAACTCGCTCTACGCGGGCCTACCCTTGTCTCTAACCCGGAAGTTACAGCTGGTACAGAATGCAGCTGCACGGGTCCTCACTAAATCATCTTGGAGGTCCCATGTTCAGCCTCTGCTGAAGCAGCTGCTCTGGTTGCCAGTTTGTTTCCGGATCAGGTTCAAGGTTTTGGTATTAACCTTTAAGACTATACGCGGCTTGGGTCCTGCATACTTGAGGGACCGCCTATCTCCTTATGCCCCCCGCAGGGCACTTCGCTCTGCGGGTAAGAATCTGCTGATGATCCCAGGACCCTGGGAGGCACGCCTGGCCTCGACAAGGGCCAGGGCCTTTTCGGTCCTGGCCCCTACCTGGTGGAATGAGCTCCCTGAAGAGCTGCGGGCCCTGTCGGAGCTCTCTGAGTTCCGCAGAGCCTGCAAAACGGAGCTCTTCCGCCAGGCGTTTGTCTAAGGCCGGGTGATGGCCCGGGGCTAAGATCGGACCCCTCTCCCCGGAGGGGGGAGGCCAGTACTAGACTGACCTGGTTCCCCAGAGTGTTCCATCCTATGCCCAATTATCCTCCGTTCCTTTCTGCTCATCCAGCGGGCCTGTATGGGAATAGTTTTTTTTAATCGCCATCATTATGACTTAGTCATTGTTTTAATGGGGTTTTAATGGGGTTTTAATGGGGAATTTTTAATGGTTAATATATTGTATTTGTATTAAAATATTGTGAACCGCCGCGAGCCGGTTTCCGAGAGCGGCGGTCATACAAATCAAATAAATAATAATAATAATAATAATAATAACTCTTCTTCTTCTTCTTCTTTATTCTCCTTCGCATTTTGGAAACCAAGACCAGTGGTAGACTCCATTGACAGACAGGCTTAGAAACGGACAAATACAGATTTGTCATGAACTTCTCCCCTTTTTTGGCTAGACAAAAATAACGAGACTCAAACCTTCAAGACAAAGGAATGCCGCCCAATGAAGAAACAGCACCCTTCTTCGGAAGAAGGGTGCGGAGCTATGTGGGGGCAGAGAGTTGTATGGAGACACACCAGAGAACCCCGGATCTCTTCATCCAGTTTCCCCCAGACACCCAACTTGAATTTGTTAAGGAACATCTTACCGGTTCCTACCAAGGCCTAATGAGGTTGGGTTTAGCCACTCCCCATTTTGCTACCACCTAAAGACGAGAATAAAGCAACATTAAAAGCACAAAACAGCAGGGAGAGATTCGCCTGTTTGACGTTTACCTGTGTCTTTAGGTTTAGAGATTTAGGGATAGATATGAAGGGCAAGGAAATATGCCCTCCTCATTGATCGTTGATGAGGACAATTCATCAAGTTGTTATAGCTAGGAGTAAGAGGAATCGCCCTGAGCTGAATAGCATAGACCTGCCTTTTTCAACTGTCAGGGGTAGTCAAACTGCGGCCCTCCCGATGTCCATGGACTACAATTCCCAGGAGCATTCGCTGGCAGGGGCTCCTGGGAATTGTAGTCCATGGACATCGGGAGGGCCGCAGTTTGACTACCCCTGCTAGACTGTAGAGGAGCTCCTGAAATAATTTATCAATCTTTGAGGTGATGTCAGCTCAAGTGATGTCAGCTGACCACGTTCCCCTGCCACGCCCCCAGAAGTGACATCACTACCTGCACCCTTAGTCCTCCTTTTGCTCCCTCCGTCTTTACTACTGCTATGGCAGTTCTGCCTCATGAAGGCCAGAAAGAAGAGTAGGAGCTGAGAATACAGCCCAGACCTCCTACACACGCCGTACCACCTTGCCACTTCCAAGCTCCTCCGGACACCAGGGGTCCACGGACACCTTGGTTGGGAATCCCTGGCTTAGACTAACCTCAGGTCTTGGAAGCAGAGCAAGGTCATTAGTTCGATGGAAGACCGCCAAGGAAGTCCAATGAAGGAAGCCACCTCTGAACCTCTCTTGCCCTGAAACCCTTCCAGAGTGGCTGTACGTCAGCTCTGACTTGACGGCAGAAACAAGAAGACTTAACTACAGCATATTGTTCATTTCTTAGAATGCTTAATGGTTTGAATTAATTGCCTATGAATACAGCTCCTTGGAGGAAGGGCAGGATACAAAGGTACTAAATAAATAACGATGCGTAATCCGGTAAATGAATTATGAGAAAGTTGCGCTGGGTAAGATTTAGGGATGTTAATAACAGGGCTCATAGCAATCAGCTCGCTCTGAAAACTCCAATGCCCGGTAGATAGCAGAAGGAGGAGAAGATGCCGCTTTTCTCTGCCAGAAGGAGTTTCAGAGAGGCTTACAATCACTTGGGCCCGGACCGCAAATGGCCTTAAAGGTCAAAAAACGAAACCTTGAACCGGATTCGGAATTCAAAGGTTGAAAAAGTTGGTTCAGTGCTAGTGCGTGGCATGGCGTCCACGGTCACCACGTTGAGGATCCTTGCTCTAAATGCCACAACGTGGTCTTCTGGGTCTAGGGTAGTGGTGGCCTAGCAAGCCACAACCCATTTCAATCTCCAAATCCTTTTCATCGCTTCATTGCCAGGGAAGAACTTGCAGCCTCTCTCTCATTAGAAACCGCTGATGAGTCTGATCTCGGGTGGACATGGGAACCGGCTGAGAGATCAAAGCAGGCTGACCTGATTCAGAACCCAATTAAGGCCCTCAAACTTAAAGAGAGATCTCGTTTTATTCCTTGTCTCTAAGGACAAACAACTAATGCATGGGTGTGGGGGGGGGCGTAACGCAAGAACAGCTCCTGTTCCGACAGCAGCTAGTCACATCAGGGAAAAGATTTGGAGTTTGTAGTTTCAATTAGAAGGTTCACTTGAATCTGGAGAAAGCATATAAACCTCTTCAAGCCTGAAGGCCTACCCTGCAAGGTCTTGTGTCTTCCAAAATTGTTAAAGTATTTTTTGGTTATTTGGAGGAGGGGGGGACAAACCAAGCCACCATGGCAAAAAGCACAGCTTGAGAAATTAGTAAATTAGCTTTCTCCTCCCCAGATATTCCCACCTGCAAGCTTGGCATATTGGGGGGGGGGGAGAGATGCGGGTGGAGAGAAACAACGTGACATGGAGGTTGACAACTCTCTCAGTACAAGACCTCATGGGCATTCAGTGGAAGCAATGAGCAGTATAGAATCATAGAATCATAGAATCATACAGTTGGAAGGCACCGCATGGATCATCTAGTCCAACCCCCTGCACTATGCAGGACACTCACATCAGTAGGTTTAGAATAGGTCAAAGGAAGTCCTTCCCCCCCAAAGAGCAACTAATAGGAAACGGTGGAGACTACAAGCACACACACCCTCAAGAGGGGGCTGGAAAAACATCTGGAGCAGAGGTCCATGAGTGGTGCTTAGCCCCAAGGTCTAGATGGAATACTCAGGCTGGGGCAACGATGTTCTCTATTATTCGTGCTTGGAGGGCCACAGTGATTCTGGAGTTCTGGCTCCACTGGTGGACCTCCTAGTAGCACCTGGGTTTTAGCCACTGTGTAACAGAGCATGGGACTGGATGGGCCATTGGCCTGATCCAGCATGTCTTCTCTTAAGTCTTCCTGGGCAGAGCCACCTGGGGACCTGCCTAAAAAACACTTGGCAAGCTCCAGAAAAGGTGTTGGAAAGGGCTATGTTGCCCTTGGGTTACCATATTGGGGACCTATAACCTATTCCAAGGACTGGAAGCCTTACTGAAATAACTCCCAAAGCAACCTGGCCAAGTGAAAGAAGCTGCTTCTCCCCCACCCCCACCCCCACCCCCAATAGCACCAAGGGAAAAATTTAAAAGCTAAGACTTAAGGCAGGGGTGGCCAACATGTGGCCCTCCAGATTCCATGAACTACAATTCCCATGAGCCCCTGGTGCTCATGGGAATTGTAGTCCATGGACATCTGGAGAGCCACACTTCGGCCACCCCTGACTTATGGGTACAGATGTATAATGTGCCTGTAATCCCAGCCTAGTGCTTCGTCCCTCACCTACAGTGATCTCTCCTTGTGCAGTGCATGTCATGGCGGATTTTGTTACTCCACGAATCTCCCCACCCCTCGCCATATCCCAGCTCAGAAAACTGGGGAGAGTTTCTTCAGCCTGCAGAATGCTCACGCAAACACCCACCTGGCCCCAGCAGCCACTAGGTGCCCATGTATTTGAGAGCTGTCTGGTTCTCAAGGTCTCAGCAGCCAGCAAAGAATGATTTAAAATCCAGCTGCCCATCTGCTCCCTCTATCCTTCCCACAACCTGCGTTCCATTAGCTGCAGACGCTCTGGGCCTTTAACTCTTTGAAAGCTGGTTCAAAGAGAAGCGAGCACCGAGCCTGCCTGCAGCTTCGGGAAGCCAAAACCTAAGAATGGATCACGAAGAGCTGGAGGAGCACAGGAGGCCAGGGCAAAAGCCACCAAGAACCCTGTTTTCTTAGTGGGATGGTTTCTTTTCACACTCTTGTCAAGAGTTTTCTAGAACTCAGGGCTGTGGCAGAAAACAAGTGCTGACCGCCGGGGCTGCAGATGAGCCGGTTCATGCAGTTCTGCTACGGGCAGAGGGACGTGTCGGTCTGCCCTAGCGTGCCAGAATGATGCTTTCCGGGGTGCTCTTGCGCCCTGCACACAACGCTTAGCCTTTCATAAGAAGGGGCTGAGCACAAGGGAATCCGAGGGTGGTGCAGCTGAAACGGAGACCTTGAGAGGCTGATTAGCATCATGCCTCTAACTACGAGTATAATGCAGCAGAGCAGCTGGAGGAGGAGGAGGAGGCGGTTCAAGTTTTACCCTCAAGGTTTTGTGCACGTCTCACGCTCTCATAATCACCCAACCCCTCTGGCCCTCCGGAGTAGCGGGGAATGAACCAGAGCTCGCGCAAAGATCTGAAACCAGGCCAGGGCGACCCAATGAATAAAAGCATGGCTTCTGAGTTGCCACAGAGCAGATGTGGAGGGACAAATTGCGGAAAGAAAAAAAAAATAACCCTGAACAAGCATAGGAATTATAAATGTAACATATAGATCCAGTTGGGCAGCTGTGTATGTTGGCAGCAACAGAACAAAGTTTAAAGTCCAGCGGCACCTTTAACCAACCAAGTTTAAGCGTTCCTGAGCATGCCCGTGGAAGCTTATGCCCAGAATTAAACTTTGTTAGTTTCAGCAGTGCCACACAAAAACTTGAATTTAATACATTAAGTATATTTAAGCCGTCCCAAGAACTTAAAAGGCGATTTCAGCTTCCTGCTGTTTGCTGAATTTTCCAGCTATTTTCCCCACCGCGTTTACAAAAGTATGTAAGCCAGTCATGAGGACTAGAAGCATACCTGATTTGCCAAACAAAACCGCCCGTTCTGAATATCTGCGGTTACAGGGGCATGATGGAAGTACCGGAGGGAGCAAATGCAAGAAACGGCTGCTTAAAAGAGAAATTGTGTCTTTGTTCACAAAAAAGCTACTGGGGAAAACATTGGCAGAATCCAGAACTCAGGGATAAGGGAACTGGGACCCCTGCCCTGTCCTCCAGGAAAGCTTGTCTGTTTTATACAAAGAGACCCTATACAAAGTCCCTCTCATTCAGTTCTGACTCAATAGCAGCCGGTGTTCAGGGCCTCAGGCCGAGACAGACATTTCGCTAACACCTGCCTCGGATCCTTCAACTGCAAGTTGCCAAGGGTTAAATGCCTCGTGCCTCCGAACCAGGGCTTCCCCCCTCTAAGCCTTAACTCGCCTGCCAACCAAAGATGAAGATATGAGCCGCCAAACTCAATGACACACGCGGACCAATAAGTTAGGGGACTATTTTAATCTATGCACTCAAAAAAGAGAGGGGAAATTAATATCCCAGTGGCTAAAACATCTGTATGTACATTTGACTGATGGTGGAGGGGGAAATAGAGAGTCCAGAATGTTGTCCTTCATTGATTTGGAAGGAACACCTCAAAGGAAGAACACGCATAACAATTCATGTGCAAACTGGGTCATTCCGCTAGGAAAAAAAAAAAAAAAGCATTTGCAAAGACACGAACAGAACGCAGGTTCTGACTCAGAAATCCACCCCGCACGTCCTTGTTAAATTCATGCTAAATATGTCAGACGAAGCCGGCGGACGCTTTGCGAGAACCAACTCAGAAGCGAGCCGGCGCTTGGCCCCCCCCCCCCCCCCAGGCCTAACCTAGTCTCTGTGTCACAGCTGCACCCACAATTCACAAATGTTAAAGATGCGCAGAGCCTGCAGGTCTGTGTGTGCGTCTCTCTCCCCACCCACCCACCCCTTCCGCCCACTACGCCCCGTTCCAGCTCCCAAGACGCTAAGCTTTAGCAAGACTGACATCTGCTTCACCGAAACAATCCAACTTCAAAGAACCCGGGAGAGACGAGGCTGACTTCTGAGTTCTTCCTGCGACGTTCAGGGTTTTTGTTTCTGCACAGACGGCCCTTCCTTTGCTGACACCCGGTGTCCTCTTTCTTCTCTGATGCTTCAGAGACACACGTGCAACGCATACAGCCAGAAACGGCGCACACAATTCCAACGCAGATGGGAGGGGTGGCTCGGCGAAGAAAAGGATGTCGGAACGGGAGGGAGGGGGGAGGAATTCCTCTGACATTCAGGAGACCAGGAAAGCAAGGGGAGACGTTCTGCTGACATTTAGAAGTTTGCATCCTGAGCGTTAAGAGACTCGTGTCCCCAAGGGAGGGAGTCACTCAACAGTCAAAAACATTTTGAAAATAAAAACAGGGCATCTTTACAACAAGACGCACCGAGATTGTTAAAAGATTCCTCAGTGTTGAGAGGCATCTGCTAACGGATGCGATTCAGCCGAGGTTGATTCTAAGGGGAATAGCCTGGGAATAAGCCATGCCGTGCCGGAGACCCTCTGCACAAAGAGAGCGCCGGACGTGACCCTTTAAAGCCCCCCAGCCAAGATGCTTCCAACCAACACGCCGTCTTTGAGGGCGTGCTCTACATCCTTTTCTTCTATTTTCAGGAAAACCTGGAAAGAAGAAGAAAAGTTGCGTTACTCAATTGAACTGCTGACAATCCAGCACTGCCGAAAGGCACAACCCTACAAGGGGAAGGGTGGGAATCTTGTTCACAAGGGAGACTGCTATCGCTAGACCAATGTTTTCACTGTTGAGAAACTCCTGAAACATTCTTCAGGCTTCAAGAAACCCCCCAAAATGACACAATTGTGCAGGATATGATTGAGAAGCATGGCTGGGGACATGTCCACCTGGGCCACCTCCACACCCCCTCCAGGCCTATCACTGGCCATGTCTCCCGATAAATGTTTAACACATTTTTAAAAGTCTATTAAAATCAAGCAACTTCCACACATCCGGGAAACCCTCCCTGAGCCATCAAGAAACCCCAGAACCAAGAGACAGGCTCTTGTCAATTACCCGGTAACAAAAGAAACTACACAACTACGGCGAAAACATTTCCTAAAACTCCTGCTGTCCATTTTCTGGTCAACGGGAAAGGCGAAGGGAAGAGTAGCCCGCGCAAGCGACGTTCCAGGGTGGACAATGGTGGACCCAGGACAGACTGACCCTTGGGCACTCTAGTTTGCCCTGCAGCCACGCACACCAGGGGGGAGGAAAGCCAAGGTGGGTAAGTTCTCCTGACAGCTCTTCTGGAGCTCCTGCGCCATCACCCCCAAACGTTTCCCTACAAACAGAGCAGCAATCGACACCATAGCAGAGAACTTAGGCTATAAGACAAGGGTAGTCAAACTGTGGCCCTCCAGATGTCCATGGACTACAATTCCCATGAGCCCCTGCCAGCATTCGCTGGAATTGTAGTCCATGGACATCTGGAGGTCCACAGTTTGACTACCCCTGCTATAAGAGATTTTGGTCTGAATGTGCCTAGCCTACCTACCAGTATTGTTGTGAGGATAAATTGGAGGAGGGCAACACAGATGATGAGGGGGTTGGAACCTCTTCCCTAGGAGGAAAGGCTGAAGAGTCAGGAACTTTTCCGTTTAGAGAAGAGACGATGGGGGGGGGGGGGCACAAGAGAGGTTTCTGAAATAATGCATGGGATGGAGAACTTTCCCCCGATGCTAGAATCTGAATGCATCCAATAAAGCTGATGGCCAGTAGGCTGAGGATGGACAAAAGGAAATAATACGTAACACAAAGAGCGATTAAAATGTGGATTTCGCTGCCGGAGAATGTAGGGATGGTCACAGGAACAAGCAGCTTTAGAAGGGGGCTAAGATGAAGGATTCCTGAAGGATGTCCATGAGTGGCTATTGGCCATGGTGACTGCTGAGGAGAACCTCCACATTCAGAGGCACTCATCCTCTGAATCCCAGAACCAAGAAGCAACATCAGGGGAAGGCCTCGGCCTCTATGCCCTGTGGTTGGCCATCCAGAAGAAATGGCCGGCCACTGTGTGAAAGACAGGTAGCTGGGCTAAAGGTACCCTTGCTGGTCTGATCCATCAGGGCTTATGAAGAGACGGGAATGTAAATTTGTTCTGGGTCCCCCCGCTGGGGAGAATAGAGGGATCTAACCATCGACACAGATCCATCCATGCTACAAAGCTGCTGAAATCAATACAGCCCCCCCAAAGGAGCATACAGTCCTGGTCTACGGCCAGGAATGATACCCAACCAATCATACGGAGATACTGAATCGGTAGACTGGTCCTTCTAGCTTAGCACCACCTACTCTGACCACCAATGGTGCTTCTAGGGTGCAGAAGATCTGCTGGAGATGCCCGATACTGAAGTAGGATCCTTATGCATGGAAACCAGATGTTTTAGATCAGGATCCCTTTCCCAGCGTTTCAGGGATCTTGGCTGCCCCTGCCCTCTCCGTAGCCCCATGGATAACAAAGAGTACACCTACCTTGGTCATCCGAACGTCTTTAGCCTTCTTCAGACCCAGAATGCCCCTGGCCTCCAGGAGCGATGACAGGGAGAGGCATTCTGATTGTCCGAGAGCTCCCACTTGCTGCTTCCGGCAAACCTTGCTGTACGCTTCGTGTAGCTGGAAGAGCCATTCATGAAAACGAGAGCTATCAGGCTCCTGGACATGCATTCTTGTATGCGTCTCTTGCAAATATGTAAGGGAGCTTGCTCTCCCTGGTTTAGTCTGAGTGCCATGAAGCTAGCTAGATCCTGCAACTCAATATATGGCTCAAGAGACTCATTCCAAAGAGACTACTGAAAAGCCAAGCGAGATGGCTATGCTACACTGCTGGCCCCTTCCTTTGACTTTGGGAAGCCCCAAAACAGCTCCAGCAGCTAACCTCTCACAGGGTGAAGAACCTTGTGCTATCCGTTTCTATGCAAGGAACTTAAACAAAAAATCTTCACAGCCAACAGACTCTCCAGTGGCCAACCAGAAGCCTTACTGGGGAAAAGTCACACCTGGGGCCCACCCATTTTCTACAAATATTTGGCAGACTTCAGGAAAAGCTGACAAGCACCACATTGGGGGCCTCTTATCTAACTCCGTTGGACAGCCTCGCCCCACAGGCTGTTTTAGTTGTGGCTCGCTCTATTTGCAAAGCAGGAGATTTAGCGTCATGCGCTACTTTGTGGAGGACACTGGAATGGAACAGCTCTTCCTGTATTCTGCTATGAGTCACTGCTCCCTTCTTCAGGCCACTGAGAATCTGAAGCAGCATGCGAAGCATTGGCTCACGTAAACTCATATCCTGCCACAGGTTGTGTTAAGTCTTTAAGGCAGCCTTTCTCTGCACTTTTTACCTTTGAGGAATCCCTGAAACCTTCTTCAGGCTTCAAGAAAACCTCAGGAGCAGCGCAATCATGCAGAATACGGTTGGGAAGCATTGGCTGTGGACACCCCCCCCCCTCCAGGCCCATCATTGGCCACTGGTCAACAGGACCATTTACCACTGGGAAACCCCTGAAACATTCTCCAGGCTTCCAGAAACCCCAGAAGTGGCACAAAGGTGCAGAATATGGTTGGGAAGCAGAGCTGTGGACACGCCCACCTGGAGGGCCCTTCCCACCCTCTCCGAGCCCATCCTTGGACATTGGGGGGGGGGGGTCAACATGGCCATATCACCAGATGAAGTTTAACAAATTTTAAAAATATACCAAAAATTAACTAACTCCCACCCACTCAGGAAACCCTTCCAGGGCCATCAAGTAACCCCCAGGTCTCACGAAACCCTGGTTGAGAAAGCCTGATTTAAGGTATGAGCGGACTCTTGCTCTTCTCCTAAAGGTGAACACAGTGACACATCTTGATCTGTTGGATGTCTTAATGTGGCCAGATGGTGTCGTTTCCTGTATTTTGTAATCCACCGTGGGACTCCTTGGGCAAGAGTGCTATAAGTGTCTGAACAAACAATAAGACATACTAATCTTTGCGTTCTGGAGCTAGAGACCTACCTTCCCTAGGGTCACCTCCTTTGCTCTCTGTTGCTTAGCCAGCAGCAGGAGAGAGCACACCAATATCTTCTGCTGCAACGGGAAGGAGTTGGCCTCTGCGCAGCCATCTCTAGCCGCCATCCGGTCTCCGTACACATCAGAGATCACCTGGGATACGTGGAGCAGCCCCACCCGTTTGGGCACAGGCGAATCCAGAGCTGGTTTTGAAGAGGATTTGCCTGAGGATGAAGTCAGGGGGAGGGAGAGGAGAGGACTACGATTAGCTGGACAGGAAGGACCACGGCACAGTCCAAACCTCTGCTGTGCAACTGATCGAGAAGCACCAGGAAATTCTTGTAACATGGAGTCTAAAGATGACACAACACAGGACTCCATGCATGCACTGATCAAACCCAAATCAGATTATTTAGAGAGTTCTTACGATGGCTTTCCATGAACAGCTATGTTTGGGCTTGGTGCCTATTAGAGAGCAGCATAAGTAGCAGGCAATTCTCAAGGGAACAGGCATTCTGAAGCACGGTGCCACTACTGATCAAGTCCTGTCTCCAACTGCCTCTGTGGGCAGGGGCGCAGGGAGCAGGGCTTCAGAGGTAGAGGGTAAGTGGCAGGCTGCATAATATGGGAGGAGGCGGTCCCCTCAGACACCCTGGCCACCTAGGGCTTCCAAGGTAAGAACACTTTGAATTCTGCCTGGAAACAAATGGGCAGCCAATACCGATACTGGAGAACCGCACCACATGCCTTCCGATTACACGCAAGCCTATTAAAACGCAGATCTTTGTCCTCTCATTCTCAGAGTCGGGATTTGTCTGCTACTGCCGTGGAGCTACCAAGCTACATTCTCCAGCCCGCAAGCGGAGGGGGAAAGGCGACCTTGCAGCTCTGCTAATGCGTTCAGTGAAGTTTGCTGAATGTGTACGCGGCCTCTAGGCCGCACCAGTTTACAGCTCATAGCCTGGCTACAGAAAACAGACGCGGCCTGCCTGCAGCTCCCGGCATGTTGCCGCTTCACACCTGCGTTTACACGGCTTGAATCACGCTTCGAGCCAAGAAGCGGAGAGGGAAGACGGGCAAGCAAGGAGAAGCTCTGCTTCCGGAACGCCGGAGAACACATTTTGCACCAGCCCTCTGCATAAACATTTCTCCTCCCTGGCTGAAGCTCAAGCAAGCCCCTGGAAAGAAGGGCTACTCGTCAGAGGAAAGCTTAATGAAACCGGACAGCAGAGACTTTCAGGAGAGGCCTGGGTAGGGATGAGGGTGGGGGGAGAGACTACTTACAGTCAGACAGTGGTCGAAGGATGGTTTGGCTCTTCACATCAGACTCCACAATCTCAATGGCCCTCCTATGGGTGAAATTAAGATTTAATTATTTATATTTAGAATCCCGCTTTCCTCTCCTGGGCTCAAGGGGAATTAAACCGAGCGAGCTGATACAATCGACAGGATGGCGTATTCATTCAACGAAGGATACAATAGGGCAGGCTTCCTCGACTTTTTAACTGTTGAGAAACCCCTGAAACATTCGTCAGGTTTTGAAAAACCCCAGGAGCAGCGCAATCGTGCAGAATAGGGTGGGGAAGCAAAGCTGTGGACACGCCCACCCACCCGGGGCCCCTCCCCTTCCCACCCCCTCCAGGCCCATCACTTGGCCATTTTGACCATATATCAGCATTCTCAATTTTTTTACCACTGAGAAACCCCGGAAACATTCTTCAGGCTTTGAGAAACACCAAAAGTGGTATGATCGTGCAGAATTTGGTTGGGAAACATCTGTGGACACGCCCACCTAGGGCCCCTCCCCTCCCCAGACCCTCCGTTGGGCATTTTGGGGGGGCTCGACATAACCACATAGGGTCATATTGCCCGATAAATGCTTGGAAAATTTATAAAATTAATTAACTCCCCCCCATTCGGGAAACCCACAGGGTTTCACAAAACACTGGTTGAGAGAGCCTGCAACAGGGTTAGGGCCACAGACGCCATCAGAAGCCTAAGAACAGGACAGAAGCCGAACTGAAGTCTTCGCGCGACACATCGAATGACACAAAAATTGCACAGTAGGAATCTAGTTTCAGTAAGCCAAGCACAGCAGTGCAGACCACAGTCCCTAATCGCATATCCGAGTTACTTAGTGAATTGTTTCAGACAGTGTCAGTCCACTGCCTGTGTAGAAAAGCTCGCTTGGATATTTCAGTTTGGCATTGTTTGCCTGTTTGGCAACGAAGACGGCACCTGTACAGGGCAGTTGGGGATTTTGCCCCTTTGCAGGGTGGACCCGCAGAAGTCCCCTGTTCGGATCAGCACTGCATTTCTAGCTTCTGCCATAACACAAGGACCACCCTTCACTTCTGCTCCAAATATGGACCACTCGGGCTGGTAAACAGACCCAACCTGGCACACCTGCAGCTGCCCTCTTGGCACTCCTTATCTGCTGGTGGCTTTTGGTGCCAGATCAATGAAAAGGCAGTGCCAGATAGCATCATCAAACATCATCAAGCATCAAAGAGACGTGTCTCAAAAGGAGCTACGGCAGCCCCTTAAAGCAGCCGCTCAGAATATCATGCCAAGTGCATTTCAAGCAGCATTATGGATGGAATATTTTGCATTGGGTTGAGTTTTTTCAACACTCTAAAGCAGGCACTCCCAACTTTTCTCCTTCTCCTAAACTACTAGAACTCAAGGGCATCCTAGGCAACCAATGGGCAGTAGGTTCAGGACAGACCAAAGGACATACTAGTTTACACAGAGTCCTTAAAATGCGGAATTCGCTGCCAGAGGAGGTAGCGATGGCCACAAAAGCCCTCTATACTCTGTTGCTGGCCCTCTAGAAAAACCGGTTGGCCCCTGTGGGAGACAGGATGCTGGACTAGACGGACCTTCTGGATTGATCCAGCAGGGCTCTTCTGAAATTCTTATTATTATGGAGTGCGCTTGTTTCTCCTCTTCTCACGGAGACCTAGATGCTCTAAAACAGTGCTGGGAACGACCCAAGGGGGAGAAACCGTGCAAACCTGTTCGACACTTGCAGAGGAAGGAGACCTGGGGTGACATGCAAGGCCCATTAACGGAAGCTCATTACTATCTCGTCTCTTAATGAGACTAACGCTCTATTTGTCGTTGTGGAAGCAGCGCCCGAGGCAGCCTGCCGACCCAAAGCCTCCGAGCCAGGCGCTGCCTAATTTGGGCACCCTGCAGGTGGTCAGCGGCAAGGCTAAATCTCTCATTTAAGCTGACAGTCGTGCAACGGCCACGACAAAATTTAAGCGATTGAGCCAAACGGCCTTTTTAAAAATGGCTGGAGCAAAAACTGCGTTAACAGCTGGACTTTGGGGAAGCAAAGAACCCCAAAAGTTGGCTTTGAAACGGGGTAGGATGGTTTTAAAGATACCGGTGTGATTCTATTCTACTGGGAAAATGTTCTCTCACACTCGACCCACCCACCCCCGTCTCTTCTGGGACATGGCCCAAATCACAGACCGGTTACTAGCGTTGAGTAGAGGGTGACCCTCCATGAAACTGCTCTTTTTTTTTTTGTCCGTGTTCAAGGTCTGACCTACTTAATTTCCACCCGCGTTTCTTTCGAGTTGAAAGCACAAAGTCGCTAAATAGTCAAAGCAAATGTTTAAAAAATCAGTTAAAGGCCAAGAGGAGGAGAATGGCTGTGCTCCTCTGCCCAACAGCTTCGGGGGTTCCTGCTCCGTGTTTTCTGAGCTCCTCAAGCAGATTCCGACTGGGCCTAATTTGTCTGAAGGCGCTTGCTTTGCTGCCGCAGCGGTTTAAAAGGCCAGCAAGCATGCCGATGTCTAGGAGCCCTGCGCTTAGGGAAGTGAATATTTCCCCAGGTCTGCTTAGGAAGCTGTTCAACCCATGCTGGAAAGGCAGAAGTCTCCATGTAAGAGTCACAGAAAGGCCTGAAGCTGTTCGGGAGGGATGAGGAACCAATTTCCCGTGTGCAGTTTTGAAGCTGGAACCTGCCTATGAAGAAGAGACTTCCTTATTGGGCTTCTAGGCAGAACCAGCGTCAAGATTCAAACCGCAGTCATTTACTGCTTTTTTCTCAAATAGCTTCTGGTTCTTCGAGATACTCTTCCTGCAGGGGACTCTCTTTGCGTATTACCTCTCTGGAATCAGGAATTTGTGACAGGGATTGAAGGAAGTTGCGTTGCTGCCTCTGGAATGATGCTACACAGAAGCAGGCGGCGTTTCAACTGGAAATGTTCACATACTCCATAACTACCTTGCTACTCGTTGCGAAAACGATGTTGACTTCCAAAGATTTGTTAGCAGGGGGAAAAAGTCCAAAGGAAACCAGGCTCTTAAGGCTTTGCAGACACCCCGAGATCTGGGTGGTGCAAGAAGATATGTGTGTATTGATCTCTCTGTTTATAGGATTAGAACTGTCTGGGTTGAACGGAAAGGGGAAATGTAGCTTTAGGTGACCTCACAGTTTACCTTCTTTGCAGAATTACGTAACTTTCTGCAGATGAGGTGGATAACCCAGCTCCTGAGGTTTCACGTTTGGGGTTTGTTTTGCCTCAGATCTGTATTTCTCCTATTTTAAAGATTATCCAGGATCGCTATGGGCCAAAGGTTATAGGTTTTTGGGGTTTTTTTAACTATGCTTTTCCAGCATTTTCCTTCGAGCAATTCTCCCACGGATACATGCAAACAGTTTTGCGCCTGACTTTTACAGCCTATGACCACGTCCATAAAAGGCACTGAAAACACAACGAAATTCAGCTTGCAAAGAGAAAGTTATTAGAAGAACCCCATAAACAGAGATGACTAAGCGACTTAATTATAAACATCCAACTTGATAAGCATTATAACTTTCCCCCGGACAAAACGTAAGATCAGACTTTGACAGGCTCTTCCAGAAGGGGAATTCTATTGTCAGCTTGTCCATGCGTAATATTTTATATTGAAAAAGAGCCCTGTCGGATTAGACCAACAGAACCGCATCCTGCCTCACGCAATGGCCAACCAGTTCCATAGAGGCCGAGGCCTTCCCCTGATGTTAGAATCATAGAGTTGGAAGGGGCCATACAGGCCATCTAGTCCAACCCCCTGCTCAACGCAGGATCATAGAATCCTAGAATCATAGAGTTGGAAGGGGCCACACAGGCCATCTAGTCCAACCCCCTGCTCAACGCAAGATCAGCCCAAAGCATTCTAAAGCATCCAAGAAAAGTGTGTCTCCAACCTTTGCTTGAAGACTGCCAGTGAGGGGGAGCTCACCACCTCCTTAGACAGCCTATTCCACTGCTGAACGACTCTGACTGTGAAAATTGTTTTCCTGATATCTAGCCTATATCGTTGTACTTGAAGTTTAAACCCATTACTGCGTGTCCTCTCCTCTGCAGCCAGCAGAAACAGCATCCTGCCCTCCTCCAAGTGACAACCTTTCAAATATTTAAAGAGGGCTATCATGTCCCCTCTCAACCTCCTTTTCTCCAGGCTGAACATTCCCAAGTCCCTCAACCTATCTTCATAGTTACCTCCTGGCTCTGGGATTCAGAGGATTCGTGCCTCTGAATGTAGATCTTTCCTCCGTGAATCTATCCAATTCCCTTTTCAAGCCAGTAATTCCTGTGACCATCAGTTCCACTTCCTAATCACTCCATGCAAAGTAGCAATTCCTTTTGTCTGTCCTGAACTTACTGCCCATCAGCTTCACTGGATGCCCTTTCACCACAGACAAATTCACCGATATTGGGCGTTCCACTATTCTACAGCATAATCTACTGGATGGGAATTAGGAAGCAAGCCCTGCAGTGTTAAGGGGCTCTCTTTCAGGTAACTGTACTCAAAAATGCAGCCTTACTCCAGTCACCAACAGGTCTTTTTGGACAGCAGCAAGTAAAATCCAGCCTGACGTTACCGGAAAGTGATAGACCACAGTGTTCTTCCTGCTGTCAGGGGGGCAACTTCAATTTCCAGAGTGTACTTAAAGAGAGAAAACCCAAAAAGTGTTTCTGCTTGGCTTGCAAGGCAAGCGCAGGTAAAGGTGGGCCGGGTTGCAAACGTCCAAGGGAGGTCAAGGAAGGCGGAAAACCCAACTGTTGTAAACTAACTTGCAAGGGAAAAGAAAACACTTCCCAGGCCCATAAAGAAGCCTGCTTGAGAGCCATTAATGGGGGCCTTTTGCAATCCAAATGTAATTAACCAATCTATAATCGCAGCAGGGAGGGAACAATCCCTCTCACCCTTCCTAGGTAATGGGGTGTGAATGTTTTCAGACATTAACACAGCCAGGAGGCAGTAGCAGCAGTGCCCTCCCTCCCCACGAAGACGTCCCCCCCCCCTGCAGGGGGCCCAAACGCAATAATGAAGCTTTAAATCACATCCCACGCATGCTGTAATTAGCTCAGATTTTACAAAGCGTGATATATTCGTCACCTGCAGATGTCCAGCGCTTTGCGAGCGTCCCCGGAGACGGCCGAGACTTTCCGAGCACAGAACTGGATGGCGGCTCGGTCCAGGACCTGCTCCCCTGTCACCTAAGGGCCAAGAACAGGGAGGTCACAAGAGAAATGGGAGGGGGGGGGAGCTCTTTTTGCCAGCTCTAAAGAGAAGCTACCAGCAGACGAAAGAACCTTCCCCCTAGGCTATAATTAACA
Organism: Paroedura picta; assembly: GCF_049243985.1. NCBI lineage: Eukaryota > Metazoa > Chordata > Lepidosauria > Squamata > Gekkonidae > Paroedura > Paroedura picta. The sequence goes on from NC_135384.1 coordinate 26,883,201, forward strand.
GTAGAACCATTTAAAAATGAATAAAAATAAAAACACCGTTTATCTTATCTCTTCTTTCAATGGTAATCAAACAACCAAAACGGACTCCAGATCTGTACTGTTTTCATCAATGTGGCATATTCATCAGCGGTTGTTTCCTCCTATTACTGTTTTATGAGCATAAAGTCATCAAGTGGCATAGAGCTCCTTGCACCCGCTCTCTCCAAAGGATGACCCTGCTAGAATCTCACAACCCCATCTGCTGCTCAGGAGAGAAAGAACCAGGCAGTGACTGCAGTCAAAGGTGTTTAGCGAGCAACCAAGCTGAAAGGTGACAAGACAATGCCAGTGGTACAGAATTCTCTGCACGTAATGATGCTTCCTGTTCCATACAGCAGGGGTAGTCAAACCTGTGGTCCTCCAGATGTCCATGGACTACAATTCCCATGAGCCCCTGCCAGCAAACGCTGGCAGGGGCTCATGGGAATTGTAGTCCATGGACATATGGAGGACCACAGGTTGACTACCCCTGCCATCCAGGACCTTTCAGCATCCTGGAAAGGTCAGATTAACAATTACAGATTTATTTTGGGGTAATGGGGGGGTCCAGGGTTGTCCCCACACCCACCAAGCAGGTGGGGGCCAAGGGGGTTCCGGCCCAGCTGAGATCTGATTGGGTGGGCAGATTAACATTTCAGCGATGTTCTTTCTTTGAGTCCTCTTTCCCAGTGTTATTTTCCAGCCCAGAACGTACCGGCTTCAAGCGTTCCTCGAGGATGGAGGCAAGCTGATCTTTGCTGTAGGGGGGGAAGTTGAGCAGCTGGGGGCAGCACTTGGGGCGGGCCTGCAAGCGGGGCAGGATCCGATCGGTGAGATCCAGAGCGTTGGCGATCCCTGGTGAGAGAGGAGAGGCACACTTTGGCATCCAACCATCCTCTTTCAGAAAGCTCGCTGCAAAACTGACAAGATACTCCCAATAAGGCCGGAGAGCACACCCTTTGAGAAATCTGTCCTTTGCAGCCTGAATCTCTGGCCATTTCCCTACTTTCGACGCCTCCGATACATACCGATGAGAACGAGCCGGGAATTGGGGAGGGAAGGCCACTCGAACACCGTGTAGAGCACATCTTGCCCCCTGCTGTCCAGCTGATCCATCTCATCCAGCACAATCAAACTGCAAAGGGGAGATCAGAACACATGCACATCAGCCCTGCTAAGGCTGCAGGGAACCTGTGACGATTTTTTACATCGGGCTGGGGAGAAAGAGGAAGCGAGCTGTGACGTCTTTCCAGCCACCATCTAAGCACCCAAAACACCCAAGAAATACAAATAGTGGCTCAGCACAGAACTGAAATTCTACGTCGCCTTGCCAGGTAGTTTGACGTGACTGGAAAAGCAACTGGAAAAGAGTTGCAGCGGTTCATCCCAAAAGGAACCGGCAAACCTTTGCACAGGTGGCCTCTTTGGAAATTGTAGCCTACGGCTATCTGGAGAGCCACTTTGGCCAGCCCTGCCCTAAATGCTGGTTACCAGCCCAATAAGCATTAATAATGTATCCCAAACATTTGGATGAGCTGGGCCATCCTGCCCGCGGTGACCAGCGGGGGGAAAGATACAATCCAGGCCTTTCAAGATAAGAGCTGCTAACAAGCATGAGAGAGACGGCAGTTCTTGTCGAATGGCTCCCCTGCAACCGTTCTCCCAAAAGTCTCAGGGCAACGAGGCACCAAAGATGGAGTCCCGCAGGCCATATGCCCTGCCTTGCTGTCTTGCAGCTTCTCTCAACTTGCAAGCAAAGAGAGACAGGAGCCACAGGGCCCGGCAGCAGGGCCCTCCCCAAAGCCCCACCATCAACACGATCACCACCCCCTTGGTCTGCTCTCAGCCACCCTTTGCTGAAATCTGGCTTGCTCAAAGCTCTTCCCCGCCAGGGGCTTCTACTCACACCATGGGGCTGCTCTTGGCCGTCAGCCGCTTCTCCAGCTTCCTGATGATGTCGTTCCGGGCTGCTTTGTCTGCTCCTGCCTGGCCCAGGTGTTCGGCGACGGCAGGGAAAACCGCCTGGGAGCTCCGCAAGGCCATGCAGTTCAGGACGACGATCTTGCTCCCAGCAAGCTCCTTCTGTGGCCGAGACAAAAGGGAGAGATGCAGAGTGAGACTTCTGCAGGGAAGGGCAAAGTCGGTGAACTGACAGGGTTGGGCCAGCTCTAAGCAGAAGGGTTTGTTCCTAGGGTCCCCCTTCCAAATGTGTGCTGTCTGCTCTAACTTCATCTTGGCTTAAATTTGCCTTGACAGATATTTTAGGAGCTCACAAGGCCGTGCTTTGGAGCAGCGAAGCAAAATTAAATGCTGGGGACTCCTTTAAGATCAACAAAGTTTTATTCTGGGCATAAGCTTCCCGCTGCAAACCCAAGTCCCCACCTAAATCGACCCATGTGATTTCACCAGCAAGGAGAAGTCTTCCTGAGTGCAAAATCTAATTACCATCAAGCGGCCAGTGAGTTGATTACTTCTGATACAGTCTCCTAAGCCTACCAGCCTGCTCCAGGCACAGGGGAAGCCAGCCCCCTGCCAGCCCCTCTGTCCACTCTGCCTAGAGGCAACCACCTTCTGTTACATTTCTGGGAACCTCCCACCTCTCCTAACTCACTTAGAAAACCCAGATGTCAATGGACTACAATTCCCATGAGCCAAGTGCTGGCAGAGGCGTAATTTCTCCAAATCTCCCAAACTAAACTATGCAGATAAAAACAGAACAGGCCTGCACTCAAGTCCCGACCTCGGTGTTACCTTCAAGTCCTGCAGGGCCCTGTTGAGGCAGGCAGTCTTCCCTGTGCCGGGGGCTCCAGAGATATAGAGGCTGCCGGGCTTCTCTCCACAGACACACTCCTTGAGGAACTGATGCAGGAAGCCCATCTCCTTCTCCCTTGCGGACAGCTGGTCAGGGACAGCCGTGTGCAGGAGGCTCTTGGCTTGCTGGTAACAGGTGCCTTCGGAAACGAACACAGCAAGTAACGTGAGATTTAAGCCGGAAAGTTTCACGGACGCAAAGAAGAAGGCAATTAAATATCAGCACACAACCTGCAGGATTGACTTCCACCAGAGTTAATTGACAAAACTTGAAGTGACGGCAGAAAAGGAATATTAACATTTGCTCTTTGCCTCCTCTTTTCACAATCCAGTTTAAGTTTATGTGCTGCCTCTCAGAGTGGCCAAGGCAAACACAATCTAAATATAATAAAATCAGCAAACTCCAACACGTTCATGGTCCCCGGCCCCAGAGAATTCACTTGGACTCAACCAGAGCTGGGGCCTTTTTGGCCCTGGCTCCAGCCAGGTGGAATGAGCCAACAGCAGAGATCTGGCCCCTTTTGGAGCTATCAAAGTTTCAAAGGGCCTGCAAAACAGCTCTTTTCAACTTGATGATATCAAAATGGGCCCCCTTTACCTCTCCCGCCCCACCCCCCCATCTGAGTCCTGGGAATACAATCTTATCTTTGAACTATTTCGACCCCAGGCCTTTTGGGAGATAACCACGAAGTGTTTTCTAACTAGGAAATCTTATGCCAACTGTTTTTAATAATTTTAAACTTGTCTATGGTCTTAGCTGATGTTAGCTGCCCCAAGACTTGTGCCAGAGAGGGGCAGCCTAAAAATCTAAACTAATAAATAATTTTACAAATCATCCGATCAGTTAAAAACATCTGGACAAATGCTAAAACCAATCCCAAAAGAGTCCAACAATCATGCCCAACCCACCGATATGTGGCTCCCCCTCCCTTTTAAATTTAAATCAAGACTACACAACAATACAGTAAACTGACAGAAATATCTGAAATAACATTCCATTGACATCTTTGAACTCCACTTAATTGCCTCGATCAACTCTTGGAAGAAAGGCTTGCCAAGCACTTTATGACTGAGAGAGAACGTTCCATCATTTTAAAATGTCAAATTCAGTACCCATTTTTATGCAACTTCTATCAAAATATTTTATGCTTCTGTCAAGCTGCTGCTGAAAACAGATCGCTCGGCTAGACAGACCCTGGCCCAATAAAGCCAAGTGAGAATCCCTTTGGTGCTTTTTTCTACCATGTTAATAGTGCTACCTGGTGCTTTGAATATTACCACCAGCTGTTTAATGGGTGAACCACGAAGCCATTAGATATGTGTAAGAAAGGGAAAATTAGGTACAATGGTCATAATATTTTGACTGCTATTTGGTCCAAGATGAAATGGCACAATTTCATTCATTCATTCATTCATTCATTCATTCATTCATTCATTCATTCATTCATTCATTCATTCATTCATTCATTCATTCACTCTACTTTGTCTTCAAGTCAGATTCTTGGAATGGGAACTGAACACATTCTCTGAAAGATCCAAAAGTGACAACTGAAGCATCTTGTTTGGAAGCGATTAGCCAAGCCAGGAAGCAGCTTAAAATCAAAGGCCACTTGGAAGGAACAGAATCCGGCCATTAGACAGGGGCAACCTTTTTAGCCTACCTTCTTGCTTAAAGAGACGAGTGCCCACCAGCTCCTTTTTAGGGCGCCCTCGCAGAGGAGTCTTGGGGGTCTCCTGGCACCTACGGCGGGGAGAGGGGGCCAAATCTCCACTCTTTGTTGGGGTCTTGGTGGCTGATTGTTCGCTGAAGAGCAAACGTCGTCCCTTGGGAGAAGCAGGCGACAAGCTGTTCTCTTTCTTACTCTGCTTAGTGGGAGAGCACGACACGACCTGGGTCACATTGCAGAGGTTGTCATCTCCTGTGGAAAGCAAAGCGTTTAGAAGACTGCAATGAGAGGAAACGCGGGTTAACGAAAGTCAAGAATCCAGGAACCCTCAAAAGGCTGGCTGCTTTACAGTCTACACAAAATGCATTCCTTTGCAACCCACTGTCTCACTGGGGTTCTGGGCGGAATACGCAGAATCAAGCAAAACAGCATGACAGTGTGAATCATAGAGTTGGACTGGACCTCCTGGGTCACCCTAATCCAACCCCCTGCACTATGCAGGACTCACATCTCTATCACTCTTCCACTGTAACCTGCCACCCTCTTAAGCCTCTCCGTCAGATGGCCATCCAGCCTCTGTTTAAACAGGACTTAGAATGTCCAAAACTTAAAGATGCAAAGGAGTATCCGACACAATATGGTCAACAATACTGAGAATGTAATTCCAAAGTTAGAACACACTGCAGTAAGAGCAGAACAATACTTAAAAAGATACTACATCGTAAAGACGGCCGCAGTCTGAGAAGATTGATTTCTGTAGGGTTGTTTTTCAGTTTTTAAAAACCAGCCTTCATCACTGACAATCATTTGATCGTTTTGAAAGAGTACGATCAGCATTCACTGAATGTTCTTTCCTTCTTTACCTTGCATCATACATTCACAAGGGGAACAGTTCTTTTAAATTACCAACTTGAGAAACAGTGAAGCAAGTACTCTCACTTTAACTTAATTATAGGAATGGCCCGGTGATGTCACATCCAGGAAGTGCGCCTGGGTGATGTCACTTCTGGTGACATGTGACTTCCGGGGGAGTGGCAGGAAGATGCGGCCTCCTGATACTACTTCAGGCGGTTCTTAAAGCTATTTCAGGGGTTTCTCAACAGAAAAAAAGACAGCGAAAAGCTTCTCTAGGTTGATCGTGTATTGAGCAGGGGGTCAGAGTAGACGGCCTGTCCGACCCCTTCCAACTCCATGATTCTATCATGAAAGTTATTTCTCTGCTCCCAGAACCTGGAGAAAATCCTCCCTCGCCACCATTGCTTAACAAAGCTCTGTTATAGTCGCGTAACACTGTGCTGTGCCACTTGAGGAGGAAGAGGACAACACCTCACCTAAGCGCTTGCGAGGGCTGAGGGGCAAGACTGTTTTCTGGGAGGAACATGGTGAAGCAGCTGGCCGTGGTGGGTCCCGTTTTGGAGTTCTCTGATTCTCTTGTGGTTTATGCGGTGTTCTGATGGATTTCCGCTTCGGAAAGTTGATGGTGTCCTGGCTTTGGCATTGGGACTGAGACCTGGTACTCCGCATCATAGAATCCAGTTCCTAAACAAGCAGTCAGAAAATTAGTGGAGAGATTAAGGGGACCAGGATCACAATTCATCTATAGCAGGGGTAGTCAACCTGGGGTCCTCCAGATGTTCATGGACTACAATTGGGAATTGTAGTCCATGAACACCTGGAAGGACCACAGGTTGACTACCCCTGACCTACTACTACTACTACTGCCCTGCCTTCCACTCATACCTTGTTTGTACGTCAGTAACAGAGTGAGACCAAGATGAGTAGCCGTCTGTTGCAGTAGAAAGGAGAAAGAGTCCGGCGGGCCCTTATATCTACCTAAATTACTTTCACCCAAGGGATTATATTTTAGATATTGTGCCCCTCTCTCTCTTTCCTTTTCGTGATAGGATGTGGCACTGGGAAATTAGCTTTTTGAATTTGAATTTTAAATGTTTATGTTTAGCAACTTTTAAATTTGAATCATACAGCTGGAGGGCACCTCCAGGGTCATCTAGTCCAACCCCCTGAACAATGCAGGAAGCTCACACTTTCCATTGTTTGTATATTTTGATATGGTGCAATCTGGCGAGAGCCACTGGGGAAGCTAGAAATATAATACCAAAATAATAATAATAAATAATAAAGACGAACAAAATTTGTGCCAGGGCAGGAGACTGAATGAGTCACTACTTGCCTCTTCAGATACTGCTGCAGCCTGAGTCCATTTGTCCTTGTATCATGGAGAACAGTGATTTCAGATGCCAAATGACAATAGCAGGCGTGACTGGATTAGGTGTGGTATGCAGAGGGGCAATAGGCATGGAGAAATCAGCATTGGTGATGAGACAAGAAACCTAGGCCTCGATTCAGCTCAGTTGCCTTGAGCTTCATTATTCAGCAGTATCTCTTTCTACTCTCCCTTTGTAAGAGAATCACAATCTGAAGAAATGAGCAGTGCCTCACAGACCCTCATACCCTACCACCAGTTTTGTTGAGTCTTTAAACTGGGAGTGAGAATCTGTGTTCATGTAGAACATTTTTTCCCCTCCTCACTCAGCACACAATGCTTTTGGCTTCACTGTTGAATCAGGGGCAAGGGATCCCAACAGACTTTTTCTACTTCCATCTAGCAATTTACTTCCAACTAAGCCCTGCCCACCCGTAGATGAATTAGCAATCCAGCCAAGCACAAACTTTTTAGCTCACAACGCCTTTACACTGGCTCCTTTCTGCATGTGCCAAGCATTGCCATATTTATGCAATATAAGAGTCACAGCCTCTCAATGTGCCTGTGAATGTCTGCGTGAACAGCAAGGGAAGCTTACACAACGGGCAGCAAGCAAACCAATAATAAAGTCTGCCTGTCTACAAATGGCTTGGCCACCATTTTGCTCCTTTGACTTGAGAAGGCCAAATTGACAAATACAGGATTGAGTTACAGGCGTTGCAGAATGAACCAATTCATCCACTGCCCTGAGCTCCTACAGCAGGCTTTCTCACTGAGGGTTTGGTGAAACCCTGGGACTTCTTGACAGCCCTGGAAGTTTCTTGAACGGGTGGGAGTTAGTTGACTTCCTATATATGTAATTTGCTAAACATTTACCAGGTGATATGATCGTACTGCATGTTAATTAAAAGCCTTTAAAGACTGTTATCCATACAATCGAACACTTGTACGCCAACATGATGTTGTGGCTAAGAACTGAGGCTTCCAATATGGCCACCCGGGTTGGATTCCCTGTCCCTCCTCTACATGCAGCCAGCTGGGCAACCTTGGGCTTGCCACACAACAGTTCTGTCAGAGCTCTCTCAGCCCCACCCAACTCCCAGGGTGTCTGTTGTGGGGAGAGGAAAGGAAGGCAACTGTAAGCCACTTTCAGACTGCCTCAGCCAGTGAAAAGCAGGATATAAACCAACTATTCTTTTCCTGGTTATCCGCCCAGGGCCAACCAGGAAGAGCGGGTGATATTAAAAGTGACTACCATTACTATCCTCCTCCTTGGTCTTCCTCTCCTGTTCTACCTGCATAACAACCATGTGAGGTAGGCCAGTCTGGGAGTGGGGCGGACACCCAGCGAGCTTCCTCAGTGCGAAGTGGGATTCGAACCCGGGGCTCCCGGGGACCCTCAAACATAGACGTCCCCCCCCCCCCCCCGGCAGAAGCGCCGCAGAGCACGCCCAACCCTCCTACCTGCGCCGGTTCCCGCGCTGTCTGAACTGCGGCACTCCAACGCCGACCGCGCGAGCACCTCCGCTCTGCCCATTGGCTCCCGTGCGCTCCGACGAGCCAATCCCTGACTCCGCTCTCTCCGGCGCGCCCATTGGCTTTCCGCTTTGTCTTCCACCCAATGCCTGCCTCGGCCTTCTTTGGCCCCGCCCACAACTCGCCACAGTCTCCTTAACCAAACCAGGCGCCCGCGCGCTAAACTCTCAGGCCCCGCCCATTGCTTCCCGCCCGCGCCTCTCTTCCTTCGAGCCAATCAGCGTGGCGTGCCTCCCCGTCCTTCGCCAGGGTCACGGGATTGATCTTCAGCCAATGGGGTCTTTAGTACGGCTTGACCCCGCCCAGGTGGAAGAGTTTCGTTTTCTTTTCCGGAAGCGTTCAAGAAGCAAAAACACGTGCTGCTAGGGATGCCAACCTCCAGGTTAGAACTGGGGATTCCTGAGCATTATAGACGACAGTTCCACTGGAGAAAATGGAGGATGGACTCCACAGCATCATACTCGGACTGTGGTCCCCTCCTCGCCCCAAATTCCCCCAATACCGGATCCACTCCCAAAGCCTCCAGGTATTTCCCCGAGTTGGCAACCCTACGTAATGCCCGCTTAAAGCTAGCCTGCACGGAATTGGCCGATTTCAGCAAGCTTGTTCAATCATTCTGCATAAAATTGCACGCAAGTTCTGTCATTTTGTTTGGTCTTGACAAAATGTATATGGAATCTCCACTGTTTATTGATAGCCAAAAACGTATGCAGCTTTTTAAAACAACCTAAATGTAACACAATCAAATCTGGGCTGGGAGATTTAAAAAAAGAGAAAAAAAATCAGGGTCTAAGGAAAATGCCTTAAGGTCATAGCCGAATACTGGTGGCATAGCTGTGGCTTTCTAGATGTCCATGGACTACAACTCCCATGAGTCCCTGCCAGCTGCTGGAAATTGTAGTCCATGGACATCTGGAAAGTCAGTTTGGCCACCCCTGCAGTAGAACAATGAGTGACTCTAGTGACAGTGATACCAACTTTGTACTAATTCAGTAAGTTGTACAAATGTTACTCCTCAGCATTTAAAGGCTGAAATTCACAGACATTGTTCAGAATGGGCTTTGTTATGGAACGATCATGATTTCTGGCGAACGGGGTTTTTTAAAATTTCTTTTTCCTTTTCTTAATATTCTTCTAAAGTGTCAACCACTTGCACAAATAAGGCAGGCTCTGTCCACTTCCTATCGACAAGACACACGCAAACTGAATCAATTATACAAACGCTGCTTGGTATTTGATTAATTTATTAGATTGTGGACACAGACTCAGTTTCTGCCTGAGCAGATGCAGTTACAGTTTTAGTACAGACAGCACCACTTACCGTGGGTCAGGTACAGTGTGTTGCAAATTAGTGAAAACAGTCAAAAGGAAAGAGGCACCGTACAGCACTGACGGGATGGAGGTAAGAATGAGGTCCCTTCCTTCCAGTTCTCCAGCCCACCCCCTCTTCTTAAAAGCCCTCATCAGCAGATAGGACCCCTTCTCACATTAAAAACCCTCATCTCTACACAGTAACGCACTGAAGAGAAGTAGTATCTTTAAAAGAAAAAAAAAAGGAATGTGGGGTTTGGATTAAAAATATCATGTTGATTTAGTCATATGAAGAGGAAGGGCAAAGAGATTACCAGGGGAGCCCACCAACCTTCTGCTCAATGCTGTAGAGCCGGCAGAACTTACGCAGAAGGTGGCCAAACTGTGTCTCTCCAGAGGCCCATGGACTACAATTCCCATGACTCCTGCCAGTGGGAATTGTAATCCATGGACATCTGGAGAGCCACAGCTTGGCCACCCCTGCTATATTGGAAGGCTTGCTTTGTGATTCACGACTCACCATCTCTTAGCTAAAGACCTCCAAGCACAAGGGTCACCAACCCGCCAACACTTTCTGGAATCCACCAAGTGTTTTTAAGGGAGTAGGAAGGCCTAGGTGGCACTGTCTCCCTGCAAAGCTTCTGACTGGATTACTGTTGATTCAGCCACACACACAAACTTGTTAAAATGTGGCACCTGCCACCAGAGCACAAAGAGCTGCATGGAAATTAAGCCATGGCAGCCACCTTGTGGCCGGTCCCACCGTGCTGGGTGAGGAGTCCAAAGATTCTTGCAAGCTCACAAAAGGTTGGAGACCCCCCCAAGCTTGTGAGTGAAGAGCCACCAGAAATCCTTTCCGCCTCTTGCACCTTCAGGACAGCACTCTGCAATAAGACCTGATGATGCTCTTCAGAAATCCCTTTAGAGAAAAACTTCAGGGAAAGGGGTTCAGCCGGTAGGGGGAGGTGAGTGTTGGGGCAACTCCCAATTGATGGAATGGAGAGCTGCACACACGGAGCACTGCAATCAGTTTAAAGGGCAAGAAGTCCAAAGAACGATAAAGAATTCTTCCATAGGTCACAATCAAGAACATTTCCCAGGGAGTTTTCCCCAACTCTGCATCAGGTAACATGGTGGCAGTGGAAGGGGGCAACAAAACTGTATAAAAATTATGCAACCCATTTAAAATGTCAGATACAAAACAGATATTTTTCTGCCAACGGCCTGAAAAGCAAGAATGCTTGCAGAAGCAAGAATCCCTTGCAGGTAAATCTGACCAGCTGCCCTCCTCAGAAGCCCTACAAAAGACTGGCAAAAGATGAAGGACACAAGGACCAACTTGTATATCAAGGGCAGACTCGATACGCAGGAAGAGTGCAAGAAACCACAAATGCTGGTTTCCAAAACCACAGAAATTCTCTCAGTAGTGTTTCTCCAGTTAATTATTTTTAAAGCATGAACACAAAAAAGAAATGCTTGCAAGATGCAAAAATCTGAGCAGACATCAGAAAACCCACCGGGAGCTTAAGGCACAGCAAGCAAAGCTCAGAGACAGTTTCCTACTCAACCGCAGACCCCTTCACACTCTTCCTCAAGATGCACAACAGCTGGGCTTCCTGGCACAGTTTTCCACTCGGGTTGAAAACGGAAGATGTTAGGGCCGGGCTGGACAGGTCTGTGATAAAGAGAACTGAGCCAGGAGAACCTAAATATCATCATGATAAATGTATCTAAATTTTAGGCCTATGGAGCAGATCTACGTTGTTCGTACTCTGCATAATTTCTCCTTGTGAGTCACGGCAAGGTGCAAAAGGCCCAGGAGGGTAGCCGTGTTGATCAAAACGGGACAAAATAGAAATCCAGTGACACTTTACAGTCCTTAGCAATTCCAGAATTAGCTTATGTGACAATGGGGGTTGTATCTGAAGAACAGAGCTGGGACCTCACACTGGGTCAGGCGGGAATAATCAGCGTTAAAGTCTTCAGGGTGCTACTGGGCTCCTGTTTCATTAACCTACAGGACAACGAGCAGCAATTGCCCTAGGCCACCAGAACCCTTATTCCAGATGTTGTGCTGGAGTCCCATGCTTTCAGTAGGCGCTGCCCCACATATTTTCAGAAATCTCTTCAGAACAAAGGGGAAAAGCCTCCGTTTCTATGTTTTCTAAACCAGAATTTTCTAGTACCGGGGGGGGGGGGGGGGGGGAGAGCCACCATTTGGCCACCCCTGCATTTAGTGGCTGAGTTCTGCAGACTTTTTTACTTCAAAGGTGTTCTCCCAGAAGTGTTTCCTGTGCTTGTGCAGAGCTGTGGCACATACACACACACACACAGCACTGGTTTGTGTTTCTAGTCATCCTCGAGAGTTTACATCCAAAACATGTTGCGGCCAGCCTCGGCATGTACAACCTTGAGACTAGCAAACACCTTCCAATGCATGGTTTTATTCTGATGGTCTGGGGTCCCGACCTGTTAAGAGGTAAGGGCATCGAGAGAAATCAGGGACAGGAGGCTGAAAAATCTGCGTTACTTTCTTTGCATTTCCCACAATAGCAGATTCCAAGAAATATAGATTCACTGGCTAAATCATCTAGCCTTTTCCCTCTTGTTCAAGAGGCTCACACGCTCAGCAAACAAGCTGGACCGCATCGCTTTTAGGATGCAAAAGCACAATCACGTTTAGACGTCCCAACAGAGTAAGAAAGAATGCTGAGCTGAACTTTCTCACTGCCAGATCTATACGTACAGGCAGATTAAAAAGAAAAGATAGGGTAGTATTCAGGCATGGCATTCCCTCCTCCTCTGCAGCAGTCCGGCCCAGGAAAAGCTTTTGATTCTGCTGAATGCGAAAGGGCGGATTATAGTCTCCAATCACGATGCCGGACAACAGTTTGTCACACTGAACTGGAAAGAATGTACAGAAGACCAAAGACCAAAGGCTGGGAGAAACCATTGAGAGAGAGGCACCTTTGCGCTGGGGCCATCAGGGTGATTTTCTTTTTTCCCCAAAAGCCATATCAATCTGCCCCGAGCTTTTGGGGGAAAGGATACCACCACCTACAGCGACAGGAAATCCTAGCTTCTGAGGACAGTCGGGAAAGGCGGAATATGCCTTCCCCGGGCAATAAAAACCACAGCGCCTATAGAAAACAAGGAGGAAGCCAAACAAAACAGGGCTTTGGCCCAGAACAGCAATCTCTCTCTCTCACACACACACACACACTCACTCACACACACGTGCCTCTTTTATTAAGTTTTAATTACACTGCCGTTTCAAGTTTAGCAAATTCCCTTCACAGTTGCTTCCCAAAGGAATCACTTGCAGGAAGCTAACATTACAAGGAATGTAACTTTCTTAAACAAGAAAAAAAAGAATCAAAAACATACCGTCCCCCAAATGCACAGTGCATTTAATTTCTCGTCTCGGGCAGCTACGCCGGACGAGATTTAATTTTACTCCAGAAGGAAAAAAAAAAAAAACGAACAAAAAAGAATTCCTCAAACCGAACACTGGCCCTCAACATGAGGGGCTGCCCGGATGTTAAAACATAAACGCAGACAAAAGATTTCCATCATCGTAGGAAGGAAAAAAACAAAAGATAAGAAAGACGGTGAGAGCTTTTTGTAGTGTACAGTCAGGAAGCCCACCTTGATCCTATATTACAAACTTTTTTTTTACAACATACAAAATAGATCAATATTTATGATTATAACAACACATTCCCCCAACCCCCAAGTTATTTCAGCTTAATGTACACAATGATCGGAATAAGTAGCATGTAAGGCAAAACCGTCCCCCTCCACCAACCAGCAAGCGAGGTCTGGTGCCGCGTAATTATCTGCAGAGAGTCCGAATGAGGTGGTGTCGGAAAGGAAAGAATTCCATTTCCTCACCGAGCCTGGCTTTACGGGACGCTAGCCTGGATCGGGTGATGGAAAACAGTCAAGCGGTGATTTTTCCCAGCATGCTCTGCATGCTTAGAGACTTGGGAGGGCTCAAGCGGAGGAGAGGAATGGTCCCCAACAGGGCTGCTTTCCATACTGCAAATTATTGCATTGACAACTGCAGGCATAGCCTGCCACTGGCACACACCTCCTGGGACTGAGAACAGCTTAAGTGGGGAAGCAGCACAGCAGTGCTGTAAGGTGTCCACCTAGTGCAGGGGTGACCAAACTGTGGCTCTCCAGATGTCCATCGACTACAATTCCCATGAGCCCCTGCCAACTGGAATTGTAGTCTATGGGCATCTGGAGACCACAGTTTGGTCACCCCTACACTAGGTGGAACAACATGTTCTCCCTCCAACACCTGGGCAAGTGTCATAACAGACAAAAACAAACCCCCCAAAAAACACATACCACACCACACCTGTCTCCCCCAAGAAACCATTTTTTAAAAAATAACCGAACCCTACCTGGGGGCAAAGGTAGTGAGCAAAAGACTTCTTAATCTGACCATCTTTCGATGCGTCACAAAAATCCCCGAGTCATGTCCGTCCGCCCCTCTGCACAAAGGGGAGCTAGCAGGTGTGTGCATATTTGTTGGGGGGGGGTGTTTCAAGACACAGGTAAGCTTGCCCCCTGCAATGGTTGCCTGCACCAACAGAGGGCCACATCAGGCCTGTGATCTTCTGAGGAGGTGGCCGAGCAGGCCACTCAAGTGCCCCTTCAGTGGTTCTGGCCCTAGAGTCCCCTTTTGCTACCGCAGAATCTGGACCCGTACCTGCTACTACACTCTAGCAACCTGCTTGCTGCTGCCTCTGGTGCTTCTAAGGGTGGCTCTCATCCGGGTTTTGATTAACAAACTAGATGCATGGCAGGGAACGGGCTGCAGGCCCAGTACTCTGTTCTCAGGTGAAACGCCGGCCTTCCATATGCTCCGCAAGACTGCCAGAGCATGGGATCTGAACATGGATACCCAAAGCCATTGGGAGAAGGAGCGGTAACTGAAGGAGGAAAATGGAAGTTTTTCCAAGCCTGCCAGCCAAGGCAGAATACAGCAAACACAACGATGCTGCAGACCCCGAATTTCTCTTGCTGTTTCAGCCACTTCCCTTATCTGGACTTTGCTCCAGCCGCACGCGGGAGACACCCCTCCTTTCCTAGCCTCTCTGTTTCAAGTTATACAGTTTAACAAGTTAGTAAAGTTATGTAGTGTCAGCCTCTGTAGTGTCCGATTTGGAGCATTCAGCTCTTAACGTATTATACTGGGTTTAAATGCTGCACCTCTTGGAAATTCAACGAGAAACTCCCCTTTCACCCAGTTTCACAGCCCATTTCCTTTTTTCCCACCGCAAGCAAAAATTAAACCCCCATAAGTCTAGGAGTCCTCACCCCAACCTGGCCCACAGTTCCAAAACTACGTTTGGCTCGTTTTCCTGGGAAACGCTCCCTCGTGCCCCTGTTCTCCAGCAGCCACAGTCCATGAACTTCTACATAACGTGAGCAGTGGGAAAAAGCAAAGGGAACCAACTCAGATCTGCAGAGGAGAGCTCTCACCCAGCTGTCGGGACCACGACGTCCATTATAACTCCGGGTGTGAAATGCACAGGTGGAGGCGAGAGATGGTGAGATTTGCTCGGTTCTTGCGAAGGTCACGGAGGGAAGGAAACCAAAATGAACTGCGGGGCTGTGTTGATCATGCAGGTTTCTCGGGGAGGAGGAGGAGGAGAATCCGAGGGGAGGGGAAAACAGGTCCGTTTTGTTTTGGCACCACACGACGATGCCCAGCTGCTGCTTTTCACCTGGGAATGGGAGGCAGAGGCGGGGCCCCACGAGTTGCTGAAAAAGACAACAACGGTAGTTAAGGGCGCAAGTGAGCCACCGGGGGCCACATTCCACGGGGTCATTTCCGGTCAGGCCCCCCAAGCATTTTCATTTTTATTTATTTATGGTCATTTAGACCAAAATTTTAGAAGCACTACTATACAATAGCAGTTTGTAAAGGGAAGGGAATACATTAAAAGGTTAAAAATGCATCAACCATAAAACTTAAAACTTCTCCACCATAAAAGCCAACATTTAGAAGCATTAACTGCCCGTTGACTATTTTACACGGATAAAATGAGCCATAAAAGCAATAAAACTAATAAAGCTGTTAAAAATATAAAACAAAAGACAAGATTAAGAGGCGTGCGATACATCTACTAACCAAAAAACATAAGAAGTTCTGTGGACCTATTAGGGCTATACGTGAGTGACCAGGCCCCCAGAAGCAGAATGCCATTCTCAGCCAATGCCAGATGCAGACCAAGTTAATGCTAGACAAGTTAAACAGACAGATTTTTAAAAACCCAAATCAGGGGTAGTCCATGGCAAGGACATCTGGCAAGGGCTCCTGGGAATTGTAGTCCATAGTCATCTGGAGGGCCGCAGTTTGACTACCCCTGCCCCAAAAGACCTTAGTGATAGTCACCAGCTCCGGGTTGGGAAATAACTGGAGATTTGGAGGGTGGAGCCCAGTGAGGGTGGAGTTTGGGGAGAGGAAGGACCCCATGACAGTACAAAATGCAATGGAGTTCACTCTGTGACACAGCCATTTTCCCCAGGAGACCTGATATCACATGTGCTCCACTGTTATTCGGCCCCCCCATATGATATCTGCTTGACTCTTCCTGAATTTAAACTTCATTGGAACTTTTTGGTCAGCATCCTTACTATAAGGCGGCATTTATGGAGTTGGTTTCTTGAAATCAGTCACAAAGATATTTTTCACTGAGAACTTAAAGAGTGCTAACTGACAAAGTTGTCAGGATTACGTAAGTAAACAATGATATATTTTGTTAAGGAGGCTTTTTATGTAACATTTCTGTTATTGTTATTGCAATTTTCTTGTTTGTAAACCACATCTTGCTTTCGTAAGTATGTCTCTGAGGAAGCAGACAGAAACGTGTCAATAACCGGTCTGCATTCTAACATAATCTCACTGGAATTAAAATCGATACTTTTTCTACAGCAGTGCCTTGTCTGTTTCTCAGCTTCATCCGCTTCTTTCCTGGCCCCAACAGGTTGCTTTCTCCGTCCCACCTGGAGGCTGACAACCCTAATTTAAGTCCTTCTGTCCTATGAAGGCTGCTGTTCCTCTCAGGCAGGTCTGTCCACGGTGAAGCTTTTCTGCATTTGACAGCTTCTTCCCACAAATCCTTTATTGCATCCCTGTGCCCTTGCCTCCCCTCCCCTCCCAACTCTAGTATCCTGAATGGTCTTTTCTTCCCCCTACCTTCCTCCCTCTTCCTTGCCAAAGCACCCCAAATTTGGGAAAACGTGAGAAAGACAGCCCAATATGAATGCTGCGTGAGGATGCACATTTTGGGCTATCAGGGGCAGGGGATAACCTGCTGGCAGGGGCTGATGGTAATTGTAGTCCATGGACATCTGGAGAACCACAGTTTGGCCACCTATGGGCTAGCAACCAGGAGGTGGCTTATCGCTCCCTGACACCGATTCTTCAACAGGGTGCTAAACAACTTAGATGGCTTCTGTTGCCCATCAGAACTAAATAGAACAAGAGCTGACCTTAACCAGCACTCACCTCTGTTCGTTTTGCTGGGATAAACCCTCTGGAAGTGCTTGAACTCTTCCGGGGCTGGGAAATCTTCGACTGGGTGGAAGGAGTATTTGGATTCAAAGTCATCTGTAGGAAGAGAAAACCATTTGCTTTCTCTGTTCTAATTATTTTTGTATTGCATTTACTGGGTTCTGATGTTTCAGGAGCAGGGTGGGAGACATGCGTGCGTACACACACTCACACACACACAAAGACACATTCCAAATACATACATGCAGTGCCTCCTTGTGTAAGCAGCTATCAACCTAAGCATTCTGTGCAATTTTTTTTTTTAATCCACATTTACACAGATGTAAAGGCACAGGTTGGGGATCGCTATTTTAGAGGACACTAAAAAAAAACCCTCCTATGAAGCCTTCTCTTTTAGAATGACTGAAATGTTTTCTAAGAGAAGGTTTCACTCAAAATGCATGGCAGGAAAACATTTACGTAAGACAATCTACAATGTTAAAAAACGAGTTCTGCCCTTTAAAAATAAATCAGTGGAAATAATTGTTGACAATTAGTATCTCTAAAGGTTATTTAAAAAGTATCACAGTCACCCCGGAATAAAATGTCTCTGGCCCAGTCAACACCAGCATTTCCTCAGCCTCCACTGAACTCAAATGCCTACTCAGAGGCTTTGTTCTTTTTACAACCCAGAGCACCCCTTCCAGACAATTCGAAAGCCACGCAAGCAAAACTGCACGCTCCTTTGACTCACCCAAGAAAGACCTGACGGTGGAAATGGAGTCCCGGTGCCCGTTTCTCATGGGGGGAGGGGGAGGCGGCGGCCCAACGGGCGTCCGGGCGGGCGGAGGGGGCGGTTTCCCGCGGCTCGTGGGATCTGAAGACCCGTGCATTCTGTAGGGCGGGGGAGGGGGAGGTGCGTCTCTGCCGCCATTCCGGATGAGGGGGGGCGGCGGCGGAGGGGCTGCAAGGGAAATCCTTTAGAGTTAGGTCTGCTTGCTCAACTGAACCTGAGCCCCACAATTCCAGTCAAGAGTTTCACGGAAAGACTTAGGCCTGTGGGCAGCTTTAGAATTCTGACACACAAGTCACAAAATGGCTGCTACAGGAGGCGGAGCCAGCTGCAAAATGGCTGCCGCAGCTTGCCTTCAGTCACGCTGTGAGGATCCGTTTGATGGAGTGGCCGCTGCTGCAGAGACAACACTCTCCAAACCTGCACAGCCAAGCCAGTGCAGGTGACATCCTCCCTTGACCAGTGTGGTCCTCAACCCACAATTCTGGCCCGGCAGCAATTAGGAGCGGGGAGGGGTGATCTTCCACGCAACGCATCCCGAGAGGTTTCATTCCCGTGCCCCGTTCTGAGGCGGCTCAAAGGCAAAGACCCTATTGCAAACTAAGAAGACATTCCAACCCCGACACGCACCCGTTCCCAGGAACACAGACGGGTTTTAAGGCCAGAGTACTCAGGGAGCTTCTGCTGAAATTGCAGATCGAGGGATTTAATACAGGGTACGTTCTGAGGGACTGGACCCACACAGGGAGCTGCACTGTCCTCCCCGGTCACAAAACGTTCCCCATGTTCCCTGGAAAGCAGCGAGAGTACTATCCCGAACCACAGAGCCTTCTTTTAAGAAACCAAGAACCCCCTCTAGTTCGGCCCCCAGTCCTCGTCACTTACCTGCCCCTCGGCTTGGAGGGTCCCGGGCGGGAGGCGGTGGCCGGCTGCTTTGCAAAGAAGGGGAGGCTGAAGAGGGTGGGGGCGGAGCCATGCCCCTTATGGGCCCCGGGGTCTTCCTATGCAAGGAATTGTGTCTCTGTGGGAGTTCGGGGGCCAATTCGTTGGTGGGGCTGGCGGGACCGTTGGGGACTCCCGGGGGCTGCCGGTAAGGGGGCGGAGGGGGCCCCAGAGATTGGCCCGGATTGCTTGGTCCCATCCGGACGTTCACTGGGGAAGGGGGGAGCTTGATGGGCGGAGGAGCTGGAGGTCCATCCCGGCCCCCCAGGTGCCGCTGTCCTGGGGTCGGAGGCAATGGCTTCTCGCGGTTGTAGGAAGGTGCTTTGCTGCTGTGCATGGAGGGGGGAGCGGGAGGGGCGTTGGCGCGGCGTCCCGGCGGTGGGGGCGGCGGGGCCGACGAACTGTGTTTCATGCCGGTGCTGCTGGCACTGTTTGGCTGCGAGAGATCTGGCAGGGAGGGTCTCTGCATGCGAGGAAGCTCTGGGGGGGAAGCCCGGCTGCTCTCGTTGTCATCGTGGTGACGGCCGCCGGACGCGGACCCTGGGGGGCGTGGAGCAGCTGCTCTGGACCCCGGAACGTGTAAAGACTGCTTCCCAGAGGGGCTGTCCAGAACTGGAAAAGAAAGAACCACCAAGATTAATGGTTTGCAGAATTAACCAGCTGGCTGAAATGTTGGGTAGTTCAGGTATTTGGGATGTGCAGTTAAGCCTTCCAGCCTCCCTTCTTCGTGAGCTTCCCGGGTGGCAACCCACCATCCACCCTCAGCCCCACAGCCTAGTCATCTCCCCTCTGCCATCAAGAGCACCCCCCAAGCCCCACCGTCCTCTTCTTGGGCCATCCTAACGCTCTGCTTCCCTGTCACTCCAAGGACTATTAAGAGCCAGTGTCAACGCTGCCAACCACCTTAATAGGATGTGGAGCGCACCAAATACCAAATTACAAAGCAGCCTATTTAAGGCCCACTTGACGGTATCAACAATTTCGAATGGCAGGTAGGGGAGGGGGTTGGAGCACCTTCCACAAGAGGAAAGGTGGAAGAATCTGGGACTTTTCAGTTTAGAAAGGAGACAACTAAGGGGCAGGGGATACGACAGAGGTTTCTCACACTATGCATGAGATGGAGAGAGTTGACAAAGATACATTTTTGTCCCCCTCCCAAAATACCAGAATGCAGCTGATGGACAGTAGAGGTTCAGGATGGATGAAAGGAAATGCTACTTTACACAGCGAGTGATTAAAATGTGGAATTTGCTGGCAGAGGATGTAGTGATGGCCGCAGAAATTCACAACTTTAAAAAAGGATTAGGGAGATTCATGGAGGATCAGTCTATCAATGGCTACTGGCCATGGTAACTGAGGAGTTCCACATCGGAGGCACTAATCCTCTGAGTCCCAGGACCAGGAGATGACATCAGGGAATGGCCTCGGCCTCTATGCCCTGCTGTTGGTTGCCCCGAGGAACCGGTTGGTCACTGAGTGAAACAGGATGGACTAGATGGACCACTGATCTTATCCAGAATAGTTCTCCTGTTCTATTCTTATATTCAAGGATTTGGGTCCGCTGTTTTAAATCATGACGCTAAGCAACTTCTTGTGCTCCGCTTCCCCCGGCCTCTGCAGAATATCGTCCAATTACCCGAATTGTCCTTTGCTCCTACAGGCCGAAGCTTGGGGACACCACCTTGGAAAAGACCCCCTCTGGGTTGCAGGGGAGACGCACTGGAACCGTAGCCGACGCCGCACCCCTTGGATTCTGGAAGAAAAAGACTCCCCAATTATGAAACCTCACAAAAGTTACACTCTGAAGTCACTCCTCTCTCCAATATGTAGAACACGTGGACTCACATTCTAGGATGTACCTCAAAGGGGCCCGCCTAATTCTTCTGGCCCACAGTCAAGCACATCTCAAGGGTCAGCAAAACGCACCTTGTCTCACACATTTTGTTAGATTGCCCCTTATATGAGCAGTGTCGGGATGACAGCTTTGTTGCTTGGCTGGGAAACAAGCCTTCTGTAAGTAAATCTATGACCTTGCAATTTCTGCTCTCTGACAAAGACCCAGAGGGAACCATTTTAGTTGTCAGAGTTTTAACTAAGATGTTTTTATAATATGCCGCCTACCTTGTATTTTATCTTTTATAGTTTATTTAATCATTTTAAGATCTGTTTGGTTATGTAACCCCATGGCCTATTTTATCATTTTGTTGAAATTTTAAGCCCTATTTTTATATGTCTTATACCGATTTTATGCCACTAAAAGGTTACTGACTGACTGGCATATTGTAACGCTGCTACAATTCTATCAGCCACAAGGTCTGCTCTAGATCTCATCTTCTGTCTGAGAATTCTGAACTTCTTCCCAACCCTATCAGCGGAGTATTTCAAACAGGAAAAGGGCTTCTAAAAGGATAGAAAGAGCACCCTCGGGAAGATGGGAGCAGAGCTCTCTCAGCAGTAACCTTCGATTTCTGAAACGGCATAACATTCTCTTGCCCCCGACCCACACTTACTCTCTATGACGGGGGCGCTCCGGTCGTTGACCTGGGTCACCTTTTTCAACTTGGCCCCTTTGCAGATGTCTTGCAGCAAGGCTCCCCTCCCTCGCTGCTCATCCCTGTTCAATTTCGGCGGCTCTGTGTTCGCCTGAAGGGAGATGACGGCACGGACAGGTGAAACACACACACAGAGAGAAGCAAAGCACACAGCAAACAGCTCTGGCCTCAGCAAATCGGTTTCAGCCAAAGGCTCCTTCTTGGGAATGGGACGCTCCTCGCTCGGCTTCCTTTGGTGGCATGAGGACTACTGGCTTATCGGCAGCCCCTGAGAAAAGGAACCTGCTTTCTCGGGACCGGCCGAAAGAGGAATCGCGGGCGAAGCGAGCCTCTTGATGAAGCTGGGACAATCCGAGCTTAACCTCGAACGACAGGACAGAGTGGCCTTTTAAAGGAAGCGGAGCCCTTCCTGCACGCCACGCTAAGCAGCTTGATGGGATGCAAGGAGGACAGGCAGGTAACTCGTGTCTTCCCGGGGAAGGGGTGGATGAGCAGAGTAACCCCAAAAAGAGCCCAGAATTCTACCCTGCCATGCACACGACTGTTTTCACAGCTAAAACCCATCCTTCCTTATCTCTCAAGACCACTTTGCCAGCCAGCCCCCCCCCCACATCTATCTTGCCCTCACAGATCTGGGGCAGAGGTCAGAATCACACACAGAGCTGGAAAAGACCACCAAGGGCCATCAAGTCCAGCCCCCCACACTCCTGACTCATCCAATCGCCTCCTAAAAGGTCCCTTCCAACTCTATGATTCTATGGTTGTTCAACATATCTACCTTTCAGGTAGTTAAACACAGTTATTGTATCACCCCTTGCCCACCTCTTCTCCAAGTGACGCATACCCAACTCTTCCCAGCCAAAACATGGCCCGGGAATTGACTCGTGTCTTCCATTCTGCTGAGGACCTCCACCTGGCCCAACGCTGAACAGAAGGGCACCGCATAAGCGACAGCAGAGGGACCAGGACCTACCTGATTGAACGTAGGGGGTGGGGGTGGTCCAGGCGGAGGCGGAGGAGGTATTGGCATCTTCACCCCGCTCCCTGCTGGCTCAGCGTAAAGAGAACTTTTGGTCACTCATAAAAACCTGTGGGGCAGAAGGGAAGCAGAACGATCACAATGGGGAGAGAAACAAGCAGGCACCAGAGCAAAGGACGGTGTCTGAAGCCAGTGAATGTATTTCCCTAGAACAGGGGTGGGCAAACTGTGGCCCTCCAGATGCCCATGGACTACAATTCCCATGAGCCCCTGCCAGTGGCAGGGCCTCATGGGAATTGTAGTCCATGGACATCTGGAGGGCCACAGTTTGCCCACCCCTGCCCTAGAACAATCCCTCTGAAGGGGGTTTGTTTCCATATCAAGTCCTCCTCCTCCTCTCTCTTTCTTCCCAACTCGGCTGCTATATCAAGAGAGAATCCCGAGTACAGGATCCTGTCTATAGATTAACTTATTTATTCTTTAATCCCCTCTATGTACAATTGCACAAACAGAATGTTAAAATACAAATAAACATCTGATTTAGATTAAAATTCTCCAGCATGACACCGCCAGTACTGCCCTTAAAATCCCTAACCAGTGGGGAGGGCGTGGTATGATTGTGCCTGGCAGACATGTAGCTCGAAACGCCACAGAAAGGCTTCAGCTGAGCAGATCCAGGAAGTATCACCTGTGGGTGAGTCACTCCCTGGTGCCGAATGACGTCCAAACCCACAAGACCAATGACATCTCCGTATACCAGTCAGACCTCCTTCCAGTTGGGACGGAATGCACCCGGACTGAATACCTGTGTGCTAAATGGAGAGCTACAGCACCCCACCTGCCCAGGTGAACAGGTGACCTCTGCTCTTTAAGACCAACAAGAGTTGAACTTTTGGTAATCGACAATCTGGTGTTAATGCACTATTTTCTCAAACTAGACACAGAAGGCAACTTCTGCCCTACCTCCAGCCCCCTGTTCTCAACAGGCTTCCGTGGGTCTTCCTAAAACTGGGGTCCCCAACCTCACCAAACCTCAGGGCACTTTTAGGAGTCTGAGAACGAGCGACAGGCACCGCAACAAGATGATGCCCAGGGGGAGAGGGTGGGACCTATCTTCAAACGGCCACCGTAAGCGCTAGGCATGAGCACAAAATGAGGGGAGGAGGCAAGCCAAGCATCCTCCGATGATGGAGGCAGGGCCGCCGACAGACACAAAGGTGATGCCCCCCTGGGGCTTTCTGGAGCACCTCTTGCTCCAAAGAGATGGTGCATTCTTGGCTTTAGGAAATAAGGAAAGTGGGCCTCAGGAAACTCATTAGCAAGTCCAATGGAATCCATGGGGGACCATGTTAGCAATCGCTGACCTAGAAGATCATAGCACCTGATCTGAAAGGAAAGAAACCCCCTTAATCTATGGCATACATGGTCAGAGTCCACTTGGCTGATTCTACACTCCCCCCCCCCACACACAAAAGACTCCTAAGATCATCCGATAGGAATAAATTAGTGATCTCTGGCCCCAAAGAAGTACATTTGGCCTCAGCCAGGGCCTTCTGAGGCCTGGCCCCAACCTGGTGGAATGAGCTCCCGGAAGAGCTGAGGGCCCTGGCCAGGCATTTGATTGGGGCCAATGAACACCTAGACTGATTAAACACCATCCAGGCTCCCTACATATAAACCCCTCCCCAGAAAACCAAGACATTATTATTGAGCTGGTCCATACAGCCAAAGGGTTGACTGTTTAAGAGGGTTTTAAAAGTCTAACAATTGTTTATAGCTTATTTATTGTGCACTTTTTAAATGATTATGTCAGAAGCCATCCCAAGCCGGCAATGCCAGGAGGGGCAGGAAATAAACAAAATAAGTGCCCTGACCCACATAGCCTGACTTTGGAAGCTAAGTAAGGTCGCCCTGGCTAGGATATAGATGGGAGGCCTCCAAGGAATGTCTCTTGACTTGAAAAGCGTCCAGGATTGCTGTAGATCATCTATGACTTGACAACAAAAGAACAAGAGTTGGTTCTTAGATGCCGCTTTTCTCAACCTGAAGGAGTCTCAAAGCGGCTTCCAATCGCCTTCCCTTTCCTCTCCCCACCAAAGACACCCTGTGAGGTGGGTGAGGCTGAGAGAGCCCTGAGATTCCTGCTCGGTCAGAACAGCTTTATCAGTGTCGTGGTGAGCCCAAGGTCACCCAGCTGGCTGCATGTGGGGGGTGTGGGGAATCAAACCCAGCTCGCCAGATTAGAAGTCCGCACTCCTAACCACTACACCAAGCTTGGGGATGACACGCAGGCACACAAATCAAACTGAGAGCCATTTAAATGTTAAAGAAACATTTACAACCAAGGCTTGATGCTTACCTTAACCAAGTCACTCCCCCCAGCCCCGCCCTCCACTGTAGACGGCATACAATTTATTTTTTTAATTTACATGTCTATATCACCCGCCCCTGGGTCCTCCCTACCAGAGAGATGCCCCTGGATACACTCGAGTTCCGCAAGAACTGTCATTAACTGGGACTGTTGACGCTGCTAGTTAGTAGTAAGAACTAGTACCTAAACTAATTGCTGCCCGATAGCAATCTTAAGTGTTTTAATTGAACCAATGAACCGTTTTTAATAATGTTATGAGAATTGGACAGGAACGACCTTGTACACTGCCCTGGTTCCGTCTGCCGGGAGGGGGGAGGGAATAGAAATTTAATTGATAATAATAATCTGGAAAGGAGAAGGCATCATTTTGTCCACGTTCACAGACACCCACTTGAATACAGGAAGGCACGATTTCTGCACTCCCCGGCAACAAGCAGGTCTTTGCAACTACCTGGAAAGGAAACGAACTAGAACAAGAGCAGAGCTTACCGAGCCGGGAGTTTCCCCGTAAAAGCAACAGATGTCCTGCCAACGAAAGACCATAAACCGTTTGGGCTCCCTCTCCGCCGATGCGTGAAAACAGCGCACTCTTCCCTTCCCTCTCTCATCGGAGGGCAAAGCCACGCTCTGGGATTTTCCAGCGTGCAAAACCACCCTGCCTTTGAAATGTCCATGACATCAGCAGGATCACCTGAACAGGAAGGGAAATGACTGGTTCACAGGGAGGCGGCCACATGCTTCGGCAGGCCTCGGCCAATGCGTGCTCTGTGAAACACGCATCAGGCAAGCGGGCCACGGAAACTCTTCCTGGTAGGGCAGAATCCTTGAGTAACAGGAGGCTCTTGGGCAAGTCAGGCTAGTAAACCTGGGCGCTGGGTGGAGTTTTCCCTCTCTTGCTAAAGACTACTACGGGGAGGGGCCCTGGCTCAGTGCTAGAAGGTCTGGCACGCAGAAGGTCCCAGGTTCAGTCCCCGGCATCTCCAGTCAAGGGATCAGGCAACAGATGACGAGAGAAACCTCGGCCCAAAGTTGTGGGGAGCCGCAGCCCATCTCTGAGCACGAGGCTGACTTTGCATTTCTTTTTCTGCATGTGGGATTTGAACTCCTTTCTCTATACGTGTTATCTTTCCCCCTCCCCGTTTTGCTTCCTAAGACAACACACCATATATCTGCCAGGTTTCTTCACATGTTCAAAATTCCTGTTTTATACATTTTAATTTTTTTTTCTGTACCTCTTCCATTTTTAACATATCTAATGCAACTCTGAGTTCCGCAGGGCCTGCAAGACGGAGCTCTTCCACCTGGCTTATGGTTGAAGCCAGCTGGTTAACGACAACCATCCGAAGGAATCTTGGGCCTCCCTCCCTCACTCCCGCCCCTGCCCTGTCCTTTGTTCCCCCTTCAACTCCTCCACTTTAACATCTGGTGGGCCAGTGTGACTATAGTATTTAGTAATAATGGCTGGTGCAATAGTTATTAACTGCAATTTTTGTACATTTTATCATTTCAATTTAATTGCATGGCTATTATCTTATTTTTTACAGTGTTTTAAATCACGTAAACCGCCTGCCTGAGACAGCATACCGAGAGGGGCAGTATACCTATACACCTCTAAATAAATTAATTAAATAATTGATTGTTTTAGATGTCTCATCTCCGCTAATATATCTTTGCTGGTGTTTGTTGTTTCTTTAACGCTCTCTTGTCAATCACTGGGCTTTTTCTATGAATATCTTGTTTTGTTCTCCAGAGCAAGGGTAGTCAACCTGTGGTCCTCCAGATGTTCGTGGAATACAATCCCCATGAGCCCCTGCCAGCGGTTGCTGGCAGGGGCTCATGGGAATTGTAGTCCACGAACATCTGGAGGACCACAGGTTGACTACCTCTGCTCCAAAGGATTTGCTGCTGCTTCGGTTCGTTAACACCTCGGAAACCAAACTGAGTCATGTCTAAGCACCGCCCTTATTGGAAGAACAAGGTGCCCATCTCTCTCTACCCGATCTTTATTAGGTTGTCAATTCTTTTCCTAATGAGGGTGGCCTTATGCAGGCCCCATTCAGGGGTGGCCAAACTGCGGCTCTCCAGGCATCCATGGACTACAATTCCCATGAGCCCCAGCTGGCAGGGGCTCATGAGAATTGTAGTCCATGGACATCCGGAGAGCCGCAGTTTGGCCACCCCTGCCCTCAATGGAGCCCAAAAGAAAATGCAGGATTCTACCACGTGACCCGCATTGACTGGAAGCGGAGATGCAACCTCACCGGTACCTAGCACAGCACCATATTCATACATAATATAATAAATAAATATTGCAGGAGTGCAATGGAGGCTCCACTTGCCTTGAGGCCCTTCACGGCTCAGAGAGTGAGCGACAGAGGTGGCAGCCACACCAATGCCCCGCCTGAAACACAGGCAAGGCGGGGATGTTATCAGGAAGCAAGAATGACGACAAGCACGTTCTAATGCGAGGTTTGGCTTGCGCTCAGCTGCCGAGGCAAGAATTTCTTGTCCTCCTGACACCAACCTGATACTTAGATATTTATTTAGGGGGAAAAAAAATGCATGCCCTGCCTCGCCAAAGACCTGTTTGAACCAGTCCACAAGATAAATGCAACGTAACAACAGGGGCATTTTCTAATGACAGCATTGATGGCTGCATTAAATGACATTTTTGAAGCCCAAATTGGGGACGGCGCTTCCTCTGCTAACAAGATTAACTCTCCATGCCCACCTTTGCAAAGGAGAGATAGGTGGAGACCAGGTGGGAGGCTTTTCCAGTGGTGGTACATAAAGCACTTCAAAGCTCCATAGAAATGGGACGTCCTATTACCCGGACTGCAGACAGACATCCTGCCCCCCCCCCCACCAACCATGCATTTATAACCTTCTACACCCTGTCCTTGAAGAGGCTTGTAAAACCAAAGCCCTATAAAACGTCCAAGCATAAAAACAAAACCTCCATTGTCCACTCAAAGCCTGTAGCATGAAAAAAAAATCTTTAAAAGGGCAGAATTGGGCATATGTTTAGGAACAGGGGCATAGCTCCTGGCAAGGTAGACGAACTCTAATGAGAAATTCTGCAGCCATCAGTGACTTTCCAGCTTGTCCCTCATCTGGTGGGCAAGAAGTCGATCGGATCCTTCGCTATAGCTACTGTATGAAAACTAGGCCCATAAACCAGGGGTGGCCAAACGGTGGCTCTCTAGATGTCCATAGACTACAATTCCCATGAGCATGCTGGCAAGGGCTCATGGGAGTCGTAGTTCATGGACAGCTGGAGGGCCACCGTTTGGCCACCCCCTGCCATAAACAGAACACCAAGCCCATCTGCAAGGCTGGCCTATAGGCCAGGGTTCCGAGATGCCTCAAGGGAAGCAGGGGTCCCTCCAGATGTTCGTGGACTACAATTCCCATGAGCCCCTGCCAGCGTTTGCTGGCAGGGGCTCATGGGAATTGTAGTCCATGGACATCTGGAGGACCACCCCTCCCCTAACCTACCTCAACGCTGTTGTTGTAAGTGTAAAAAGGAGGGAATGGTGTCAACCACTCTGGGTCCCCGTTAGGGAAGAAAAGCAGGGATAAATTAACTAACTAAAGGGTAGACCTTTTCTCCCTTCCCTCCAATCACTTTCAGATGCACAATTCAGGAGCAGAAGAAGGAGAGCTGTTTCTTAAACCCTGCTTTTCACTACTCAAAGGAGTCCCGAAGTGGCTTACAATCGCCTGCTCTTCCTGTCCCCCCTGCAGAAACCCAGTAAAGTGGGTGAGGTGGAGAGAGCTCTGACAGAACTGCTCTGAGAACAGCTCTAACTGGACCACGACTGGTCCAAGGTCAACCAGCTGGCTGCGCGTGGAAGAGGAGTGGGGAATCAAACCCAGCTTTCCAGAATACAAGCCGCTGTTCTTAACCACGACACCACACTGGCTTGCATGGCTTCTGTTTTATGTATCGGAGTGCCTTGCCGAAAAGCCACGTGGAATTCAGCTGTTCTGTTTTCTTCTGCAACAGCCTCATCAACAAAAGTGTTCAAAACTAACACATGCATTCTCTACATGCCCCTGGTCACCAGTTCTGCACTCCTGACTTATGAGATGGTAGAAAGGACTTCACCACTTAAGACCAGCGCAGGAATCACATGTGTTAAGCTCCCCTTGTGTTAAGAACCCTTCAAAACTACAAGATATTTTCTTTTCTCCCTGGTGTACAGTTGTCTATTTGCAGGAGCTTTTATACACAGGGAAACTTTAAAAATTATCTCTCCTCCATGCACATTCTGAAGTGTCATTCTCCAATTCTGTACACGGTAGTAGATCTGTCGATCCTCCACAGGACTGCACCACACCAGAATACAAGTTGGGGAACTGCATGCTGGACTGCACCCCTGTGCAACATTAATCTCAGAAAGCATTGTCCTGGACTAGCTTCACTGATGTGCTATCAATTTGAAGACTTTTTGACATGGGAGAGGAATCAGACAGACAATCTCTGTCTCCCAGGCTTAACAGAACTATGGAGCAGGCATTCCCTGAATCAAAATCAGAATTTAAAGCATGTTAACCGTTATTTAATTATAATATTTCACCTCTGAGTCCAACATACCAGGAAGGAATATAGTATTTAAATGAAGTCAACCATCCATATCATGCGCTTAAAATAACGAACGCTATGCTTAAAGAATGCAAATTGAATGCATGTGCCATTTGCAGCTTCTATTTTGCCTGATTAATTCTGAGATCGTTAGAGATTAAAATAGGGTGAAACCCAAACACCCACGTTTGGGGTCATACGAGAAGAAATGTTATTTATTCAGAGTATTTTTATCCAGCTGTGGCTCTCAGGGCAGTAAAGAATTAAAGAAATTCAAAATAAACTTTAATAATCATGCCCCTTCCTTTGGTTGTCATCCATCTCATCAGCCGTTTACAAGAAAGGACAGCGCTAGGTTGGGGGGAGAACCAGTCGGGTATAGCGGCTAAGACAGGTTGACTCTAATTTGGGAGAACTGGGTTTGATTCCCCAACTCCTCCTCAAGAGTGACCGTGGGCCACTCACAGTTCTCTCAGGACTTTCTCTGTCCCATCTACCCCACAAAGTGCCTGTTGAGGGGAGAGGGAGGGAGGGAAGGAGATTATAAGGCACTTTGACATTCCTTAATGTGGATAAAAGCAGGGTATAAAAATCTACTCTTCTTCATAATCCTCATCAGCATAAGCCTGATAGAAAGATTTTAAAAATCAGTTCTTATATGCTGCTTTTCTCTACCCGAAGGAGGCTCAAAGCGACTTACAGACACCCTGTGAGGGAGAGGAGGCTGAGAGAGCCCTGATATCACTGCTTGGTCAGAACAGCTTTATCAGTGCTGTGACTAGCCCACGGTCACCCAGCCCAGCATGCCAGATTAGAAGTCCGCACTCCTAACCACTACACCAAACTGGCTCTCTTGATACTTCGGTTAGGTTCTGCAAAGGATTCCCAGATAGCAAACACTTTAATCTTCTTGGACTCTCCACATAGCTACCCACAGGAAAACAGCTGGACAGATGACGGGCAAACTGGATATTCAGAATTTGACGCTGTCAATTATTCTTCTGATTGGTTCCTGTGTGACTAAGGCAAGAGAAAACAGCCACATTCATTCCTTTCTTATGAGTCTCCCATTTTGCTTGGTGACAAATTGGAGTTTAGGACCTGCCTAATAAACTCTGACCTATATCACTGGGTCATTTAAATTTCACTTGAACTACAACAGGAGAGTCAGCGTGGTGTTGTGGTTAGGAGTGGTGGGTTCTCATTTGGCGAGCTGGGTATGATTCCCCATTCCTCCACAGGCAGCCATCTGGGTGACCTTGGGCTCATCACAGCCCTAATAGCGCTGTTCTCACAGAGCAATCCTGTCAGAGCTCTCTCAGCCTCACCTATCTCACAGGGTGTCTGTTGTGGGGAGAAGTAGGGAAGGCGATTGTAAACCACTTTGAGACTCCTTCGGGCAATACGATTATTGTTTCATTTTAGAATATGTTCTGTTGTGGGCCATAAGAACCCAAGTGCATTAACCTAACCTCATTCAAAAGTGGTGGAGAAAGACATTTCTTTACCACCTGCTCCCTAAACTGGCTTCAATATTCAATTGAACTGAGTTTATAAAAGCAAGAATGGAAGGGTCAGAAATAAGGGATAAAATTAGGTTAGGATGAGGGGTTACCTTTTCATTGTGGGGAAGATAACCAGGCTATCTTTTATATAAAGAGAACACTTCCATTAAAAGAAATGATAAACTTGGCTTAAGTTTTGTGGTAGCAGTTAGTAGAATATATTAATCCACAAAGCTCTGAAAACTGAAAAAAATGAGTCTGGCTTCTAAAGCCAAAGAAAATTTGCCAAGGCCTGCAAGACTGGCTAAACTGCTGTAATATCACAGAACTAAAATTGTTCAAGGTTACCATGTGAAAAATTTCCATCCCTCAAATAAGAGGTCAATTTGGATATGTAGCAAAGCGAAAAATGAGGCCAATTTTACTCGTGCATTCATACCAGCCAGTTAAATATTTGCTACTTATTTAAATTATTATTTGAATTATTCCTGCTGGTGTGTTTCCATTGATGCACTTCATTTATACTCTGCCATTCCTAGCCTAATTTCTCCCTTTATTTCCAACCAGTATTCCCCTCTCCACGGTTTCATCCTCACTGGGACTCTGTGAGGCAGGTTCAGAGGACCCAACTTGCAGGAGGGATTCGAACCTCGGTCTCCCAGACTCACGCTCTATTACACTGGCTTCGGTCTGGAACAAAGACAGCTGCCATTCACGGTTCAAGTTCTGGAGAACTGCCAAAATGACGCTTGACTACCTTCTCATGGCCAATGAATGGCCAGAGGTCAAAGGAGGTCTCTGTACAACAACTTTATTAGAATCTGGGACTGGGAAAGGACAAGCCGGGGGCAAAGCAACATACTGGCCGGAGTTTAAAAACACAGGCTTGCTATTCCAGAACTGGCAGCAAAGCCAAGAGGCACTCAAGCAGGGACAGGAAAGCAGAGCTTTAGCAACTAGGTATACTTCGTGAAGCAGGGCCCAATCAAGGTATCGAGAAGAGCCTCCTTATAACTCTTACGAAGCTAAATTCATTCCTTACAGATGCTAGGGCACCCTTGTTTTCTAAATCCTTACAGAGGCCCCATAACAGCTATACATTGAAAAAAGATGGGAGTTAAGAGCATCGCAGCAAGGAGTACGGCAGTAGTGTTCACATGCCGCTTTTCAAATGCAGAGTGCTCTGCACAACCGGTTATGTCCATAAGGCTAATGAGGAAACAGAGGCTGAGAAACCGATCTCCCTAAGGCTTCTTGACAAGATCGAAGCTGGTCTGAAACCAAGTCCAAATCAGCCACTCTCCCCATTAAGGCCGCCTGGGGCTCCACACTGAAGCCTGTCTGCCAGAAACCAGGGCCTGCAAGAGAGCAGTGTTGCCCAAGGAAAAGAAGGCAAGGAACAGGTGTAAAGTGAAGCAAGCTAGTATTCAAGCGGGCCGCTTCCAAGCTGTCTTGATGTACCCCTTTTAACTAAGGAGACTTCCACTCTCCGCCCTCCACTCCCGAGTTTCAAGAAAGGCATGTTTAGTGAGTAAACATGAGCAAATGCTAGAGCAGAAAAGAAAGAACTGAGGGAAGCTTCACCTCCACCTGCAGAGAGGGCAAGTGAAGGTGCATTAGCAGCCAGCCAGCACAACCAAAGGAAACCTTCATGTTCAGAGACAGCAAACGTCTGAATCCCAAAGACAGCTAGCTCTGTAAGGCAGTGAATAGCCGAGTCCTTCTCAACTTTTTTACCATTTAGAAAGTGGCTCGGAAGCATAGCTGTGTACACATCCACCCAGGGCCCCTCCCATTGTCAAGCCCACCATTGGCTATTGGGGGGGGGGTCATCATGACCACATATGGTCATATCATCCAATAAATGTCATACACACACACACACACACACACAATTAATTCCACCCATTTGGGAAAGCCTTTCAGGGTCCTTAAGAAACCCTAGGGCTTCACAAAAACTTGGTTGGGAAACCTTGGAAAAGCCCCTCCTTAAAGCAGGATCCTGGACTAGACGGGCCACCGGCCTGATCCAACAGGGTGCCTCTTAGGTGTTGTTGGGTTTTTATTGACCAAGCAGCCACAGCCACATCCCCCCCCCCCAGATGTCCTACGACACTTCTTGCATGCCAGTTCTGAGCAGAAAGCAAATCCCCTAGACACCGGGCCAACAAACCTGGCCACAGGAACGAGCAGCATTGCTGAGATCCCTGGCTCCCAAGCAGCCTCGAGTGGGCCAGCCCTTCTGCTGCGTGTCCAGCTCCTCTCCCACCCTGCCTACTTCCACCCCAGGGCATGGCGTGCCCAGGAGAGCCCAATCCTTGAGCAAACCTGGTCTGGTCTGCAAGGCCTTGTCCAAACTGCATCCTGTTCTCCTGCTCCAGGGAATTTGGGGTCCAGGCAACTGCTGGCCCGCCCCCTTGCCCCAGGGAGGACCCCTCTGCCCCCCACCCCTGGACCCCCTCCCCCCCAGGTGTCCCACTAACCCCGCCCTCCCTCCCTTGACCCCTAACCTCCACTGGGGCGCAGGTCAAAGGTCAACCCCTTAACCCTTTCTCCATCAGAACCAGGGCCTACGCAGGAGCAGAAAGGCCCAGCCCCCTCCGGCCTACGGGTGGGTGAAGCCGGGCGCCTCCGTCGCTTACCCGCAGCCGTGACGCTCCTCCGGGCCCTCCAACCCGGAAACAACCGCGCGCCCTCCCGGCGGCCGCACAAAATGGCGGCCAGGCGCACCCCCAGGGCCAACGCGCATGCGTGCCTCGACCACACCCCCTTCCGGCACGGTTTGCGAACGGGGTCGGCGGCCATTGAAAGAAGGTCACGGCGCGGCGGCCATGTTGAGAGGGCTCTGGGCCAATAGGGGGGTCGGGAAGCGGCGGCCATATTGGGAAGGACTCTGAAGCGGCTTTCTTGTGTTTTGTTGCGTCACTTTTGAAAATAAATTGGCGGAGAACTTTCGGTAAGGCTTTGGCGGCCACAGCGGGCTAGGAGCGCCCCCTACGGCCCCGGGCGGATTACTACGGCCTGGTGTCGTCATCAAAACAGCGCCAATCAGCGGACGCGCCTCGTAAAAACATCACCAGAGCCCGAGCTAGCCTACTAGTGACGTCATTCAAGCTCTTTCGCAATGATTCATGGGAGTGGTGGTTCATAGAGCGCTAGAACAACTCTCGATTAGTAGTTACCCACGTTTTGTTTAATCCGTAACAGCTTGTTTGGGGGGGGGGGGAGGTGTTTTTTGAAAAATATTTTTAAACAAAGCCCCTTTGTATCTTGCATTTCTTAGAATATGCACTATAGGTCCTATTAATGCAAAATGCCTCCCCACGTTGGGGGTTGTGATGTTCCAGGTGGTTTGTTGTGCGTCCATTCGCATTTGCAACAGAGAGTCCGCGCCATGCATTTTAAGGCGCTGGGTCCTCGTTTCCTTTTCACTAGAGCAATGCACGGGGAGCGGGTGAGGGGTATTCCCTGTCATTCAGTCACTCTCCCTTCTATGTGGGCTTGGCCAGCTCTGGGTTGGGAAATTTTGGAGGCTGACAGGGCAGGACGGAGTTTGGCGAGGGGAGAAACCTCATCGGGGTATAATGGCATGCAACCCATCTCCCCAGGGTGCCCTTTTCTCCATGGGATCCAACCCCTGTACCTTGGACATCATTTGTTATTCTGAGAGATCTCAAGTCACCACCTGGAGGCTGGCAACCCTACCTAGACTCATGAATTCCCATCAAGCCAATGCCCAATTTGTGTGCCAGTGGAGGGTGTCACGTGGGAACAACCAAACACAAAGCTCAAGTTGCTGAAATGGGAGAATGAGACCGCCTAGGAGAAGAAATATAGCTATTGCCATAATACTGAGATTGTCACTTGATGCTCAGCTGGCTGGAGGTAGAACAATGTTGTTGTTTTTTAATATAAGGACATGTTTCATCTGTGGCATTTCTCAACAGTGGGATTATCCAGGATGTAGAAGAATTGTAATGATGCCCAAGGTGGTTGTAATGAATATCATTTTGTTGGAGAACAAGCAGTCTTCCATTATTGCCTGATATCTCTCTGGATTTAAGCTGTGAACCAGAATTATTGTTATCGAGTCGTATTCTATTGCTTCCAAATAATAAGTCATTATATTACATACAATTACAGCAGCCAGGGTGCCTTAGGCAAGACAACACCCAGAATTTCCTGTTTGAGAAAGAACGGAATGCAGAGCGACAGCACGTGACTGTCATTTTGAACTCTGGCAATCTATGGACAGGACGAAGGGTAGCCTAAAACTGTAATTAAATGATGCCGAGGACCGCCATAAAGCTTCGTGGGTGACCTTGGACCAGTCAGTTGCTCTTAGCCTAGCCTTCAGGGTTTTTGAGAGGATAAACCAGAGAAAGTAGAACCATGTATGCCACTCTGAGCTCTCTGGAGAAAAGGAAGGAACAGAAATGTACTAGATAGCTCCGCGGCATCCTAAACCTGGAGTCCTGCAGGGCACAGGGACTGCTGATGTTGCCCAGAATAGCAGTTCAGCACAAGAACTTATTCAACGTGGCGCTCCTGATGGTTCTTCAGGGCACTGTTCTATCTCCCATGCTTTTCAATCTCTACATAAAGCCCTTAGGACAAATCATTAACAGCTTTGGGGTTAGTTGTCACCACTATGCACATGGTACCCAGCTCTATATATCCTAATCCAAATTTCCTGCATGTTGACAGGGGCTCATGGGGATTGTAGTCCATGGACACATGGAAAGCCACAGTTTGGCCATCCCTGGTCTAAAACATGTAGATTCAGCGAGCAAAGCTTTTATGCTCATGTGAAAACTCGCTCCTGCCCCCTTATAATGACTGGAAATCATCCTCAACAACCAGGTTCTAAACTATGTGCCATGAGAGGGGCTTGTGCTTGCTTTGAAAAATTAACCAGCCCATCGGGACAGAAAGACTCACAAAGTGGGAGAGGAGATGCTAGTAGCTCTTCTATCTAATCCCTTTGCAGTGGTCACACGATTTACACAGCAGTCAACTGTTTTCCATTTTTTTTTCTTTTTATTTCCACCATTTGGCTTCTCACCCAAGTGCTTCTGTAGCAAAATAATAATAATAATAATAAATCAACATAAACAGCCACACCCCAAATAAACAGAGCTTCCCTGAAACAACACGACACATCTTACATTCCACCTTGCGGAAGCATATATGGGTACATAGCTAGAGCAAGTAGTCTTCCCGTTCCTATCATAGAAAATTCTCTGTACAATGCTCCAATATGATACAAGGCTCTTTTCTTTAAAAAATAAATGTACAATTCAAGAGTGTCTTCTTAAAAATATATATATTATATATTTACACATCAGGATTTACGCATCAGGACTTAAAGCTCTCACCGGGAGAGAGAAACAAAGAATTGGGGGGGGGGGGGAGAGAAGCAAGAGATCCTTAAATTAAAAGTCCCTGACCAGAAAATTGCAGAGGCAACATCACCCCCCTCACACACACGCACGCACGCACACGCACACAATCTTAGCAGAGAGAAGGGAGAAGGTCAGCAAAGCATATGATAATTTCAAAAAATTCCAGAGGATTCTTTCCAAGATCCCATT
The DNA here is from genome assembly GCF_049243985.1 of Paroedura picta. Classification (NCBI taxonomy): domain Eukaryota; kingdom Metazoa; phylum Chordata; class Lepidosauria; order Squamata; family Gekkonidae; genus Paroedura; species Paroedura picta. Next base: position 26,919,608 of record NC_135384.1, read on the forward strand.
CTGTCAAAAAAAATGACTGAATATTAAAGCTGTTGGGGGGGGGGGTGGCGGCAGGGAGAGCTGATCTTTTCCAAAAAACAGAAGCACCAGATTCAAACCTCGCCCCTCTAACCTGAGAGCCGCCCCTGACCAGAAATACGTGGAGATGGGCTGTGATTCCGCAGCAGGGTAAACAATGCATTCTGGACATGTCTCAGAGGCGAGTGTATGGATTCACATTTCCAGGGCTGAGCCATGGCACTGAAGACAGGTGCCAGGGGCTGAACCTGTTGGGTTTGGACACCAAATAAACCTGAGGTTCTGAAAGCAATTTTTCAAATTTTGCTATAAAAGAGACAGGGCTTTTGTCTGGTGGTCCTCATTTATACTTCACGGAGATGGAGAGATGAAGGCATGACACAAATCCAGAACATTTGAAGGTCCGTGTATATTTGGCACTGAGTCTCCCCAAAAAGTAGGCTAAGAACCCAAGTGGGCATAATACCGTTTTGTTCCGGATACTTTGATCCAGAAGGAATACGATCGCTGGTTCTGTCGTCACAATCACTCCAAACTCAAAATCGGTGCTCCCTCGAATTAGCTGTGATCTCCAGATGAGAGATCAGAGCCTCTAAATATATTTCTAACTGACTTCCTGTTCACAAAAGTCGGGAGGGGGGGCTCCGAACAGCCTTTCCCCATTTGCTCTTTTGGTCAACATCTACTCCAGATTAATTCCTGTGGAACGTGGAACTGAACGGCCACACCTTTTAAAGGCACTTTGGACAGTGAACAAAATGATTTCATCAAGATTGTACAAACAGCAAGCGTACCTTGGGTGCAATCCTAAATGCCCTTTGCTAGTGAGTTAGCCCCAACGAATTAAGTGGGAATTCTTTCTGAGTATACATGCGCTGTTAGAGTTCTTGTGACTAGCCTCATGATAATATGGAGAAGGGAGGAACATCCAAAAAGATGCTGATTCTCTTGTCCCTCTACGCTAAAGTACACACCTAGAAGACTGAGAGCAGCTTTTATTGACATCTTAAATCAAGAAGGAATATGTCTCAACCAAGACTAGTGCCTTTTCAGTCCTGGCTTCTACTTGGTGGAATGAGCTCCCGGAAGAGCTGTGGGCCCTACAGGAACTTCCCCAGTTCCATACAGTCACAGAGCTCTCCCGCTGGACTTTTGGTTGGAGCTAGTAAACCACCGAAATGGGCCCTCCCCTAAGAACAACCCACCCCTGTAAGATGGGGGTGGGATACAGAAACCAAGATTTTAGCTGATGCGGGTTTGATGTCATTTAACTTTTTAAGGTATTTACATGATTCTGTGTTTAAATGATGTAAACTGCCCAAGGCAGGTAAATCCCGGGAGGGGAGGTATAGAAATTTAATTATAGATAAAGAATAAATAATTATAATAGGATGGAGAGTCCCCCTCATCCAAAAGGAAAGTGTGACTTAACACCCCTAAGGAGCATTTAACCCATATATGAGCCAGAATCAGAGATTTAGCATATTTACCTGCACTATGGACTTGCAACATATTTAGGCCAGATTAACTGTTAAGGTTTCCCATACAGAAATCTGTGACTTGTAGTAAAGTAAGGGGGCTGAGGAATGGGAGCTGGTAATCCCCAGCTCCCCCTCAAGAACTGTGATTCCCTGTGGAGACAGAAAAATTTTTTAAATTAAATTCTGTAGCCTAGAGATGCTCCAAAGAGTGAGGGTAACTAAAACATACAGAGTTTGGGATTTTACAAAATAACTCCCTGCAATTAAAATCTCACAAGATGGACACTCTAGAATCACATTCCATGTGCCGTGACCAGCCAAAACTGGATTGTAACTGCTCTCCCCAGTGACAGGCAAAAGGATTTTCCCCATCTCACTGACCTCAAGTTATATATTTTTTTTAAATTAACAGCTTACAGGAACTGAAGCCTGTGAAAGCTCTGCTGAGAGTCTCCTTGGAATATTTAATCATATAAAAGGACTCCACGTCAAACGTTTCCAAAGCGGAATTATAAATATACAACAACAATATAGAAATGAGAGGAGGATTAAAAGCCCAAAACAAAAAATTACATTTCTTGACACGTCTGTACACGCTGCCTCTGGCAACTGTACTGTGTTAGATTCGCAACCTTGGCAGCTTATTTATCTGATTATAAACTTTGTTTTTCAAAGAACTTGTTCCTTGACGCTCATGGTAGGGAGAGAAACTGCCCAGTTAGGCAAACAAGACAAGAAATCCAGCTTCCAGTCGATCTCCTGTAGAAAACACTGCTTGTTTGTTTTACTTTAAGTCCTAACTGCCCTCTAAAGCAGGGGTGGCCAAACTGTGTCTCTCCAGATGTCCATGGACTACAATTCCCATGAGCCCCAGGGGACATGGACATCTGGAGAGCCACAGTTTGGCCACCCCTGCTCTAAAGGCCTGTCTGCAACACAACATAAAGTGGCTACAGTTTGGCCACCCCTGCTCTAAAGACCTGTCTGCAACACAACATGAAGCGGCTACCTCACACGGTAGACTCAGAGTGCTGTTAGAGGCAGAAATATTGGTGACCTTTGGTGTCAGCCGATGGGACGCAATCCATCAGGGAAGTTCCTGTGTCCATCTTACGGGTCTGAACTTTATTGCAGAGTGCCCAGAAACACAAATGAAACCTCTGAAGGAGACAGGAGGGAATTTCCATCCTTCCAAATTTCCTCACTTGCAAGTTTGTTTCTTCAGAGGTTCTGCTCTGTTCCGCATGTGTTTTGTCTCCCCCTAGTGGTCGATTCTCTATTAAATTGGTTTCTGTCTGGCATAAAAACGTGAAGTTTAAGTCCGCAGGGATACGTGCCTGACGTAAATCGAATCAGCCACTAGAGGGAGCAAAATACACAGAATACATAGGGGGGAAATTGTGAGACTTGGGTTTCTTCTTGAATATGTCAAATTATTTTATGTCGAATTAAAGATCCCGATGAGATGAAAGTGTTGGGTTTAAAGTTCTGGAGTCAAAAACTGCAAGGCAGCGCTGGCTGTTACATTTACTGCCGGTGGCCAGCTCGTTTCCAGGCACTTTAAACTTGGTCGGTCAATGTTTACTTCCCTAACAGATTTCCATCGCATAACTTAAAGATTTTCCCTAGAGCTGCCGCATAAGATGTTTCCAAGGAAACAGGAACTTGCAAGGGAGGAAAATGAGAATAAGGAAAATCCCCGGATGGACTCTGCCACTAGGTAAAATCTGGAGCACAATTAAAGGGCAACAAAAAAAAATCACCACCTGGTCCATTGGTAGGAAACACCCCAGTAGAGGGCATCTCATGTGAATCAGTAAGGAAGCGAGATGCCGTGTGGGTTTTCCACCCCGGACACCGAAAGCTCTTGGGCTGTCCCTGCCCAACCTCGATCGTCCCGGCCATTTGCAAACTTCATGCTGTTGCCCCTCCAAGCAGGGCAAAGCCTGGGAGGCGAACCCCCTTGTCCATCCCCAAAAGTGCTTGAGTATCCCACAGAGTAAACATTCCTTGCCAGGACCCACCAAGTCAGCCTCACAGGCTGTTTGACTCCACTTTGTGAGAGAGCTCAAAGAGCAGGTTCTGATTGTCGATGACTTGGAACTGCCGCACGTAAGCCTTTGTCTGCAGCTGTTGAGGCGACGACTCCATTTCCAGGCCTGCAGGAGGAAAGAAAAGGGGCAAATGGTCACGCCGTCTCCATTCTGTGAAGCATGCATGCTGGGGGGGAGATAGACTTCTTGGTTGCAGTGTGTGCAAATGAGATCTTGGGGCATTTTTGGACTGAAAGGCACCTGGCAGAAGAGCTCTGTTGAACTGCGGTGGCTCCAGCAGGGTCCTCAGCTCTTCTGGGAGCTCATTCCACCAGGTAAGGGCCAGGGCCAAAAAAGCCCTGGCCCTGGTTGAGGCCAGGCATGCCCAATGTAGAAGAAGAAGAGTTGGTTCTTCTGTGCTGCTTTTCTCTACCCGAAGGAGTCTCAAAGCTGCTTACATTCACCTTCCCTTTCCTCTCCCCACAACAGACACCCTGTGAGGGAGGTGAGGCTGAGAGAGCCCTGATTTCCTGCTTGGTCAGAACAGCTTTATCAAGGCTGTGACTAGCCCAAGGTCACCCAAGTTGGCTGCATGTCGGGGAGCACAGTATCGAAACCGGCTCACCAAATTAGAAGTCTGCACTCCTAACCACTACACCAAACTGGCACTACACCAAGTAAGGGGCATGGGGAGCAGGTATTATCGATGGCAGACATCCCCAACCTTTCTGAGTTTTCTGTCATGGTGGCGGGTGCAATTACAAAATGTTTGCCTCGGGAGCCAGTGCCAACCACAAAATATCAGGGAGTGAAGTCGTACCTAATTCTATCTAATAATAACCCCTCAACATTTCAGGTGGAAGCTTTGTTTGACACGATCGCAACATTGCTGACACTATTTCCCTGCATACACAGTTTGCCCTGCTTGTGCCGTGGTACCAGCTGCTGCTGAAACGGCGTTTGAAAAAACGACACTGCCAATCAAACCTCTAATGGCCAATCAGAAGCCCTGCTGGACAAAAGCCTCACCTAGCCTCACCCACTTTCTACAAAAAGTTGGTGAGCACAAGGCAAGGTGTTGGCAGGCACTACAGTCCCCCTATGGACCAGCTTAACCTTACCCTGGGCTAGGGAGGGAGGAAAGTGACCCATGAATAATGCTCTGAGGGAGGATTTAAAAAATGTAATGGAAGTACAGAACATTTGTCCCCCTCCCCTATTTGGACACAGCGGAGACATCGGTACTCACAGAGAGGCCTACTCCGGCACTTCCTGATTGTCCGAACTTTTTCTGCCACCGAGTGCTGCAAGAAAGACACAGGGTTTCAATGCTTTAGGGCCCTGAGAAAGCCCATTCTGCACACAGAACAGAATTATGTTTCTTTGTTGACAGAAGGCAGTTTATTGGGCAGAGTTGGTTCCTTGGTCTATCAGCGTCAGCATTGGCTGCTCTGGCTGCCAGCAGCTCTCCATGGTCTCAGGCAGAGATCTCTCACATCCTGGAGGGCACCGGGAATCAAACCCAGAACCGTCTGCATGTAAGGCAGATGCTCTGCAGCTGCACAATCTGTTTGGTGGCCTGGAAAAAGCAGAGCAGGCAATTGCAGGAGCTTAAATCTCTCTAGTGCGATCCTTAAAGTCAAGTTGGAGCATTTCTTAACAGAATTATGTGCTAGTGGAGTGTCAGAATGAGGACAGACAGAGTGCGCAATGTGTGATGTTAAGCGCAAAGAACTGCTAACAACTCCAGCGTTCATGTGCAAAAAAGGGGGAAGTGTGTAGACCTCACCGCTGTGACAGTGACAGCAACACACACACACACCAGTTCTTATTGTATGACATAAGACATTTAAATTTGAAGTCTGAAATGCCTGAAATGAGAAATATTATATTTTGTAAAGAATGGTTGGGGGATTGTAATGAAGGGGATGCTTGGGCAAAAGCTTTCTGTTGTGTATTTGATAATTTATGCTCTATATAACATTATATATAATTAAGGTAATAGTATATAAGAGACACAAAGCTATCAATATTTATATTTATATTTATATTTATATTTATATTTATATTTATATTTATATTTATATTTATATTTATATTTATATTTATATTTATATTTATATTTATATTTATATTTATATTTATATTTATATTTATATTTATATTTATATTTATATTTATATTTATATTTATATTTATATTTATATTTATATTTATATTTACCTGTGTGTCTCTTGTATATTATCATGCTTTCTAAAAATAAATATATATTTCTTAAAATGTTTCTGTTACCAAAGGCCCACAGGGGCTCCTCGCAAGCCCCCCCCTCCCTAGCCAATCAGAATAAATTATGCAGAATAGCAGGAGTTGCACAATAGGCTATGCAAAACGAGAAACATTTGCATAATTTATACCAGCCTTAGAATTCAGCTTTTCGGGGCACTGCAGGACAGCAGCTCAGACCAGCAGGGGATATTTTAATTGAATATATTGCAGGGTTTAAAAACACAGTTTCCTCTTGGATTGCCTCTGTGGTTACACACCCACTGCCTGCTCTGCGCTTCCAGGATTTCCATAGGTGAAATAAATGATGCGCTGTTATAATTAAGCGCCTAAATATCCCATTTAAAAAAACTTAGGCGCTAGCAACCAGAAACCCTGAGAATTAATCTTGCCGCTGACGTGTTAGCAGAATAAACTTTGCTTCCAAAGCAGGAGCAATAAAAGAGAAAATCGCAGCTGCAGAAACAGGAGTTGTTGGCCGTTTCGTTCCAGGGGCGAGGCTGATCACGTCCATCTATATCCCTGTAAAATTAGTTGCTGACCAAGGTACTAAAATATGGGCTGTGGACCAACAGGAGACGGACTCTCCATTCAGGACGCACACTGTCCTTTTATGGCTTTGCTCCAGTAGAGGGCGCCTCGCACCACCTCACTGTGCCCGCTCCGTAAGGGAGGTGGTTATAGGTGGGAACAGTTTCAAGAAATTGCTCACAGATGCCAATTGGATATATTGGTATCTTCAGCACTGGAGATTACAATAAGGGGTGGGGGGTTGCACAAACCCTGTGCATGCAAAGAGTACTTGATGAGGACTCTTTTGATTTTTAAGGACATGTTGGATTTTGTTGAAAACTAGATCAGGAGTGGGGGGGGGGTGGCCAAGGTGCAATCCTACAACAGAGTTTCACCCTTTCCAGCCCAGTGAAGGTTTAGAAGGGCACAACTCTGCTCAGGATTACACTGCAGGACTCATTCAGTTAAATCTGGCTGCATCTGCGTAGGAGAAAGCTGTGGCTAGGGACGGGGAAAGGATGAGATGACATATGCTTGAGAAGATGCAGTACAAGTCTCCTCCCCTTACACATCTGCACTGGTCCCTTTTTTGGCCTGATCTAAATGCGGCTGATTCAGAAACCTGATTGATTAGCTGACCAAATCTGGCAGAGCTCAGCTCCCCCCCCCCCACACACACACACACACAATTCCCCCCAGCTGCTTGATTTCAGAAATCAAAAGATTTGGATAAATCTTCCCCGGCGCCCTCCTGTCATTTTCATTCTGAAAAGCCACGCAGTAAGAGGCCTGCTTGCACAGTGGGTGTGGGTGTGGAAAAGCAGTGGGTGTGGAAAAGCAGTGCACAGATCCATACAAAGAAGCCCCATTAAACAAATGTACAGCATCTGTAATGTCCAGTAGTAAGCAGACAGAAAGTTAATCTGCACAACCATATTTCCTTTGGGGGGGGGGTGAAAAGGTGTTCTTTTGGATCTGAAGTATCCCTGAAAAGGTTTTCCTCCGGATTTAAACTGCATCCTCACTTTCCTCAACTGACTAAATATTCCTCCACACATTTCCTTCCATGCTTCCTCCATTACATGACAGCGTAACAGCATCCTGCTCTTTGCATCCAAGGGAGTGGTTGCATTTTCCGCAAAGAAAGCTCACGCTGGAATAAAACTGTATGAGGTTTTTATGACACCACGAGACTCCTGTTTATTTCCCCACCACGTGAAAGAATTCCTCTCTACAAAGAAAACTTAGCAAATCAGGGGGACGAATTTACAGTCAATAGAAACTTTCCTTCAGTTTTTTGGAAACATTAGCTCCGACCTGCACCCTTAAGGGAAACAATTCGGACATGAATTCTACCTGGGTGACAACTAGACCAGTGTCATGAGGTGGTGCCATAATAACTGGACTGAATCCTACTGGAAGAGCTATTAAAGCTTTGCGGCTCACTCAGGTCAGGACAGAACAGAAATCCCTGGAGGTACCATAGTTGCCTATAAGATCTAACAGGATTTCCCAGCCTTTTTCTGCCTGTAAGCAATTTGGGAATTCTTTCACAGTGTGGTAGGCCCCAAAATGGCTGCTACAAGAGACGCAGAAGCCACAAAATGGCTGCCATCTCAAAGGGCCTGGAGACCCACAGGGAGGATCCAGGGTCAACAAGGTCGGGGACCCAACACAAAGCTACCTGGTTTCTGTGCCCGGAGTAGGTTATACAAACTCAGGTGGTATCGAGTGCGGAAACGGTGCCTTTTGGAATTCCTCACTGCTGTAACAGATTTTCTTGAACCTTTTCATCATATTTCCTTTTCTCCCCAAGCAAGGAACTTGCTATAAAAACTCAAGGGAGTATGTACGTGCAAATACTACTTGACCTTGTCGGATGAAAATACCTTCGTTAGTCTGCTCCGGGTTAATTAGAATTAATATAAATGTATGAGAACGTTCCTGTCTAAAGTAAATTTACTTCTTTTTTTGGTAAGGGAGAAGACGCACTGGGGAACTGAGTCTTCTTTCCCTTTTGTAGCCCACTTGGTTTGCTAAGCACCTCGCTGCACCTGGGTTACTTAACGGTTAGCCAGGAGGCTTTGAAATGTTGCTGCAGGGAATCCTCTTTTCAGGGGTCTCCCAGTGAGGGGGGCTGGTTAATAGCCAAGCCAGGCATTTTCTCCTGCAGTGTGTAATCACAGGAATGCACATGTGTGTGTGAAGAACTTATTACTCATCAATTCTGTATTAGAAATCTGATTGATTTTTGAGGATGACTGCGTACTGCTTATCTCCTGGAGGCTAACCAGTTCGGAAAGAAAATGGATTCTCCACGCCCTTACTACAGCTAGAAGGCTCACATTACAGTACTGGAAAGAGAAAAAACCCATGTCTGTTAACTTTTATCACTACTTGGATGCATGGCATATACATGACAACTGCACAGATGCTTCTGAGGTATTTTGAAACCGTTTACAAAAACCTGTTGTTATATTTTTGTTTCTACTTTATAAACAATTGTCTACTGTATTAAAAAAATTGATTTTGTCGCTGGATTTTGATTCCGTCCCCCTTTTCTAAGAAATCATTCTTTAAAAATTAAGCCCCCATCTACCCATTCACCAAGTGCTGGACATAAGAGGAGGCTTAGAAAACTTTAAGCCTGTCAGAGAATCTCAATTCTTCAGTTATTTTGACTTGCAGCGAGAACACGATCTCGCGTTTTGGAATCTGGAGATCCTTCAGCGTTACTGACAGTGGTCCGCACCCTGGTCGTAAGAAACGGCACCCTATTCTTCCCCCCTTGCAGAATCAGTGCCAGCATGAAAACAGTCAAAATGGTCACCTTTGCAAAACAGGGACGTGGGTGTAGATGTCCTTGTTCGGAATGCACTATGTTAATCGTCCCCGGATTGGTCACTTTATTGGAGAATGTGAACACTCAGCAAATGAGTCATTGTGTGTGTGTGTTTGTATGGTGTACGGACCAAGGGGAAAAGGTGGGCGGGGGGGAGCAGGACTCAGCCGATAATGATGTCGCTTGTTTCTTCCCCGTCGCCTCCTCCCAGGAGACCAGAAAATCTGGGCCAGCTCCTGCACAGATCGCACTCCCCCCACGCACGCACGAGCACACACACACACACACACACATATACCCTTTCCACATCCTTTGAGTAGCAGAGCTTCTCTGAAACTGTTGCCATGACGATGCCGCTGTCCCACCAGGCAAGAAGCCTTACAGAGGACCAACTGCTAGCTAATCCCCTGGAGGGCAGGGGAAAGGAAGAGGGGGGGGGCAAGATGACAGGGGGTGGGGGTGGGAAAGAGACCACCTGAGCTCTCACGCCCTCATGGCTGGCTGGGCTTGATGCTGCACATGCTGCATCCCAGATGAACAGCAAGGGCTAAAATTGTCTCCTTTCTTTACACCCCTTCTAGAGTGGGAACTGTCTGCTTGGGTTAGGATCAACGAGCAATTCCCTACTCTGCCACAAAGTTCTAAGGATGGCTTAGAAAGGTGATCCTGCATAAATTAGGGATTGGACTAGATGCCCCGTATGGTGCATTTCAGCTCAATGATTCTGCACTGAGCAGGGGGTTGGACTAGATGGCCTTGTATCGGACCCTTCCACCTCTGTGATTCTACGGGGAATTGGACTACATGGCCTGTGTGACCCCTTCCAACTCTGTGATTCCATGATTCTGTATTGAGCAAGGGGGTGGACTAACCAATGGGGTAGCCGCTGCCAGTCCTGAACTTTTGGGGCGACGCAGAAGAAGGCTGAGAATGGAGCCACAAGCTGCGTGGCAAAGAGCACACCTCCTGGCCCAACACCAGTGACTTTCCGATAGTGAGGATGAGACTTTGGAGGACGGAGTCTGAAAGGCTGGAGCCTGGTTATAAAATCTGCAGGGCGTGACCGCAACTAGTACAAGTGAATGGCTGAGTTGCCGAACACCGCCTTGATTTATTCCTACCATCCTGACCTTGGCCCTGACAGCACAGCCTTGAGTAATTTCTGGAGACCTGACCGGACTTGAAAAGCACCAGGCTTCTGAAACCTCCCCTTGTTATCTTTGGAGAACTGGAAAAGACCCTGACACTAGAAGCCATGGGCCCTGACAGCTGCCCCACTTCTGGGTATGCTGACGCCCTCCCTGCCTGCACCCATCCAGCCATTTCCCCAACCTGTTTTTAATATTTTACAAGATGTTTTGCTAATTTCTCTACCCGAGAGAACAAGCCTTCTTGACACCTTTTAAATTACTGCAGGAGAGGTTTCAGCAGAAGAGCAGGCAGAGAGCCCTCCGCAGTATCCACTAATGGAGAAAAGCAGTCATGAAAGCCGGTTAAGTCATTCCGGGCGCCAGAAAAAGGGTTTTATATCCCTGTGAAAGGCTGCAAATGACCCCAGATTACACAGCTTTTAAAGTGGCAAATGTATGACTTGTGATCATCAGTCCTTCTCAGTAAAGTGGTGTGTTTTGCAATCACAAAAGCAGAAGAGAAATGAAAAAAATTAGGGGGTCTTCGCTTACTCAGTGGATTCTCCCTGGTATGAAGAAAAATATGCCCCCATAAATGTATTCACAGGCGGAGAGGGATGGAACACCCCAAAAGAGCCAGCTGAGAACTGGATATCCTTCCAGAGGCAGTTGGAGAGGAAAAGAGAACAAGTCAGCCAGTTTATGCCTCTTACAGAATCATGCCAAAGGAGATGCTGGGACAGATTTCCAAATGAGCAAATCTTAAGTATTCTGATCACATCAGGGTGGTTCTGCCATCAGTGACGATGAAACTTTCGAACCGGATTCTGAAAGCGGATTCTGAAAGCGAGGAGCCCTTTTGAGGCTGCACAGAAACTTTCAAGAGGGACAGAATAAAAGATGAACACAATCTGCGTCTCATCTTTCAGCATGGAAAACGAGCCCCCCAATTTCAGTTCCCGCTCATTTGGTTTTGCTTCTGAAGAAGCTGGGGGGGTTTTGCTCCTTGCTTTTCTCTACCTTCAGGAGTCTCAAAAGGACTCACAATCGCCTTCCCTTCCTTTCCCCATCACAGGCACCTTGGGAGGCAGGTAGGACTAAGAGAGCTCGGAGAGAACTGTCACTGGCTCAGGGTCCTCCAGCAAGCCTCATGTGGAGGGGGAGCGAGGAATCAAACCCAGATCCCCAAGTTAGTGTTGACCACACCAAACCACCACACCAAGCTGACTCTTATGACAGTTCCCTTCTGCCAAGCCAGGACGGGAAGGCAATCGTAAACCACACTGAGACTCCTAGGGGCAGTGAAAAGCGGGGTAGAAAAACCAACCAATGTTATGATGTCCTTATACCCATGGTAGAGGTTGAAGAAGTGAGGGATATCCATGCTTCCTACCAACAACAGAGCATACTGTGGGGGGGTCGGGGTCAGGGTGTTTTGTTTCTGTTAAAAAAAATGATCTTCTTACCAGCTTCTCTATATTGACCAATCCATCCACCAAGGTTTTGCTGGCTTCATGCAAAAAAGTCAGGTCTAAGAATTAAGAAAACAAAAATTAGGCGAGAGAGAAGGACTGGAAGGCCAACAGCACCGAATGTCTACTAGCAGTAAGAAAAGAGCAGGAGTTTAGCAGCGCCTTGAAGGAGAACAAAATTAGTGGCAGGGTAGGAGTTTTCATGAGTCACATGGCTCACGAAAACTCCTCCCCTGCCACAGAATCCATGAGTCATGTGACTCATGAAAGCTCCTCCCTGGGCCACAAATTCCATGAGTCATGTGACTAATGAAAGCTCCTCCCCTGCCACAGATTCCATGAGTCATGTGACTAATGAAAGCTCCTCCCCTGCCACAGATTCCATGAGTCATGTGACTCATGAAAGCTCCTCCCTGGGCCACAAATTCCATGAGTCATGTGACTAATGAAAGCTCCTCCCCTGCCACAGATTCCATGAGTCATGTGACTCATGAAAGCTCCTCCCCTGCCACAGATTCCATGAGTCATGTGACTCATGAAAGCTCCTCCCCTGCCACAGATTCCATGAGTCATGTGACTAATGAAAGCTCCTCCCTGGGCCACAAATTCCATGAGTCATGTGACTAATGAAAGCTCCTCCCTGGGCCACAAATTCCATGAGTCATGTGACTAATAAAAGCTTCTCCCCTGCCACAATTCCATGAGTCATGTGACTCATGACAGCTCCTCCCTGGGCCACAAATTCCATGAGTCATGTGACTAATGAAAGCTCCTCCCTGGGCCACAAATTCCATGAGTCATGTGACTAATGAAAGCTCCTCCCCTGCCACAGATTCCATGAGTCATGTGACTCATGAAAGCTCCTCCCCTGCCACAGATTCCATGAGTCATGTGACTCATGAAAGCTCCTCCCCTGCCACAGATTCCATGAGTCATGTGACTAATGAAAGCTCCTCCCTGGGCCACAAATTCCATGAGTCATGTGACTAATGAAAGCTCCTCCCTGGGCCACAAATTCCATGAGTCATGTGACTAATAAAAGCTTCTCCCCTGCCACAATTCCATGAGTCATGTGACTCATGACAGCTCCTCCCCTGCCACAAATGTTGTTAGTCTTTCATGTTCTCTTGCTCTTTTCTTACTGCTACAGACAAACGCGGCTACCTATCTTAATGGGTTTCTCCTAAGAAAGGTTCCTGGCCAGTAACTGTAGCCTTTGGCCTGTAAGCCTTCTCCTGTAATCCCAGAGGCTGAATCATTGGGGTTATTCCTTGGTGAGGGAAAAACACTCTGGGGCAAACCCTTTCTTTTTATTACCAGCAAGCAAAATCCCTTCATTACGATGAATGCCGCGTAGGGAAGGGATTATGTTTAGTAAGAGTTCGGGGCCCTAGCCAATGGCACGGCGCTTTGAAATCACCCTGCATGCACATAGTCCTGCGCACACAAAATCCCGTCAGGGAGGGTGAACATGTGCATGGCCTTCTAAGGAACATACTCATCTCACCCAGGGCTAGGTCTGTTAGGCCTCTATCACTGCTGCGTCTGGAGTGGGAGGAAAACCCAGAATATCCCCGAGACTCCCCCTGCAGCAGTACATAACGCAAGGTAGGCAAACGCTGGGATTCTTTTTTGGGCTGTTGTTCTCATGACAACAGCACAGCTGGCTGCTGCAGGGCTGCAGGAAGGACGAGGAACGCACATCAGACTGGTTTTAAAAATTCACCTCTCTCACTTGCCCAGAGCGATACCATGCCAGGAGCTGGATTTTCCACACAAGACAATATTATTTTGAATGATCCCCACCCCGCCCCGTTCAAATCCATCCCACCTTCACAATCCTGGCTTTTGTGTTTGGTCTCACCACTTGGACACCGCTGCAAAAGCGTAAATGGACCTCTCTCAGCTCTCCCAGTTCAGAGTGCACAAGGACGGGGTGCCTGGAAGCAACACCAGGTCCACATCAGGGCTGGCTCACCTTTCAGGATGAGGGGCACAAAAGGGATGACCGGGGGCTTCATCCTTGAAAGCACTTCTCTGTAGCTCTTATGATTCCGACAGGGGTCCTGCAAGAGGAAGGAAAGGTCAGCTTGCTGGAGAAGAGAAATGAAGTTTTTAAAGCACTAGCAGCACATGGGGGGGGGGTTAAGGTTGCCACTAGTGAGGGGGGGGGGAGGTGAGGTGAAGAAGGTTGGTTTTTATACCCTGCTTTTCAGTATCCTAGGTCAGGGGTAGTCAACCTGTGGTCCTCCAGATGTTCGTGGACTACAATTCCCATGAGCCCCTGCCAGCGTTTGCTGGCAGGGGCTCATGGGAATTGTAGTCCACGAACATCTGGAGGACCGCAGGTTGACTACCCCTGCCCTAGGACACCAGAAGAGGGCCTCTGTGGGGTACGGTGCCCCAGATCCCATCCTGCCAACGCAGCCCTTTCCTCCACGGGAACTGATCTCTGTAGTCTGGAGATGAGCTGGAATTCTGGGAGATGCCAAGGTCCCCCTTGGAAGCGTGGCATTCCTTGTGGAGCGTGGGTGTGTTATATCTGAAACTGAGTGCACCAAAGGGCAAAAAGCCATGCATCATCCTCAGGGCGGTGTCTGTGTGTGTGTGTGTGTGTGTGTGTGTAAATTACATGGCTTGGTATTTACAGAGCATGCTCCTGTTCCTTAATTCTTCGCAAACATCCCACTTACCCTATCACAGTGCTTGCAAAACAGCAAAAAGGTGGTTCAGAAGAAGAGCTGGCTTTTTCACATCCTGCTTTTCACTCCTCGAAGGAGTCTCAAAGCGGCTGACAGGCGCCTTCCCTTCCTCTCCCCAAAACAGGCACCCTTTGAGGTCGGTGGGGCTGAGAGAGTTCTAAGAAAACTGCTCTGCGAAAACAGCTCTAACTGTGGCTGCCAGCTCTTGGATTGTGAAATCCCTGGAGATTTGGGAGGTGGAGCCTGAGAAAGAGGGTTTGGGGAGGGAAAAGATCCTAATTGGGTACAAGGCCACAGTGTCCCCCTTCCAAAGCAGGCATTTTTCCCCAGGGGAACTGATCTCTTCTATTTGGACTGTAATTCTGCGAGCTTTTCATTGCCCGCTTGGTAATCCTGTGGTTATCCAAAGGCTTCTCTAAAGCCAGCCTGAGATAGGTCCGCTTGATGTAGGGGAGCAGCGAAGACCCAAAATTCCCTTTTATGGAAACTCCAGGAGGCGAGTGGCTTACCTGCCTCATGGTTCTTCCAGAAAAGAGACCTGTGGGATACAGAAGCCTACTAGCAAATACCAGAAACTTCTCTAGGGTTCCGTAAATGCAGATTATGCTCATTGGCAGGATTTGAACTCACCGTGAATATTCTCCTGCTCAAAAAAGCAGCCCTTGCTAGGTCTATCTGTTCAATGAAAGGGAGCAGGTATGGATTCCTATGAGAGGTTGCTTCTTCCTCTTCTCTTTGACTCGCTTTCCTGTAAATGTGTTAGCCTGGGACCCAGAGGGGAATTTTTTTCCCCTAAGGGAGGTGGTCATGGCTCAGCTGTTACGGAAACAGGGGGGTTTCCAGCTCATCTCTTGTGTTCTTACCCACAACGTTTTACTTATTTATTTATTTATTGCTTGATTTATACGCCATTCCCCCTCGGGGGTCGCCGTCTCTGTTTCAGGGGCTCACCGTGAGATTCTCAAATTTCCGGAACAGGTTCTTAAACTTGCCGGGAAGCTTCTGAAACACCAAGCAAAACAAACTAAAATCAGCAACAGAGGGGGGAAAGGTTCGAAAGGTGACGAGGAATGTTTTTTTTTTAAGAGCCCCAGCTCAGGATGGAGGTCCTGTCAGCCTTGCCCGGGCATCCAGAGAATTAGGGTTGGGAGAGTTCATCTAGAGCAAGGGTGGCCAAAGGGTGGCTCTCCAGATGTCCCTGGACTACAATTCCCATGAGCCCCTGCCACCAGGCAGTTCATCTAGAGCAGGGGTAGTCAAACTGCGGCCCTCCAGATGTCCATGGACTACAATTCCCATGAGCCCCTGCCACCTGGCAGTTCATCTAGAGCAGGGGTAGTCAAACTGCAGCCCTCCAGATGTCCATGGACTACAATTCCCATGAGCCCCTGCCACCTGGTAGTTCATTTAGAGCAGGGGTAGTCAAACTGTGGCCCTCCAGATGTCCATGGACTACAATTTCCAGGAGCCCCTGCCAGCGTTTGCTGGCAGGGGCTCCTGGGAATTGTAGTCCATGGACATCTGGAGGGCCGCAGTTTGACTACCCCTGAACGCTGGCAGGGGCTCCTGGGAATTGTAGTCCATGGACATCTGGAGGGCCGCAGTTTGACTACCCCTGAACGCTGGCAGGGGCTCCTGGGAATTGTAGTCCATGGACATCTGGAGGGCCACAGTTTGACTACCCCTGATCTAGAGCAAGGGTTCATCTAGAGCAAGGGTAGCCAAAGTGTGGCTCTCCAGATGTCCCTGGACTACAATTCCCATGAGCCCCTGCCACTTGGCAGTTCATCTAGAGCAGGGGTAGTCAAACTGCGGCCCTCCAGATGTCCCTGGACTACAATTCCCATGAGCCCCTGCCAGGGCAACCCCTGAGATTTGGCACAATTTGGCAACCCCTGAGATTATGGGGACAGAGAGGTGATGAATACACAGATCTGGCACAGGGCATGTTTACGCACTGTATGCCATTGGAGAACACAAAGCCACTCTGGTAGCAAGACTCTCAGGGTTGCATCCTTGCTGACCTGTAGTGGTCGGGACGATGCCGACCCAGGAAAACATGTCAAGGAGCACTTGCCTGATGCCATGAGTCAGCCTAGGTGTTGGCAGCTCTTACGCAAGGACCTGCCCGATGACAAGGGCTGCCCTCAACACTCAAGGGAGTGGCGGGTTCAACTCAGGGAAAAGGAAACCACCCCCAAAGGGTGGTTTGCAAGAAAACGTTTCTCGACTGTCTCTGCACTTACAAAAACAAGAGTGCCCGATCGCCTTGGGAAAGGGTAGAAAGCAATACGACGGAACGGCAAAATATTAAGAAAGAAGATATGAATTCAACGGAGCTACTGTTTAGCAGCTGGTAAGGTGGGAGAACAAATGTATTTAAAAGCGCATCGGAAGAGACCTGCTGGATCAGACCGGGGGTCTATCCTGTCCAGCATCCCGCCTTACACAGTGGTCAGCCAGTTCCTCTGGAGGGCCAGCAACAGGGCAGGGAGGCCAGGGTCTTCAAAAGACCATCAGAAGAGCCCTGCTGGGTCAGACCAGGGGTCCATCTAGTCCAGCCTCCTGTCTCACACAGTGGCCAACCGGTTCCACTGACGGGCCACCAACAGGGCAGAGAGGCTGGGGCCATCCCCTGAAGTTGCCTTCTCAGGAGGAAGAGTCACTGACATCTGCAAAACACACAATTGGGTGGATAAAGGAAGGATCAGTTCCCGTAACCATGCCCAGAAGAAAGCTGGCCACTTGGGCTGCCATCTGACAATATATGAGTTTGTGCTGGGATGCAAGGAAGGTGGGGGGGGGGGTCCTCTTGTGCTGGCCCCAAGCCTGAAAATGCAGCAGGTGCCGGGGCTGAAAAGATCTGAAAAAGAGCTGAAAAAGCCGCCGTCCCACTGCACCGAATACAAGAGGCAAGGCTTTCTGCCACGACTTTTTCTACGCATCCATCCGCACGGTCGCCCCCTCAAGACAGAATCACGCTCCCTCCAGAAGCAAGAAACCACCTTGTTTATTTCCCGGCTCACAGATGACCCAGTTTGATACCGGAGATTATGTGGAATTGTAGGGCGAGGCAGAACAAAGCCGGGGGAGGGAGCTTGGACGGGACTTGTGCACCCACATCTCCCGGCCAACGGGAAAGGCGCCTGCTGCAGACAAGCTGTAAAAATATACGGCGAAAGGAAGAGGATCACAGGCACGTGCGTATGTGTGAAGGGGAGCTGGAGAGTTTGATCCAAGTCACACACAACTTTTGCATTCTCTCGGGCAGGTCTGAGAGCCGCCAGTCCGGCCCGGATTCTGAGAATGTCTGTTTTTCTCTCACACGCTTACTTTTTAAAGTTCTTAAAGGATACAGAGAGAGGTCTGATACCCTTCTCTCCCCATAAATACAGAAATCATTAAGAGAAAAAGCATGAAACTGAGATTGGGGGTTAATGATGCCGTCAGCTGTTCAGTGGAATATGACTCTTGGCGATTCCCTGGCTCGGCTGTAAATGAAATAGAGAGGGAGGCCTCTGGTTGCAGAATTGAAACTTCCTAGTTGCAGAATCTGGACTGATGGGGATTGCACACCAAACTGGCCCTTCTTTGACCAACACAGGCATCTTCCTACCTCCCAGGTGAGACGCAACCGGCTGACAGGTGCATTGTTCAGTCCTATCACCACGGCGTAGAACGTCAACATGTCTTGATTCTGCTTGCACCTGCAGGGAGACAAACAGGGGGCTGCTGAGGAATGAAACAGCAAAAAGCTCAGGCGTTAGATGCCCCTGCAGATTTCACCACTCCTGGCCTCTCAGTGAGGGCTTCCACCCTTTCCCCTCCCCCAACAGAGGCTCTGGACCTTTTGCCAACTCTGTAGCAGACAGAAATTCAGCAGGTGCAGCTTTTCCCAAGAGGATGAAGCAGTGAGGGGGGGGCTGCATCTGTTGTTACATTTCTGGCTATCATTCAGGTATTCAAGTCACAGGACTCCTCCATTCCACCCCAAATAATTGGAAACTCTGCAATGGGATTCCCTAATACGGCACTTTTCCTCTCCCCACAACAGACACCCTGTGAAGCAGGTGGGGCTGAGAGAGCCCTGATGCTACTCCTCTGTGAGAACAGCACTATCAGGCCTGTGACGAGCCCAAGGTCACCGAGCTGGCTGCACGTGGAGAAGCAGGGAATCAAACCCCGCCACTCTTAACCAGTACATCAATTAAGAGTGGGACCATAAAACAAAAAAAGGAAAGAGAGAAAAAGCAGGAATTTCTTGTGCAGGGCTGGCATCCCTTCAAAGACAAAGGCATGGACCTCTTCACTTCTGCGTAGGAAACCAAATCTCCTTTGGACACTAAATCAAAGGCAGGTGAGCCTTTCTCCAGGCCAGAAAACTGAGTCCCTCTTGCAAACATAGTTCAGGGCTTGGCTCAACCACCACCACTCTGCCCCAGCAATATCCCACCCCCAGCCCCAGTTTTAAAGAAGCAGGCCAAGAAAGAGGTTGGAGCAGCAACACAGCTGTCACAAGTCCTTAGAGTCAGGCTGGGTGATGGGCTGCGGCTTGGCCAGCTGTGAGGGCCGAGGGGAGGGGAGGCCGGAGACTGCCCACCCACGCTGGGGAGACAGACAAAGCGGCCGAGCAAAACAAGCAAAGGGCATTTCTAAACAGCAGCGTTTTTCACAGTTCTAGCTGCCCGCCGAAGTTTCACTGTCCTGTTTTGCAAAAGTGCCAATGTCAGGGGAGATTCAGACAAGGCACTGGCTAAGAAAACTAGTTCCCTAGCACACCTGTCATCCCCGAACCTCAGCACTGCCCCACTTTCTGTGGCTGCTGCAATTCAGGCATGCTCCGGGGAAATAAATCAGAGCACTAGATTGCCAAGATCTGGCTCAGCATTTTCAGGGCGTTTAAACATTTAAGCTCCGTCTCGGGGTAGAGGAGGGTGCTAAATCTCAGAGCAAGATGCCAAAGGCCATCCCAGTCCAGTCCCACCTACCCCCCACCCCCAATGGTTTTACATGGTAAGCCCTTCTTCCTTTCTCCTCCCAATCTCAGTACCTCTCTCACTCTCCTTTCTTACAGGACAAAATGACAGGGAGATATGATGGCAGAGATATAAAAAGGATTTTGGGAATACTTGGGAAAGTAGGCAATAAAGCAGCACTGGAGAAAAAAATTGCCAGAAAAATGAATGGCAGAATCAAAAATAAAGATCAAACATAGAACTAGCAGGACTCAAGAAGAGCCTCATTCCTGTTCCAGAATGTAAATTAGAGAATTGAAGCATTCGTTCTCAAAAGTGAATTTTCACAATTGAACAGTGTCCAGTACAAAATGGGGGTTTCATCAGAATCTACTGCCATATCTGGAAATTAAACAATATAACAATTAACGATAAAACTGCATACCTGTTAGGTATAAAAAGGTAAAGGTATCCCCTGTGCAAGCACTGGGTCATGTTTGACCCTTGGGGTGACGCCCTCTAGCGTTTTCATGGCAGAATCAATACAGGGTGGTTTGCCAGTGCCTTCCCCAGTCATTACCGTTTACCCCCCCAGCAAGCTGGGTACTCATTTTACTGACCTCGGAAGGATGGAAGGCTGAATCAACCTGAGCCGGCTGCTGGGATTGAACTCCCAGCCTCATGGGCAGAGCTTTCAGACTGCATGTCTGCTACCTTACCACTCTGTGCCACAAGATATTGTTTAATTTCCAGATATGGCAATAAATCCAGTGAAGAATTAATTTGAAAACCGTTTTAGACTGTGTGTGAAAATTTACACAGCTTATACCGCGAGTGTGCTGATGTGCCGCATGCTGGAAATGCTGCTCTATGTGGCCTCCTGAAATTTTATCACCTTATCTGCATGGACCTTCAGGCTCTGCAACCATCAGCAGAAACCTTTAAAACTGAAAATGAAATTTTGTAGGAGGCTAAATCCTGCATTTTTCAGCATCACACTTAGACGCAGCCACAACTCCTGGGACAAGGTGCAAACCTAGGGCTGCCAGCTATAATTCGGGAAATATGGGGAGATTTGGGGGGCAGAGCCCGAGAAGGGACCATAGTGGGGTACAACACCACAGAGTCCAGCCTTCAAAGCACCCATTTTGTCCAAGGTGACGCCTGGAGGGTGGCAACTCTAGGCAAACCCCTGAATTCAAATCTAGTTGATTTTATTTTAAAATAATTGTTTTATTTAGGAGAAAAAAGAGAAATGCTACATATTATATATTACCGACCTGCTCTTTGAAAATCAAAGCATATCATTTGACGCTACGTATCTTGTTCTTTTACATCGCCTTGTCATTATGGTCCAGTTGAAATGCTTGAATGCAGGACTGGAAGGCCTGTGTCTCTCAGACGGCACAGAGACACCCACGGCCTCCATGCAAATACCTGCACGAAGCCCTGATCTCATCAGATCTTGGAAGCTAAACAGGGTCAGTTTCTGGATGGGAGCCCACCAATGATGTCCAGCTGCTGTGCAGAGGAAGGCAATGGCAAAAAAATCTCTAATCGTCTCTTGCAATGAAGACCCCTCGTGGGATCGCCGTAAATTTGCTGCGATTTTATGGCCAAAAAAAAAAAAAAATCAATGCTTCCAGGGATATAGCGCAGTTCCCAAAGGGATCCAGTCACCACTATGCAAAGTGAAAAACAGATCTCTGTGTTTTAATTTGCCTGATCAATTCCACACACAAAAACTAGCCCAACCCAGTTGACGAGCGGTCTGACCTGTCCATCGCGCTGTCAAATTTAGACAGGCGACAGCTCTGCAAGGTTTCTGGCTGTACTTGTGCTTTCTCTGCATGAAGCTAATAGCAACTGCAGGAGGGAGGACGTTAAGATGGAGGATGCCATATGAGTGGGAAGTGCATGCCATCCCTTCCTCTAACTCACCTGGCTTAATTAGCAACCCCGTGGGGCTGCTTTGAAGTGGCCACACGCACAATCCTGATCAGGAATCCCCCAAATCACATTGGCCAGCCCTGCTTCCCCAAGCACCTGAAGAGGCTAACACAAAGGGAACCAGGGGGGTGGAGATATCTTCACCTCTACTCGAAAGGGAGGAGATTTTCAGGAATCTCCGATGAAAACAAGTGAACCTACTTGGGAAGAAGAATAGGCTAGCTGTAACACCTTTCTCAGCTTAGGGGAAAAAGCTCAAAGGGGGGCATTAATCCTAGCTACTTTATTATTAGTAGTAATTTGATTTATTTCCCAGGATTTATTTCCCAGGAACCCGGCTCATGGCGGGATACAATATCATCAGTCCATAATGGAGGAAGGGAAAGGTGAGTATACAGGCATCGTGAGAATTGTAGGACGGGGGAGAGATGGGAAAATTCAAACTTTTCCACCCACACAGCAGCCATCTAGACTTTCCTACAATTTCCCCCAAAACTTTGGGGCAGAGCAGATTTGAGAAAGGTCAGGCAGAAGCCAGAGATAACCCTGAAGGGTGCATGAATGCACCATGGTTCTGTGGGATACCAGGAGAGGAAGAAACACAGTTCCATACAGCAATGAACTCAGGGCAAATAACCCGTGCGTAAACACTCAAAGAGAAAATAAGAGAGAGAAAGAGAGAGAGAATTTGAACACAGATATCTTCAGGTCCTAGCCTCACATTCTAATACTGGCAGTCTTTAAGCAGCAGCTGGGCAGATCCTTCTTCTGGATCCTTGAGGCAGATCCTGCACTGAGCAGGGGGTGGGACTAGATGGCCTGCATGGCCCCTTCCCACTCTAGGATTCTGAGAGTTCAGTTCAGCAGTGGGATGGGCTGCCTAAGGAGGTGGGGAGCTCCCCCTCACTGGGGGTCTTCAAGCAACGGCTGGACAGATCCTTATCCTGGATGCTTGAGGCTGATCCTGCACTGAGCAGGGGGTTGGGCTAGATGGCCTGCATGGCCCCTTCCCACTCTAGGATTCTGAGAGTTCAGTTCAGCAGTGGGATGGGCTGCCTAAGGAGGTGGGGAGCTCCCCCTCACTGGGGGTCTCCAAGCAGCGGCTGGACAGATCCTTATCCTGGATGCTTGAGGCTGATCCTGCACTGAGCAGGGGGTTGGACTAGATGGCCTGCAGGGCCCCTTCCCACTCTAGGGTTCCATGATTCCATTCCACCCTCCTCTCACTCTGGATCAGTCTGTCTCCGCCCTGACTGGGAGCAGAAAGGGGAAGAAAGGCGGGACACTCACACCGCAGCGATCTTGATGAACTTCTTGAGCAGGTGGGCCCGCTTCCCCAGCGACTCGCACAGCAGCACCTCGGTGGCCACCCAGTGCTGGACTTCGCTGCAACGCTGCAGCAGCAGCTCCAGATTAGCCGTCTCCCGCCGGCCGCGTTCCCCGTGGAAGACGTAGTCCACAAATTCCAACTGCCCACCAGGGTGGGGGACAAAGAGGGTGGGAAAAAAATATTTTAAAATACATAAACAAATAAATTTGAAATAGATACACACAGTTAAGTGCAGAGGTTAAGGATTAACCTGCCCTCTCCCTTCCTAGTGTGTCTCTGATCAAAATCCCGGCCACACGACCTGATATTAACTCTTTAAAGGGGAGCGGATTTTCATCAAGTTTAGGTCCTGCGAATCAAGTTTTGATAAGACACTTGGGAAATCAATAAATAGATCTCCCACGTATTTTTCAGTGGTAAATATCTTCCATGGGGGTCAGAGAGAATTCTTCCTCGTTCCCTGTTTTTCCCCTTCTTCCTAAACAGCAAAAAATTTCAAATTCCCATATCAGGAAGAAGACAGATCTTGCGAACTGTTTCCTTCCAATCACCATGCACGGAGGATCTCTCACCTCGTGGACGCAGCGGAACAATTCCCAGTGGAAGGCCGTGAGGTGATTCGCCACGTCCTCAGCTTCAACCCGGTGGATCTCCGTGTCGCCCGGCGACACCTGGATTTCATCGGGGAGAGGGACCTGGGTAGAAGTCCAAGGGGTCGGGGTGGAGGAAATTCCATCAGGTGTTAGAACCAGAAGGAAAAGAAAGGTGGGGGGTATTTTAAGGAGATCTGAAGAAAAGGACATTCTTTCTGGAAAGCCACGCTATGCCGATACCAAGGGCGTGGATGGCTACAGGAATGAGTACAGCAGTTTGGAAAAACCCACAACTGGCTGGCTCAGGACTAGCTGTGAGCAACACATGAGCACAGTGGGGTAAGGGAGGGTTTACTCACCAGTGACGGAAAAGTATCCTTGGTGCAGGCAAAGAGATGGCTGTTGATTCCTAGGGTGGTGAAAACACACTCTTCATTTGGCTGCAGGACGGATTTCTCTAGGGATGAAGGAGACAGTCACCATTCAGTGACTTGTTCGGAAAGGTGGGAACAGCACTTCAGGTGGCAGGTTCAAAGTTTAACTTATTTGAAATAGCTGGAGCGAATGCCCCTTTCCACCGTGCATCTGCCCATTCCTTATGGCAGAACACATCTGGAATCTCGTAGGTCAAGGAGTAAACCAGAAAAGGTTGAAGAGCAGATACAATCTAATACAACAAAGCATGCAATTCTACGAGAACAATAACCTTTTTAAAACACACACGCAATATTTATATCTTGCGTTCAGAGGGATCGCAATTGATGGGGTTGCTACTGCTCCCCCAGGCCTTAGCTCCGTGCTCCTTTTCTCTGGTTTCAAGTAAGTAAGCCAAGCTGCGTTCCCTGGTCCTGTGCCTCTAGCTGCTACCGCCCAGTTGCACATGCATTAAAGCTGCTGACATAATTCCTGCTACTTGATATCCTGGAAAAGCTTTACCCACCAGAACCTTCTGAGGCTGGTTGCAGATGGAGAAATGAGGATTCCAACCCCTTTCTCCAGGTTAGACTCTGCTGCTCTTAATCAGAGGTGGTTTATCCCAGTGGCACATGGAGAACATGCTACAGCCCCCCAGGTTCCAGGGCCCGCACGGAGCCGTATGGTTAGGGGGCTTTCACACAGTGATTGCTATTGGGGGGAGGGGGTCTTCATACTTATGTGGTTTGTGGACTTCAAGAACGAAACCAGGAACCTGTCAGTCGCTTCCAAATCCCCATTACCTCCTGACGATGCCACGGCCACCAAGATGAGGGCCTCTTCCCGCGTGGGCTGCTCGTCCGAATACTGGAGCTTCTCCGTCACGGAGGCGAGGATGTCCTGCACGGAGGCCGAGAGCCGGCTGCGAATGGTGACGTAGGAGTGGTCGGGCATGTAGACGCGGCAGAAGACTAGGGAGACAGAGAGAGCCCAAAGGTTGACATCTGTGGCTGGCGCAAAACAGCACCAGTGGGGTCTGGCCCTAGCGCCAGTGGCTCCAGGGCTTCGGCAAGGGTGGGAGACTGCAGGCAATTCAGACCACACTGAAATATGGCCAGTTGCCACGCCTTGTGGGACGGGGTTCAGTCATGGATGGGGCCAGTGAGGTTTGTAGCTTTGGCGTGCTTCCAGGGTGAATACCAGTCTGAATACCAATTTTATGCCAGGGAGGCAGAAGTGCATTTTTCTTTTAAAATAGATTTTACTTATTCAAACAAAGGAGAAAACATGGCAAGAAAGGAGAAAACTACTACACGTTTCATTGGTAATTCAATGTGAATTTTTAAAATCTTCTGACTACGCTGGAATTTTGTGCATATTGTGTGTCTGTTTTGTACTTCCTTGCAATGGACTAAAGGCTACGAGGAATAAAATTGATGCTTGCTCAATTGACCTGTTTTGTTTACAAAACTATGCATATGAACATTACAGACCCTGGGCTAGGAAGTAAAGTGCTTGCTTGCTTGACCTGTTTTGTTCACAAAACTATGCATATGAACATTAAGCTGCTGAACCGCATTATGCCTTATACCTTTTCAAAAATACTCATTTTTCCCCCTTGAGTTTATATTTCTATCGTTTAGAAACAATCTGCATAAACCAATTTGAATTCTTTCCATTCCAGTTCATCAATCCTGCGTTGAGCAGGGGGTTGGACTAGATGGCCTGTATGGCCCCTTCCAACTCTATGATTCTATGATTCTATATTCTAATCCTGGACTCCATTTTCTATTAAAATCTGATACTGATCTGCTTTGCATTAAATATGTAAGTTTTTCTGATGACACATCTGCCATCGTTTTATTTGTCCAATCACAGGCGTGCTTTTTATCACTCCTAGTTGTTGAGAAGCAGGCAGACTCCAATCACCAATTCAGCTAGTGACCATCATGAGCACCTAACCTTTCGAGCTGGACTACTATAATGCATATTACGTGGGGCTGCCCTTGATGACCTTTTGAAATCTTCAGCTAAGGCATAAAAATGCAGCTGCCCAACTTCTACGAAGACGGAAAATATGGCGAGCATATAGTGCCAGAACTCTGATTTCAGTATTTGCTCACTGTTGGCTCTTCCGCCATCAGAGCTGGAAGCTCACGACTGCTTTTCCAACCCAATTCGAGATGCTGGCCTTAAACAGCATACACCTGGCATGCTTCCATCCTTCTGTTCCACCATGACCTTTAAGATAAATCGGGCCTGCTATCTTAGAAGTATACCATCTGGGTCTCAGATCAAACGCCTAAGGCCTTCCAAGGGAATATGCCTGGCAGCAAAACAAACAAACCAAAAAAACAGAAACTGGGTAGGCTGAATGTTACAAACATGTAACACGCCCTCTAAAGCTGAGCTCTGTATGTCTTCCAGAAACAGCACATAAAGTTTTTATTGCAACAGACTTCTGCCGCACCAGTAGGCTCAGAATGAAATGGCTAACGGTGGTGTTACCTGCACCAAACGGTGGTGTTACCTGCACCAAACCTGCACCAAACGGTGGTGTTACCTGCATGGAGGGAATGGGCTACAGTCCAACTGTTCAAGCATGTATTTAGTGCCAAAATGAAACTGAACCAGAGATGCTGGCCAGAGTTTCAGAATTACACTCAGACACACAGTTGGAAGATGACTTCCAAAGATACGTAAACCTTTCCAGTGAATTTGAAAGCAGTTACATCTCACCAGCAGCTTGCCAAATTCTACAAACAAGGGAGGCGGTTACTTCTCCACCACCATCTGTACCTCTGCAAGGAAGCTTGACTAGCGATTAATTGGAAATCTCCTAAGAAAAGCCCCAGATCTTGTTTGAAATGTTTCTAAGATGGGGCAAAGTGCCTTTTCTTTACTAAATCAAAAAGGCCGGGCCTTACAGACCCTGGGCTAGGAAGTAAAGTGTTGCTTGCTCCCAAACTCAAGCTGAGCCTTAAAATATCTCGTTTTAAAAAAATTAACAGCTGTCATTTCATACTTCCCAATATTAAATCTCATTTCCAGTTTCTGGAGGCTTCTCTTATCTATCTTATCAAGCATCTTATGGATCTCTCTTATCGAGCATTTACAGATGAATATATCTGAAAAAGAAAATAAAGCTTTTCCCCTCTTTGCATGCTTGAAAGGCAATCTCAGTGGGAAATCCACCTGCCCCATTACTCGCCCCATTAATACTTACTCTCATCCGACCCGCGGAAAGCGACCCGTGTCTGAAGGCAAGAATCTATGCGCCGGAAATGCCGGAAAAGAGGTTTGACTTGTTTACTAGGGGGCTGGCTTTCCTCCGTCACCCTGAAGCCAGACAGAAAGATGCAAAAGTCAGAAGGGGGAAGGGGACCCAAAACACACAGATCCTGTCGTGAACCACTTGCAGTGGAACAAGAAGCTGATAACTTTAGGATGCTTATGGCTTTAGGATGCTTTAGGATGCTTTGGGCTGATCCTGCGTTGAGCAGGGGGTTGGACTAGATGGCCTGTATGGCCCCTTCCAACTCTATGATTCTATGATTCTATGCATTGAGCAGGGGGTTGGACTAGATGGCCTGTATGGCCCCTTCCAACTCTATGATTCTATGATTCTATGATTCTATAACCCTTCTGAGAAGGATTTGGGCTTCCCCAAAAGGAGGGACTGCAGCACAGAGGGTGTAATCTGGGCACTTCTCAGAGGAGAAGTGCCATGCAAGAACATACAGTCTTGTTCCCTCCGCTTACTTGAGCTCCACCGTCTCCACAAGTTGATGCAGCTTCAGGATTTCATCTTCCAGTTTGTGGTAGAGGGAGGAGTCTTTCATGATCAACAAATACAGATCCTAGTAGGAAAGAGAGAGAAAAGGGGGTTCAGGGGATGGTGTCCTGATGCCCGAGCAGAAGGAGACTTTTCGCTCATCCCTGCACGACACCAAACATTAACCTGCCACCCTTGGAAAGCCCGTTGGCATTTTTTAGGGTAACAGCTGCAAATAACGCCAGAGCCAGCTTGGTGTAGAGGTTAGGAGTGCGGACTTCTAATCTGGAGAGCCGGGATTGATTCCGCGCTCCCCCACATGCAGCCAGCTGGGTGACCTCGAGCTAGTCACAGTCTTGTTAGGACTGTTCTCACAGAGCAGTCCTGTCAGAGCTCTCTCTCAACCTCACCTCCCTCACAGGGTGTCTGTTGTGGGGAGAGGAAAGGGAAGGCGATTGTAAGCCGCTTTGAGACTCCTTCGGGGAGAGAAAAATGGCATAGAAGAACCAACTCTTCTTCTTCTTCTTCTTATGTACTGGCTGCCTTAGTTGCTTCAAAAAACATGCAAGTTTCTAGATCTCATGGGATTGACGGTTAGGACAGCCGTACCGTACCTTGATGACTTTGCCTGCTTTCTCCTCTTCCTGCAAGATCCCTTTGTACGTCTCAAGGAAATGCAGCAAGATAACCAATACAGCCCGCTTCCGATGCATGGCCTCGCCTTCCTTCCAACACGAGGGTGAAGGGATTGTCGACGCCGTCATGAAGGTGGCGACGAAGAAGTCAAGGGCAAATCGTTAAATGATAACGTTTTGCAGAGTCCTAGTGGTCTGCACTGGGTATATTTTACACGTTCTCGCACCACTTCCCCAACTGGAATTTGGAATCTTGAATTAATTCAGTCTCTCTAAGAATCCCAGTTCCCTTCTGCGGTGTGGTTCCAGTTCTCCGACATGGGCCAAGGAGATCAAGGTTTATATCTCCTGTATCCAGCCGCCACGCTCCCTGGCCAACAGTTGGGACAGCCACACGCTCCGCAGGATCGTTGTAAGGATAATGCTGGGGGTGGGGCGAGGACATCATTACCTGAACTCTGTCTCTGTACAAAACACAGGTTTAGCTGCAGGGCTTTGCTGCCTCCTATCAAGGGCTCACCTGTCCTGAACTAGCTTGGTGGTTGTCCTTCCATATGCAACGTCGTCCTACAAGCTGACCTCCAAATACTGGATTAGGTAAACCGGTAGCAAAAGGGGGGAGTTATTCTGAAAAGGGTAGACTGGATTAGAATCTGCCTAGACTCAGGGGGCTGGAAGGGTCCGGAAAGCAATCAAATGTGCAAGGGGGAATGAGTTCCGTATCAGCCGTAAAGAGGACAATACTAGGCCTATTCTGCACACAATAGATAATGCACTTTCAATGCACTTTAGAAGTAGATTTTCCGGTACTGCACAGGAAACTCCAGCTGCCGAAGCACATTGAAAGTGCATTATCCTGTGTGTGCAGACGAGGCCCTAGTTTTCGATAGCTTTGCTCGGTCGGAATAATGTATTTGGTTTCTTCTAGCCCCAGGGAAGGGCAAGGAGCTAAGGGAAGCAATGAAAAGCATTCCAGTGGGAGCTCCTTTTCTGCTTTCCAGGTTTCACCGAGCATTTCACCTGTCACGTCCACCGTCACAACCTCCTGGCCTTAAAGAGAAAGCCCACGCGGAGAGATTCTCCCGGCGTGAAATGCACTGTCCATTCTCCTCTCGCAACAGGCCGGATGTGACGCCGCAGGATTCAGAGTTTTGCGCCACAGGAGTGCAGACATGTGGGAGGGGCAGAGCTTCCCCTCTGAGTAGACAGGACAGAGTGGCATGCTGCCCCCCCCCTGCCCCCGGCCCTGCCATTCTGAAGCCGGCTTTCCCAACCCCACACGGAAAGGATATTGCTGATGGAGTTGGTGAAGGAATTGCTCGGTGGGCAGGAAGAGTGAGTGGGTGAGGACGATGTCATCTAGGAGCAGGTCTAAAAGAAGAAAAAGCGGGAGGGAGAGATTGTTTATTTTGTTTATTTTATTATATTTATAGGCCACCCGACCCTCACGGCACTGGAACTGTCTCAGTATCGCACGACATCTTGAATTGAATGCATAACGTTTTTTAAGCAGTAAATAAACAGTAAGAACTGACGCAACCTTTCATAATATCGTAATTGAAAGCAGAGGTAGTCAACCTGTGGTCCTCCAGATGTCCATGGACTACAATTCCCAGGAGCCCCTGCCAGCAACGCTGGCAGGGGCTCCTGGGAATTGTAGTCCATGGACATCTGGAGGACCACAGGTTGACTACCCCTGATCTAAAGCATTTGTGTTGTCACTTCACTTCGGTGCTCACAGTGGGACTCAGCTGCGCTGTTGCTTTGAATTCCCCTTATGCAGTTGGTAGTGGGAGGGGGCTCTGGTTGGTGGTGGATCACTTGCCTGGAGTGATCCACCAGCTGTCCCACCTGAACCGCAATAAGGACAGGAGATCAGCAACTTGCCTCGAGGGCCACAGAACCAAACCCGGGAACGCTCTCGTCACACACGCGGAAACAAAACTCCTCGCAACTAAGTTTTGAAGGCTGCCCTCTCCTGCATGCCTGCAGAAACCGGGAGGCAGAGCCACTGAACTTTGCCTTCCACAACAGGGCAGCGAGGACCCCGTTACGGCTTCTTTGCCCGGACCTGATCCGAGCCCAGGTGCCTTTGAACCCAGACTTATTTTCACGAGGAAAGTAAAAAACACGTCAAACGTCTACGAACGGGCATAGAGACAGCCTTCGCAGCCCCTTGTCAGCTGCAACGTATTTCTCACGAGGGACAACAGCAGATAATGTCAAAACTGCAAAACCATCGAGGATGGAGGGCAGGAATGAAAGGCACTTGCCTTTCAGGGGCTATCGGATTTCTGCTTTGTTTTACTACAACAGACTGAGACGGGTACCTCTCTGGTACAAGCCCTCCCTGACATGCCTCTGATGCATTATGCATAACCCTAGCAAATCGTCTCAACAGGGAGAGCAAATTTGTCCTGGAAGTACTTTAAAAGGAGGTGTATACATTTAAATAAGTTTTTTCCTCAGTCAGGGTTTCTCATTCTGTTCCCTCAGGGAATGCCATATATTTCCCATATATATATATATTCACGCACGCATCACACTTCATCACAACCCCATGCCCACCTGGTTCAGCCAAAACACACCAATCTGCCGCCACTGGAGAACAGAAAACTATTTTTAAAGGATGAGAAATATGGCCAGCTTCTGCCAAGGAGCGAGGAAAGAGGGACCCCACCCAGGAGGCACCCAGAACCACGTGTCTCAGACGCTCGGATCTGTGGTTTGCAACTCCCCTATCCAGAAAGGCGGCCCTGCCTTTTTTTACTGATCTGTGTAATTTAAAAACACATCCTGAAATGCTAAACCCAAAAAAACACGCTGCCAAGTGCACATGTACAGACATGAGCTTGTATCATAAAGGACCCAACTGAACGTGACGGGAGAGACCGAAAGAGCATCTCCCAACAAGTCTGAGTTTGTTTTCTTCAGTTTTGCTTTAAATGTAGACACAGAGGAGTTTCCAGTTTGATCAAAACAGCGGGCGGAAAGGAGAAAGGGTGTTTCACCCTTGATCAGCCCCCCACCCACCCGGTACCATCTGGAGAAAAGTGGCTGAGGGGAAATTTTAAGGTAGACAATGAGGGATGCCAGCCTCCAGGTGGGGCCTGGAGATGCCTTGAAATTAGAGCTTGTCTCCAGACTACAGAGATCAGTGGCCCAGGAGAAAGCGGATACTTTGGAGAGGGGACTCTGTGGCATTTACCCCGCTGAGGTCCCTGTCAGCCCCAGGCACCATCCCCAAATCCCCAGGGCTTTCCCAACCCCCTCTCCCCCCCCCCCCATGAACCACTTATGGAGTCTGATTGAGAGGATCTTTCCTCCCTTCACCCGGGCATGAGCCGGAACTAAAGAGATACTACGTGCGGAAAAAGACGTCTAATGCTCTCACCGTTTCAGAATGAAGCCTGTCGCCTGATTTAATTAATTATATGCTGATATGACCATAGAATCAGTTCATTATACAAATGACACCTGTCCTCATAGGGATGAATCAGCATTAATCGGTGCAAACAGATCCTTCACGGAACAAATCTGCATGAACCGGGATTGGAAAAACGCCCTTTGTTTGACTTGCAATAACCTACCAATTAGGTCAACTAAGTTAACATCCTCCAGGTGGGGCCTGGAGGGCCCCAGAATTACAACTGATGTTCAGGCTACAGAGAGAAGTTCCCCTGGGGAAAATGGCTGCTTCGGAGGGCAGGTTCTGTGACAGGGGTGGCCAAAGTGTGGTTCGCCAGATGCCCATGGACTACAATTCCCATGAGCCCCTGCCATGCTGGCAGGGGCTCATGGGAATTGTAGTCCATGGATATCTGGAAAGCCACACCTACTGAGATCCCTTCCTTCTCCTCCCCTCCTCAAACCCCATCTTCTTCTGGCTCTACCCTAGGGATGCTCAGGCTCCAACCCCAAATCTCCCAACCTAGATCTGGTCACCCTATTTCCCCCACCCTGCACTGGGAGCCAAGGAAGACTTGGCAGCCCTAACATCAGCCCACAGGGAACGGGTCTCTTGTCCCCCTTCCCCTGCTGCTTCCCTGTGGAGGGAGAAATAGCAAATTTGGGCGCATTAAAATAACCACCCAAACCACGAGGAGACACTCCCTGCAGAGAACGCTCCCCATGTCAAATTTGGCCCTCAATCAAACAATGAGCGTGTCGGCTACGCACACAGAACCGCAATCCCTCTGCGAACGTTTCATAATATCCCCCCAAGCGTCCGTTCCCGTTAATAGGAAGCCTTGGGTGCCACTCCCTCGAGATCACCAAATCAAAAGCTCCATTTAGGCTTCATACCTCCCGCCCCCCTTCAGCGCCATGCTGATGGACAAAAGACAGCCATGGCTCCGTTCTTAACTTGAAAGGGGAACCCTGCCTGTAATGGAGTTATTTCTGTGGCGAGATGTGAATCACAGGGTTTTAACTGCTCGTTCCTTAAACTGGCTCAGGGGGAAAGCACTGATCATAACGGAACAGGAAGTTTTGCGTCATTTCTTTGATCGGCTTCTCCCCGGAATGCTGATTCTATTGATGCTTTTGACACCATTGTCGTACAAATGGGCTAATATCACAGGCGGACGTTACCAGAAGCAGAGTTAATGGGTTGAAATCCTGTGGTAAATCCCTACTGAGGGACCAGGTTACCGTCAGGGAGTCAGGACGTCCTCCTTTCCACCACAGCTGTAAATTCCTGCTGAAACAGCTGGAGGGAGACACCAGTGGCCATCTCCTCCCAGCAGAAGAAATTTCTCGCAGGATCCAACCCTAGGCATAAGGGAAGTCTCGACCGTAATATTTGCTTCACTCCCACAAAAGCACTGTTTTCTGTCTTTTTGATGGAAGATGATTAGTCGTCCGAAGCTCAGCCCTTCAAAGACGGAAGTCCTGTGGCTAGGCAGAAAGGGTCTAAGGGACGAAGAGCCACTATCCAACCTGGACGGAGTCCAACTTTCGGTGACTCACAGAATCATACAGCTGGAAGGGACCGCCAGGGGAGGCATATAAATAACATACTTATTTATTATTATTGATCACGTTTATTTATTATTATTTATTTCTGGATGGGAGGTCAGGACTACGCTCCCTGTGTCCGCTCCTTCTGTGGCTGGTCTTATTTTATTGTTTCCTTCACTGATTCTCCTAAAGCAGCTGACATCACTCTCCTCTCCGCCATGGTATCATCCCCACAGCCCTGCGAGGTAGGCTAGGCTACTTGTGCATGACTGCCCGAAAGTCACCCAGAGCGGAGATTCAAACCAGAGTCTCACAGTCCTCAGGCTAACGGTCTAACCACTCGCTCATAACTGTGGCCACACTGCCCTGGATATGGCCCAGAGCTACCTTTTGCTGTGCAAGGAGGACCGTGGCTGCAAGGCTCCATTTTATTCACTTAGAGCAGGGGTAGTCAAACTGCGGCCCTCCAGATGTCCACGGACTACAATTCCCAGGAGCCCCTGCCACCTGGCAGTTCATCTAGAGCAGGGGTAGTCAAACTGCGGCCCTCCAGATGTCCATGGACTACAATTCCCAGAAGCCCCTGCCAGCATTCGCTGGCAGGGGCTCCTGGGAGTTGTAGTCCATGGACGTCTGGAGGGCCGCAGTTTGACTACCCCTGACTTAGAGGCAAGAATGGTCAGGCTAAAAGAGCCGATTCAGAAAGCTTTGGGTATCAGACATAGTCCAAAAGGTGTGGAGTCAGTCTCATCCGAGAGGCTCTTTGGATGTCACAGGAGTTATGCAAGTAGTCTGCAAAAAGAAAGTAGGCTCTTTCTTTTTGCACCCTGGCACAACAGAGACAAAAGAACATGACAATACCGGGCCAGTGGCTAATCCTCACAAAGACCCTGCATTGTTTCACCTGTCTCTTCCTAGTGAAGCAATCCTCCTGTCTTAAAACGCTGTGACATCAAAATCTCATTAAGAGGGAGTCTGCCACACCTGGACAACCCTCCCAGCCAAAATGCAGATGGGGCAAACACCTAGGACCTGCCTGGAGCCTTATGTGAGCTCCAGAGCTTCCCCCATAAGCCCTTTAAGGTTCCTTTATCAAAATCTGGTTCGCCTGTTAATGAACTCTCCGTTTCGTTGACATTGCCGAATTAATCCCATCAGACATTGTCACAGGGCTTCTGTGCCCTGCCCCTAGCCCCCGAGGTACAACATTTGCTATAAAAAGAGAAAAGAGACAAGCCTTCTCTGTTCTCATGTTTCGGTCTTCCTTCCACAAAACCCAGCCTGCTGGCTGGCTGCTTCTCCTTCAGGACTCCCCTCTACTATAAATTGCCTTCGACCCAAACTTAACCCTCTATCGCACCCAATCACCTCTTGGTTTTTGTCTGTGTTGTGCGTGTGTGCTTAGCTAAAATTGTGTGCGTGTTGTTAGGGACCTTTTCATTTGTTTTAAACAAAAATTGCCCGTGCCTACGTTTTCTGCCCAGATACTCTCTTCATATACACTGGAGGAGCTTTCTCACTCCTTGCTCCTCGCGCATAGAATTGCTAATCCCCCCATCATCAATACAGGAGACAGGTCTATTTCGGGCTACAGTTTCCCCTGGGAAGGGAGAGGGCATCACCACTCCCTTCCTCTGCCTTGTGACAGAGGAGCCGTCTCCCTGGCAGGCCAACCTGGCCATACAAAAGAGACGTGGGGATCTCTTCCTCCTCTCTGCTCCAACCCACACGCAGGGAATCCAGACGTGAAATGTGAAGTCACAACACTCCACCGCCCCTCCCCTCCCTCCCCGCGCACAGCGGCAGCCACTGAGGCGGAATGAGGACAAGGGAAGGGAGCTCTTGGGTGTGATTCTGTCATGTCACGCATTCTGTTTTTCTGCACACTGCTGGAGACGCGAGGAAGGAGAAGACAGGGAGCTGCTGCTTATGCCATGTAGCATCTCCTTCTAAGTTCAACCGGATAATATTCCCATTCCTGCTACTGGAGATTTTTGGGGAGAGCGACTGTGTTGGGATTGAATCAGGAGAGGATTTCCTGGGCGTACGGAAAGTCCCCGGTTCAACCCTCCAGTTAACAGGATCCGACAGCAGGTGATGTAAAAGATCTGTGAGCAGCTGCCAGACTGAGTAGATCAGGGGTGAGCAAACTGTGGTCCTCCAGACGTCCATAGACTACAATTCCCATAAGCCCCTGCCAGCGAACAGACAGACAGACAGTGCAGGGGTGGCCAAACTGTGGCTGTCCAGATGTCCATTGACTACAATTACCATGAGCACCTGCTGTGCTGGCACATGGGAATTGTAGTCCATGGACATCTGGAGGGCCATAGTTTGCCCACCTCTGGAGTAGACAATATAGACTTTGATGGAGTCTGATTAATTCTGAGGCCGTTTTGTGGGTCCATGTTCACTCGCCAAACATGGGTTCTGCCACAGAGCTATGGGGCAGTTCGGCGGCTGCTCAGAGAAATCTACAAAATGTGCTTATGCGCTTTTTCACCTCACACCAGCCTGCGGATCACCAGCTCATTGAGGGAGGCAACAGCACAGGCCAGAGACCACCCAACCCTCTCTGAATTAAGCACAGGTTTCCGGTCCTTGTCTTTCCCCTCTTCCCTGCCCCATACAGATTGATCAGTCTGGCATCAGTCTGTCAGTAGCAGCAGGAAACAGTAGGAGTCCAGTAGCATCTTAAAGGCAAGCAAAATTTCTGGCAGGCTTTTGTGACTTGTGAGTGACTCATTAAAGCTCCTAAACTGCAACAATTTTTGCTCATCTTTTAACATGCTTCCAGACTCTTGTTCTTTTCTGCTGCCCCAGTACAGCAGGCATTCTCAACCAGGGTTTTGTAAAACTCTGGGGTTTCTTGACGGCCCTGGGTTTCCTGAATGGGCTGGATTTAATCATACAATCATAGAATCCTAGAGTTGGAAGGGACCTCATGGGTCACCTAGTCCAACCCCGTGCACTATGCAGAACACTCACATCAATTTTAATATATATTTTTTTCAAATGTGTTAAACATTTATTGGGTGATATGACCATCTAAAGTCATGCCAACCCACCCCACCCACCCCCAAACTAGCCAATGATGGGCCTGGAGGGGGTGGGAAGGGGAGGGGCCCCGGGTGGGCGTGTCCACAGCTCTGTTTCCCAACCCTATTCTGCACGATCGCGCCTCTTCTGGGGTTTCTCAACGCCTGAATAATATTTTAGGGGTTTCTCAATGGTAAAAAAGTCGAGAAAGGCTGCAGTGGAGGATAAGGTCCCCGTGAGTCCCTTTCCTTCACTAGCAGGACAGTCCTATTGGAGTCAATTCCACATATGGGGAGGCAGGAGGGCTGGGAAGGAGAAGAGAAAGGAGGTCAAAATTTGTAATTCAACCAGCCGTCAAAAGCCTGCCGGCTCCCTTCAAAGCCAGCCTGCCAGACACCCAGAGCTGTCTGATGGGGAAGGAGGGGAAATAGGGGACAGGAGGAAGCTAATTAGCCACTTTTATTATTACGCCTTTCCAAGGGAGGATTCTAATCGATCCATTCAAATGCCCACAGGCTTCTGTATCAACACAGGAATGCCTCAGGGTCAGCGGGATTAATCATTGAGGAAATCACAGAAGAGGCTTCCAAGCCCAGCTAACCTGCCCTGCTTTCGACCTATCTATGAGTTCCCCAAATACAGAGCAAAGGTATCCAATCTAATGTTTCCAGAAGCTTGGGATATAGCAGCACGCAAGCCGCCACTATAGCTGAAGCGAAATTTTTGCAGTACACCTAACTATTAGCCCTTGTGCATGGGTGGGAGGAGATTTACAGGGGAAATAAAGCGTTAAAGCACTGTAAAACTCTGAACCACACCTTCATGCGCATTACTAGTTGCAAGTCACAAAAAGCACTGGATGTGAATTTCTATCCTTAGCCATTACTATGGCCCTGGTGTGTGCGCATGTTTTATTGTGTGCATGTATGCAGCATTCAGTGCGTGTCCAACTCGGGAAACACTGCGGTTGTAATCAGTAATTTAAACTTTGGGTTCTTTTCATGCTCTCTCTGCAGCCAGGTTTGCTTAGCGCTGCAGTCACCAGCAGGTGCTGTCAACATTTTGGGCGCCCACAAATCACTTTCAAAAAACGAGTGGGATCAGGAGGGGCTTTCTGATTGGCCGTGTGGACTATCCAATTAGACCAAGCTTCCACCTGAAATGTTGACGAGTTCCTGTTATATACAGCCGGACTTTTTGCAGGTTGCTCTGCCTCCTTCATCAGCCGCTTTGTGACTGGGTCTGCTGACAGCTGCGGCCGTTTTGTGGCTGTGGCCAATCCCCTGTATCCGAATTCCAAAGGTGTCTACAAACTCAAAGAGGTTGGGGACGCCTATGTGGATCACTCTTCTAGTACTAGCATAAGAACCTCAGAAGAGCCCTGCTGGATCAGACCAGGGGTCCATCTAGCCCAGCATCCCGTCTCACACAGGGGCCAGCCAGTTCCTCTGCAGGGCCAACAACAGGGCAGAGAGGCCCAGGCCTTACCCTGGTGCTAACTCCTGGCTCTGGGATTCAGAGGAATAGTGCCTCTGAATGTGGAGGTTCCCCTCAGTCAACAGGGCTGGTAGCTATTGGAAGACTTCTCCTCCATGAATCTCTCTTATCCCCTTTTAGAGATGTTTATTCCTGTGGACAACACAACATCCTCTGGCAGCTAATTCCACATTTTAATCATCCTCTGTGTCAAGCAGTATTTCCTTTTGTCCATCCTGAACCTAGTCCCCCTCCTGTTTCATTGGATACCCTAAATTCTAATATTTTGGGAGGGTGGGGAAATCCCCTTCATCAATTCTCTCCACCCCATGCATTTTATATCCATCTATCAGGTCTCCCCTTAGTTGCTCTGGGAAGGTGCTCCAGCCCCACACTCATCTCCCCTGCCCTCCTCCGACCTTTTCCCAGCTCTGCAATGTCCTTTTTAAAGATGCGCTGACCCGAACTGCACACGGGGTTCAAAATAAGTCAGGGGTTGCATTCGAAGCAGCCCATATGCGGGTACCTTGAGCCTCATGCCCAGTTGGGCTGGACCGGGGAGAAACGGGTCTCCCCACCACTCTGAGGAGTCCGTCACAGATGGCACCAGGACGGGAGGGCTCCGGCGTCCTCCTCTAGAACGGCAGCTCAGTCGCAGGCAGAAACTGGCCGCTGTCAAGCGCCATTCATTCAGCAGAGCTCACCGCACATGGCCATCCAGCTGGCTGCCTGCCTGGCTCTGAGCTCAGCCTTAATTAATTGGGAAGAGAAAATGGACCGTGGGGATCCAAGGCTGGGGAGCTCGAGATTTCCTTCTCCCCTGCGCCAGACAGCACCCCGGAAAGGAAGGGGAAACGCCTGAAGGAGGCGAGAATCCAGGCCAAACTGGCAAGGGCGCAGATTCGTAATGAGAAAGACTTGCCTGGGTATCGACGCCTACTTCAAACCAGCCGGCTTCATCCACGCGCCAGTGCTGGGGAGAGAGACAAAAGGGCCTCATTCTTGCAGAGGACTGTGCAGGAACCCTGAGGCACACGGTCTTGCTCGGAAATAAAACAGGGAGGCAGCGCTCAATGCTTAGGCCCACAAAGAGGGCACTTTTCGAACAACGAAACCAAAGAAAAATCCCTGCCCACTTCTCTGTTCTGGCTAGCCTCCTGCAAGGCCAGAAGAAGAAAAAGAGGCGTTGGTTTTTAAACAGCGCTCTCCGCTACCTGAAGCCGTCTCAAAGCATCTTATTGATTGCCTTTTCTCTCCCCACAACAGACACCCTGTGAGGGAGGCGAGGCTGGGAGAGAAACCGCTCTGTGAGAGCAGCTCTAACAGGACTGTGACTAGCTCAAGGTCACCCAGCTGGCTGCATGTGGAGGAGCGGGGGATCTTAACCACCACACTCCGCAGGCTCGCCGGAAAGTCCACTGTGTGTCCACATCTGATCCGATCCCAGACAACGCACAGACACGGCAATCCGCCCTCCACCCTGTGAGTGGGTGGGTGTGTTGGGTCCATGTTTTTTATATCTTGTGAAAGATGGGAGATTGGCCATTTTCCTCCAAGCGCATTCTTGGAGAAGATGCCGGCTTTGTCAAGGAACAATGCTCAAGGGGGCATTCTCCCGCGAAAGGTTTGGGGGAAGAAAGGGCTGAGAATGGCTGCCTGCTTGTTAGCTTCCACCCTCTCTTTTCAGACAATGGCTTGTGGCACACCCAAAATCCTCCTAATAGGCACGGTCACCCTCGAGCCAGCTTGGGGTTGTGGTGAAGAGCCACAGCCTCTAATCTGGAGAGCTGGGTGACCTTGGGATAATCGCAGCCTTGTTAGCACTGTTCTCGTAGAGTGGTTCTGTCCGAGCTCTCTCAGCCCCAACTGCCTCACAGGTTGCCTGTTGTGGGGAGAGGAGGGGAAGGCAATTGGGATCCACTTTGAGGCTCCCTCGAGCAGTGAAAACCAGGGTATGAAAACCCACTCTTCTTCACTTCTGCGGGAACAGGGAAACACACACATTTTCCATGTTGGGTATACTTGAATGGTATACTGGCATTTTGAGCATGCACATACTACAGCACATAACGTCTCATATATCAGTGGTAGGCAAAATCACGAAACTAACTCGCTAACTTTGGCCATACCATGCAATCCAACTCAACGGAGAGAGCAATTATGCTAGGACTGGTCAGTGGGAAAAGAAAACCAGGCTGGCAAAGGCTGGCCAGGCTCTTGTTGCACATTCATTTTTATTGGGATAGTGGGACAGAAGTCGTTTCAATAAAACGGGCCAATAAATCTCATTCACCCGCAAAAAGGCTGCGGCCACCGCCCAACCTCTCATATCAGAAAGAGTCAGGCAGCGAGAGAGAACCAAAGGAGGCCCCTTTAATATTTTAAGACCCATGCAACCGTCCGCCCCAAACATCCCCTGATGCTGGGTCTGGCTAAAGAGTTTTCAGAGGAATCTTTAATTCCGCAGCAAGCCCATCTTCCCTTGCTCTGTCCTACATCCTTCCACAAGAATTCTGGGGTTTCCGCCTCCTGGGCTACACATCCTGTAATTTTCTCACCCTGAAATCTCCATCAAAGGATGCAGCTGGGAAGGGTAAGCGCCGGATTTATTTTGCAAGGGTGGATTTTGAAAAGACGCTTTAGAAGTCCAGAGAGAGGAACACCTTTGAGCATCATTACAGTACTGGGGCAGCACCAAGGAACTGGTTGGGAAGGTTCTCCAAAAAGGTGGGCAACCCATAACACCGGGGGTGGGGAGGTTGTGTGGTTTTATTGGTGCGTCGCTCTGGAGGGTTTAGTCTGGAAGGATTCTGCAACCCAAAACAGGCTAGGTGAGATTTCTTTATGGGACTGGCATCTCTGAGCAAGTGAGACAGAAAAGAAGCATATAAAAGCCAGGAATTCACCTGGGTGTTTTACCATGCCATTGGTGAGGTCACCAGAAGGCAGGCAGGGAACAGCCAGACAGCCCTCTATCATGCCTAGAGCCAGATCTGCCTGAGAGACCCCTTCAGACCCTTGAGGGCTAACAGGTATTGGATTCTGCGTTAGCCAAACGGAAAGCAGGATGGGACCCCGACGCTGAATGTGCCTTGTGGAATTCCCGGACCTGCAACCAGGTCAAACATTTTTCCTGTCGATCAAGTAAAAAATGTCCTGATGGGTTACTACAGTGGATTTTTTTTAAGAGTCTTAGTTGGGATTAGAGGGTGCAACGGAGAAGGAAAGAGTGGCCAGAGACTGGAATGTAACCTCCTCGAACAAAGGTTGTGTCTGTCGGAATGCCACCCTTTGTGTGATGTTTGCTGGTTTCTCAAAAAATCTAAACAGAACGTGAGTCCCATAGCACTTTGAAGACCAACAAAGATTGATTCAAGGCGTGAGCTTTCGAGTGCTTGCACTCGAAAGCTCACGCCTTGAATCAATCTTTGTTGGTCTTCAAGGTGCTGCTGCACTCAAATTTTGTGGTGCTCCTTTCAGACCAACGTGGCGACCCGCTTGAATCCAAAAATCTAGTTCGCTCCTGCAGAGAACAGAATGCTGAACTAAACTGATGCCAAGGTCATGGTTAGCTTAGGGAGCCAAATTCTTGCCTGGAGCCAAGGTGGCCTTGGGCTTTGGATCCTGTCATCACTGGGGGGTTAAACTTTAACCACCAGGAATAGATCGAATGCCAAAACAGGGGCTTCACTGTTTATCGTCTCTTAGAGAGTTTTTTTTTTTCAATGAGTTATCAATTTGACCTCAGAATCCGTTTTTACATATCTCTCTGTCAAACTGGCTGCTCTGAATTTCTTTTTCTTTTAAACTCACGCGGCAGGATTTTTAGCTCATTTTTATGCTACTTATACCTGTTGTGCTGAACAGCTTTAACTGCTGCTGCTTTTTAAAAAATACCGAGCGTTGACAACTGCCTTGTGGATATTTTATTTAGAGAGCAAAGGTGTGCTTTTTAAAGTAAGCCCAGGC
Organism: Paroedura picta; assembly: GCF_049243985.1. Taxonomy (NCBI): domain Eukaryota; kingdom Metazoa; phylum Chordata; class Lepidosauria; order Squamata; family Gekkonidae; genus Paroedura; species Paroedura picta. The sequence goes on from NC_135384.1 coordinate 26,961,180, forward strand.
GCCGGAAATGTTCCTTCAGTAGACACATAAAAAACTGAGAGAAGTTGTAACAATAACCTGCATTTTTATGGGGCCACAGAGTTTGGAATCACATCATCGCAGTGACACTCAGAACATCTATGTAAAGAAAGGGGGAGAGAGAAGCTTATCTATAACCCGTTCACCAAAATCAGAGTCCAGTAGCACCTTTAAGACCAACAAGGATTTATTCAAGGTGTGAGCTTTCGAGTGCAAGCACTCTTCCACGCCAACACCTTTTCTAGCACCATGCAAGGGTTTTAGGGCTTTTGACTGACTATTGGAGATCTGATTCGTTTTCCAGATTTTTTACAACATTGCTTTGGAGGCAGATGCCAACGCAGCACAAGAACCTAGGCCAAGATGCAGAAGTTAAGCTGTGGCAGTCCTTCCGTCTAAATTCCACATGTGCTCACAGGCTCCAAAAGTCACTACGCCACGATGAAGGTAAGGCTCAAACCTAACGCTTTGGAGACACAGCCCAGCCTCTTGGCTCCTGGACTGCAGCAATTGTGAAATTAGCCTGAACCAAGCATGAAAACCACACCGGTGTAAAAGAATAATGCCTTCTTGTTGCAGAATTCAAACTTCTGGGCGGCCGGTTAAGTGTAATTCTGGGCGAATGTAAAAAGACAGCCTAGTGGTGTGTTTTACCATGAATTAGCAAGAGTGACAGGGCTTAAAGTATAACACCTTTTTAAAACATACGTTCACATTCAATACGATGGCTTAAGTCAAGAAGGTATCTGGGGGGGGGATCTTTTTTTTTTAATGCAGCATATTTCTGCACCCTGAAATAATTTCCTCTGGCTTTATATTTTATTTATTAGGCAAGGAATCTCAGGCCAACTAGAGGCAGAGAAAAGGAGAGAACGAGATTTCCATGGTAAAAGGTATGTCCCTAGATAGGAAACTGGTGTGATATAAATCAAAGTATAAATTTAAAAAATTAAATATGGGCTACAGCAGGGGTAGTCAACCTGTGGTCCTCCAGATGTCCATGGACTACAATTCCCAGGAGCCCCTGCCAGCAAACGCTGGCAGGGGCTCGTGGGAATTGTAGTCCATGAACATCTGGAGGACCACAGGTTGACTACTCCTGGGCTACAGAGAGTCAGGGCACACCTGGACGTGAAGGTCACCGGAGGGGACGACAGCCCTTGAGCTCTGCCTCCTCCGCTCAGCACCGCAGTCCGGGTGTGATTAACAACGAAACGGCTCCCAAGCAGCCAGGCAGCTCTGCCAGGAAAAAGCTATTCAGCCGGGGAGAAGCTGCCAAGAGCCTCCCAAGATTTGCTATACTGGGAAAGGATTAGCATGGGGGGGGGGATGTGTTGCAGAATCACCCTGAGCCGCAAGGACCGGCGGAGGGCCGTTCAGGGCCCAGAACCTCATGTGACAAAGCTGAGCACCTATTTGGACGGAGGCCTAAGAAGAAATGCTGTAATGGTTGGACGGCAGCCCACCGGAAAGCAATCCCCCTTCTCTGATGCCTCTCCAACAATGCCTTTGCCCGGGAGAGTGCTAGGGGTGCTTGCGGTTGACAACTCAGGGTTAGGGAATTCCGGGAGATACAGAGGGCTTGGGGAAGGGGAGGGGCTGCCTAGAGTGCCCCTTCCAAATCGGACATGTTCTCCAGGAATTGATCTCTGTGAAGTGCTGAGGCAGGAATGGGGAGGGGTGTGTTTCACAGGTGGCCAACTGCGGATGGGGTAAGAAACTGCCAGGATGGAGAACAAAACGAGGAAAGGGCCATTCAGGGAAAAGGGTCTTTTCTTAAAAACAGACTGCAATGCAGGGAAAAATGGGTTGGGGGTGGGAGGATGGCTGGTGAGCTTGTGCGAATGCAGCCTTACAAACCGCCACAAGTCTGGTCACTTTTGGTGTTTAAGGGCTGCCTCCAAGTGATTATTGGGATAAATTGCCTTGGAAACGCAGCAGCTTTATGCAGGACCCTCCCAACCCTCCACGTTTCCCAGTTAAGGGGAAAGGCTACTCTAACAAATTGCAAAGATGACACAACTTCCAATGATAGCAAGAGAAAGAAATTTTACTCACAAAAATAGAAGCGCGTCCTGCATGACATAATCATGCTGGTAAAGGTAAAGGTAAAGGTATCCCCTGTGCAAGCACTGAGTCATGTCTGACCCTTGGGGTGACGCCCTCTAGCGTTTTCATGGCAGACTCAATATGGGGTGGTTTGCCAGTGCCTTCCCCAGTCATGACCGTTTACCCCCCAGCAAGCTGGGTACTCATTTTACCGACCTCGGAAGGATGGAAGGCTGAGTCAACCTTGAGCCGGCTGCTGGGATCGAACTCCCAACCTCATGGGCAAAGCTTTCAGACGGCTGCCTTACCACTCTGCGCCACAAGAGGCTCTTTATCATGCTGGTACGTTTACCATATTCCGAACAGGTTAGTTTCAAAAAGGTTAACTTGCTACAGCTCATGTAAGACAAGAGAGGAAGAGCTTATAAAACGGAGCTCTCCCACCAGGCTTTTGGTTGGGGCCAAAGCTAAAGCATATCTACCTATTCCATGGCCCCACCTCTCCGCCTACTAGTTACTATCGCTGAGTGGATGAAGCCCCAAATTACTGCCAGACCTTCACTTGCTCAAGGAATGAAATGATACTGCTGTTCAACTACTTTTATTGTTATTATTGTTATTAGTTGCGAAGTTGTGTCCGACCCATTGCGACCCCAGGCCTTCCTGTCCTCTCCCATTCCCCGGAGTCCATTTAAGTTTGCACCGACTGCTTCAGTGACTCCATCCAGCCACCTCATTCTCTGTCGTCCCCTTCTTCTTCTGCCCTCAATCGCTCCCAGCATTAGGCTCTTCTCCAGGGAGTCCTTCCTTCTCATGAGGTGGCCAACTAGTTTGTATATATTAAACTAATTTGCATATATTTTAAAAATTCTTAGATTCATTTTAAGCTTAAATTTTACTTTGTTGAAACTTCGTTTTAACTTATTGCATCAAATCATTACATTGGACATCGTCCTGAGCCGGCTCGCTGGGTGAGGTGGAATGAAAGTCAAATACATAAATTATAAATTAAGTAGAGAAAGGTCCTGTATATAAAATGAAAAAGAAGGCGAGCAATGATCAAAGGGATGGGGCCGACTGCCCAAGTGGACCCCGTCCCTTTCCCTTTCCTTCCCAGGTGCTCCTGCATGCAGAGTTACAACATCCAACAGTGAAAAGACTGGGAAGCTGAATCTGCAGCATTGGGAGCCCAAAATGGATGCATGTAGTCAGGGTAACTGGCCAAGATTCTAATTGGAAGGCTGCTTACAGTAAGAGAAAGACAGAAAACCTTTGTGTTAACAGATTCTGGAGGAGGCATCCTGGGACGGTCACCTCCGCTGTCTTTGCTCACAAGGATCTCGGGGCAGTTTGCTGCTAGTGGGCCAGACCCAGCAAAGCAATTTTGCTCTTTGATGGAGAGGACAGTGCCCTGATTCTTTCATGATGCAAGCTGTTACCCGCTGGGGGGGGGGGGTGGAAGAAGTCACGAGGCCTGGGAGACCCTGGCTCTAGAAAAGAGTAAGAGGCTCATATGTCAAGCTCCGATCAAAGCAACTCTGGCTGAGGCACAGGGAGGGGATTTTGCACCGGCGGTGGCAGCTAGGATTAAGGAAATCCACCGCACAATGGAGAGCCGTGCTCCGCCGCCGGAGGGGTCCTGCAATTAGCCGTCTGCAACAATACGGGAAGAAAAAAGAAAGAAATCCTCCCTTCCCCAGGCACGCCAGGCTTGTGCAAACATTTCAAGCCGGCCCTCAATGGTCTGCAGGCCTCCCGTTTCTTTTGGGAGAGGAGGGGGAACCGGCGGATGATCATACCCCCGGGGGCCGCAACACAAAAGGAAGCTGGAATCTAAAGAGTTAACCGCGTGGGGCTCGGAGCCTGGCATCCCGGATTGCACGTCCCAGGAGGACAAAGAAGGGGAGAAGTCAGCCGTGCCTTTGGCTGGGGAATAAAGGAGAGAATCCTTGCGGCAAGAAATGATTTGTCAAAAGAGGCAATCAGGCAGTGCTTTGCGATTAAAGAAGAGAGGCGCTGGGGCTGTGGTTTGCCCGCACACCCTGCCTCCCAACCCAAAAATGCTCCGCGGCAGGCCGTAAGGGCAACTGGGAAGCCAGCCTGCACAAGTTCAGGGGCACTGACTGTATCCATGCGCTGCTACCCACATTGCCTCTCTTTGATGTGAGAGTCTATTCTTTGGTTCCAGCGCCCAACCGCACGTTTTGAGAAGGAAACTAGTTCACAGAAGGGCCTTTACTCCGGGCGAGGTTTGCAGCCCTCCCCTCAGCCACCATGGAGACAACTGGACCCTACTTTCTGAGAGCAGCTGTCCTTAGCCCCTTGGAGAAACTGAGACCAGGGAGCATGCTGTTCTCCCTTCCCTTCTCTCTCCACAATGAGGTTCATCGTAGGAGTGTTTTGCCACTTTCAGGTTTGCCTGATAGAATGTGTCTCAAAAAACAAGAGGAGCAAACCAACGATGTCATCAGAAGGCAAGATATTACAGCTAAAGCTCACTTACTTTGGACACATCCTGCGATCAAACTCGCTAGAAAAATCATTGATGCTCAGCATGGTCAGCAGCAAAAGGAAACGTGGCCACCAAGGAATCCACTGGCTCGACACGATCCAAGCCGATACAGGGATGACCATGAACCAACTAAATGAAGAAGTCATTGACAGAAATGTATGGTGAAAACTTTCCTATAGAATTGCTGAGGGTTGGACATGACTGAACAGATGACATCATATATATATAGCTCATACAGGTCCAAATATCATTATAAGGATTTGTGGCTTTTCAATTCAACGATGGTTTCAGCTCTATTTCTATATATCAATATGATATACGTTTTATTTTGATGCTCATCTTTTATCTGTCAGTACTTACGTTACTCTTTGCTGCATTGAACTTTTGTGAAAACGTTTTTATCGTTGGTCTATGAGCAGAAATAAATGGTCAGGACTGGTCTGCATCTTTTGTCTTTCACGATTTTTGAGAGCCACCTTGGGAAGGAAGCATCTCTAGAAATTGCCAGAGCTATAATGAACATGGAGGTTCGGAACACAGGCCCCGATCCCTTTCATCCAGCTGTTTCTGGAAGCCAGAGAGACTTTACTGCAAGTAGACCTCCAAAGGAAGGGACATGCAGGAAGAAATGGGGTATATTCGTTTTGAAACGGGGTGCTGAAGGAGAGTTCCATGGACCACCCAAAAGAGAAATAAACTGAACGCAGCAGGCAAAGAGAAAGACCCCAGGGGAGATGAATCGACTCAATCAAAGTTTGCAAGACCAGAGCGAGGCTGGTGACAAGAGGAAATTTTGGAAGACATCAACTCATAGGGTCTCCATAAGTGACTTGACGGCACTTAGCACACACTCAACTGACAGTAAGGCTGGAAAAGTATTCTGGCCATCCCCTTGGAGAAACAGGCTTCTGACTGGCTTCCACCGATTTGTGTGGGGCCCACCACGCAATCTACAAGGCCACTCCATAGATCCCCATAGATCTGAGAGCCTCAAGATCAGGTGAAGAGCTACTCCCATTTGCCATAGGACTAAATCTCCAGGATCAGCCCTGTAGAGCAGCGGTGGCCAAACGGTGGCTCTCCAGATGTCCACGGACTACAATTCCCATGAGCCCCTGCTGTTGGCAGGGGCTCATGGGAACTGCAGTCCATGGACATCTGGAGAGTCACCGTTTGGCCACCCCTGCTCCAGAGATTTGCTAGCTAGCCCAGATGGCAAATTCCCCCATCACGTAACCTGCTGTGTAGCCCCGTGAACCTTAGATATTTCTCACCGCTGTGGCTGTTATTAGAAAGGATGAGTTGCTTGCTCTCCAGGTGGCTGAGGGAATCATTTGAAAACAAAGCATTGCCAACGTAGGCTAAATGCTTCAAGATGTTTTCCCTCCTCAAATAATTATATCCCTTCTCATGGGATCTTAATTGAGTGCACACAGAAGCACACACTTGGGGTGCATCCATGCGGGACTTTCAAAAACGATGCGGAAGCACATCTAATCCATGCCCGGCCTCTCCAACCTCAGAGGCTAGGGTTGCCAACCTCCATGTGGCACCTGGAGATCTCCAGGCGGCCAAGATCTGTCCCCCCTGGAGAAAATAGCTTATTTTGGAGCATGGATTTCATGGAAATTTACTCCAACCGAAGTCCCTCTCCTCTCCAAACCTGACCACATCCAGGCATCACCCCTCAAAATCTCCAGGTGTTTCCCAGGCCAGAGCTGGCAACCTTACGAGACAGACCTCTCTTTAATTTCTGCCTGTCCTCCCTGACACAGGACAGGAAGCAAGCTGTGAACCGAGCAGGAAGGAGGAGAAAGGCTCCTGGGAGCTCATGATGGAATGACACGGAATCACAGCTGTGGGTAAATTGTCACTCTGTTGTTCTCAGAGGGGAGAAGGATGAATCAGCCTCAGGAGCAGCCGTCCCGGAGAGAGCCACGCATCGCTAATGAACACAGCGAGATGCTGAGGTCTGGATTTAAAGCAGGCAAGGCAATCTGGAAGAAACAGGACGGAGGCTGCTGGCAAAGGGAGCCCCAACAGGCAAACAGGCTCTGCCCTTCCTCTCCAGTTTTCACACCGGACCAAGCAAGAATGCAGCCGCCCGAACAGCAGCAACAGGCACTACAGGGCCTCTTATTTATTTGTTTGTTTACTGTATTTATTATATGCCGCCCTCCCCGAAGGCTCAGGGCCGTTTACATGAAACAAGAAAATGATATCGTTTATCGCGACAGCAAGGTGATAACAACGATAGCATCAACGTATAAGTAACAACAACAATAACATTAAAGAATGGTGGAACCTGGAGGAGCCTCAGCTCAGCTCTTGCTGACCAAAAAGCACCTGAGCTCGAACCCAGCTTAGAGCAGCAGAAGATTAACTGGGAGCAACAGGATGCATCCCCACATCACTGAATTGGATGTGACCGGAGCATTCAGGGTCAGATTGGTCATTTAACTCACGGGGAAATTTCTTGTTGGGCCGCAGTCGGGACAACTGAGTTCCTGCCACCGTCTGGGGAGAGTCCTCCAAGAGAGGGGTAGTCAACCTGTGGCCCTCCAGATGTTCATGGACTACAATTCCCATGAGCCCCTGCCAGCATTCGCTGGCAGGGGCTCATGGGAATTGTAGTCCATGAACATCTGGAGGGCCACAGGTTGACTACCCCTGCTCCAAGAGAACCCTGTTTGCTTTAAAAGCTGATCCTTCCACAGTCATCAAGAAACCCCAGGGTGTCACAAAACTCTATACCACACTGACTTGCCTGCTCTGTCATGTCAGAAAAAAATGAACGTTGAATGTTTGGGAACCAACAGGAGTCTCTCCTTGCGAGCCAATTGGACATGCAAATGTTTCCTGAATTTTCCTACCATTTGGGAAAGGAGAGTCCAATTATTTGGGCTTTTTCTTTTCTGGAACAATATAGCTCTCCCTCTCTCCCTCTTTCTACCCACAGGTTCTCATGGGATCTTACAGCATAATAAAATACATCCTGAGTGCACCTGATCATAAAACAGATTGAAACTGTGTAATTACAATATCAAAAGCTATTACCCCGTCCCCACCCACAACAAAGCCGGCCCAGCATCAAATTAAGACGTGCGTTTTAAAAAGGCTAGAATTCAGGAGTCAGCAGCAAGACACACAAAGCCACTCAGCCTAACAAATCATCTCGCAGGCAAACAACTAGGAGAAGGGCATTCTGGAAGCTGGGCACCAACAACCCAAAAGGCTCTGCTTCTCATCACAGTGAATCTCAAATCTGCTACCGGTAGAAGACGAGATGGATCTTAATTGCTGGACAGGATCACACCTTCCCTAGATGGTGGCTGGAGATTTCTTCAGATTACCACCAATCTCCGAGTGACAGATCCGTTCCCCTGGAGAATAAAGCTGCTTTGGGGGGTGGGCTCTGGCATTATGCCCTACTGGAGTCCTTCCCCACCCTAACTCCCTCCCCCCTTCTCAGGTTCCACTCCCAACATCTCCAAATATTTCCCAACCCAAAGTCGGAAGCTCTACTTCCTTCCCCAGATGGATAAAAGGCCTCTTTGGGGCACTCCCTGCAGCCTGCCTTCTTATTCCCAGCATGAAACTCCACCGGAGCTTTGGAATCTTAAAGATTAAGCAAGAGGGACGATGCCACCAAGTCTCCGGTGCCAATCCCTGAAGCAAAGTCTACCTCCTGGGTTATCTGGTCCCATAGAGTTAACGCTCACCTGTTTGCACCCTAATGCCCAGGCCAGCCCAGTCTCACCAGATTTTGGGAGCTAAGCAGGGTCGGCCCGGGCGAGTATTCGGGGGAAAGACCTCCAAGCAAGACTACACAGAAGTAACCGCCCAGAGCTGCAAAGAAATGGGCGGTATAGAAATCTAAATAAATAAATAAAATAAATAAAATGACAGGGCTTCTCCAAACTCACAAGCCTGTCCCGATTTTCAGCGCCTGTTGGTGGTCTCACCTTCCGCCTTCAGGTTTATTTGAACTGCACAGACCAAGCAGTTGCTTGGGGAACGGGATTCAGGCGGGGGACCAAGAGGGGAAAACACACACCGTCATGAAGACAGAATTATGTGCCCCCGCATCTTTGCACTGCTGTGGGTCCCCCCCCCCCCGCCAATGAAGGATCACAGGAAAGTCTCACGGTTGGTAAGGTTAAAGGCCATGGACTCAGAATAAGTAGTATCCAAATAGAAGTAGAAAAGTTGGTTCTTATATGCTGCTTTTCTCTACCCAAAGGCGTCCCAAAACGGCTTCCAATCGCCTTCCCTTTCCTCTCCCCACAACAGACACCCTGTGAGGGAGGTGAGGCTGAGAGAGCCCTGATATTCAAGCTCCATCAGAACAGCTTTCTCAGTGCTGTGGCGAGCCCAAGGTCACCCAGCTGGCTGCATGTGGGGGAGCGGGGAATCAAGCCCGGCTCACCAGATTAGAAGTCCGCACCCCTAACCTCTACGTCAATACTGCCCCTCCTGGTCAACTGAGAGCAGAGACCACCTTGCCTAGCTCTCAATACCCTCCACCTTCTCTGCTTAAACAATAGAGCTGCTTCCAAAAGGTTGCAGACAGGACTTTGCATCCAGGTGGGAGACAGGTGCCTTTCCTGTTCCACACTCTCTGGCTTGTGCCGAGTCAGTCTTCTGCTACAGTGTGCTCTGGAGACACATGAAAGCAGCAGGGAAGATTTGTACCACTCCCGAGTATCTACAAAGCCTGGCCATGAATTGAATCCTTTCCCAAAATCCTTTAGAAAAAAGGAGCTGGTGTTTTATACCCCACTTTTCACAATCGGCAGGAGTCCCAAAGTGGCGTACGGTTTGGCCACCCCTGTACTAAAGGCATAACCACCCCCCACCAAGGCATAAGACTCTAAATTCAGAGGAGAAAGGTTGCAGCACAGTTCTAGAAACATGCTCATAACACGCTGACCCTCTGACAGTGTAGCCAGAACATGGGAGTCACTCCAGTCTAAGCTCCCCCGGAAGTCAAGGGGCTAATACTGAGTAATTCTGCACAAGACTATATTCGTTTTCCTTAGACATCTTCCGCCTCTGCTTTTGGGACGCTGGGTAATGAGGTGGAGAACAACAAGCTTCTCAAAATGTCTTCTGGGAAAGCTTAACGTCAGAAAGGCCAACGGATATCCCCGCCAGGCAGCCCGCTCACCGACCCCAGCCTGCCCCTGCCGCACGCAGCTGCATCAGAACATTGGCTGCGCTCTACGGCACACTCCCAGCCAGCCACACGGATGAGACTCCTCTGGCCTGGCACGTGCCCCGTGAACATTCCCAGAATACTCTTGCCATGTGCACGGGTGCTCTTCGGAGGCAGATGAGTCCGTGGGAAAAGCGGGGCTCTGAAGCAGGAAGTTTTGCGGGGAAGGGAGCCCACTGGCGGAGGGGATGAAGAGATCGCCTGGGATGGTTTTCATGCAGGGTTCCACCCAGGATCTCTTGAACTCATGCTGTGCTTTAAGGAGGGTGCATCTGTTCCCCAGAGGCACATGAAGCGAACATGCGTTCGCTTTTCCACACAGCCCCTCACCTTCATCTTTCTGCATTAAAAAATAGTGTTACTGTCACTCACGAACCAGACGCGAGTTCAAAGGTGCATTGAAGGCAAACATGCATGCGCCACTGGAGATCTATTACTGTATCACCGGTGTGTGTTTTGCCCTAGACCAGGAGTGGCCAAACTGTAGCTCTCCAGATGGCCATGGACTACAATACCCAGGAGCCCCTGCCATGGCCATCTGGAGTCACAGTTTGGTCACCCCTGCCCTAAACCAATGCCCTGAAGGAACCCAAATGAGGATGCCAACCTCCAGGGGGGGACTGGGAATCCCCCGGGATTGCAGCTCATCCCCAGGAGATCAGATCTCAGGAGAAAATGGATGCTCTGGAGGGGGGAACTGTATGGCACTGTACCCAACTAAGGTATCAGGGGTGCCAACGTCCAGGTGGGCCCAGGAATTACAGCTCATCTTCAGATTGCAGGGATCAAATCCCTGGGAGAAAAACAGCTGCTTTGGAGGGGGAACTCTGTGACATTCACCCCACTGTCACTCCCAGGCTCCATCCCCCAAATCTCCAGGGGTCTCCCAACCTGAATCTGGCAACCCTGTCTCCATCTCCCACCAGTGTCTAGAGGGAACCTGGTAGCCCTAAACTCAATCCAGATCAGGCCACAGGGATACAGAAGCATTTGGAAAACTCCCCCCCCCATGCCATTTCCCTGACTGAGCAGAACACACACCCCAAATTCTGAAGCCTAGAAGGATGGAGGAGGGGAAGAGGTGTGCATCCTCCCCCAGGGGGTGAAAGGAGACCAGAGTAAAGAGCATTTTTGGCCCAGAAACTGGCAGGCACCGGGAAGAGTCTTGCTCCTCCCCCCTGCTGTGGCCCCAATCCACCCCAGCCCTCCTCAGTCAGAAATCCTCACCCTCAACGGCAGCACACGGCACTCCCCGCGGCCCAATCGAGGCAGGGCTGACACAAGATCTGACTGCAGCATCGGATGACGGGCGCGTGCAAACGGGACGGTGCGAGTCTGACACGCTAAGGCCATGCGCCGCCTCACGTGTCCGCCCGAGCCGCTCGTCGCTCTGTGCATGAGTCGTCCGGCAACAGCCCCACACGCCCCCCTATCCTTTGGAAACAGGTCCAGTCAAATCCATGCTAAAAGCAGATGACCTTGAGCAAGCTGCCCTTTCTCTGCTGCAGTTTCCAGAACTGCTGGGGGGGGAGTGGGGGGCAGCCTGGCCACCTAGTCCACAACATCACAAGTGTGCGTTGTGCATGAGTGCATCAGACCCTCTTTACCAGCTCATCAGCTACATATGGCCTCATAAGTCTGGTGACCCAGGGGTGATTCTAACTCACCAAGGGGCTATTTACTCATCGAGGGGCTATTTACAAGCCTAGAGGGGGCTGCACGGTTGAGATATGAAATGCTCAAGGGGGTAAAAAAAGCCAATCTTGAGAAAGGAACCCTTGCAACGCTTCCTTTTCATACAGCTCTCTGGCTACAGGCTTCAAAATCATTTCAGTCGTTCCTACAAACCACACTGCAAAAAGAGGCCCGGTTTATGAGAGACTTCGGTCCACACAGTGGAGGCCTGAGAGGCAGCAGACGCCCGCTTGGAGTCATCCAGAGATGTCAGGTGCAGAAGAAATGATTTGCAGCTGGATGATCTCTGACCGAGAGCTCTTACTGCTCCACAGGCACTGAGGCAGGGGTAGTCAAACTGCGGCCCTCCAGATGTCCATGGACTACAATTCCCGTGAGCCCCTACAATTCACGGGAATTGTAGTCCATGGACATCTGGAGGGCCGCAGGTTGCCCACCCCTGCTCTAGACGGAACACTCTGTGACCCCTTCAAAGTCAGCTGGAGTGGGTGTAACTCTGCCTTGGGTGACGCTGCCAACCGCCCATCTCCCTGGTGCCCGAAGAAATTCCCGGCTTGGTCTGTGTGCCATCCCCGATTGCCACCTTCCCTTTCAGAGGAGGAAGCCTGAGCAGGAAGGGCCCCTTCCACCGTGGGTCTCCCCCTGCCCCTGATGGTCCAAGCTCCACCCGCCTCCCCGTCCAGGTCCCTGTCCCCCTGCACAGGTGATGCCAGGTGGGGAGCCAGGAGTCCCACCCCAGCCTTTGTGGTCAGCAGGAAAGGCAGGCTCAAGGGGCTGGGTGCGAATCCCACCCACCACCCACCCGGGCAAGGCAAGGCAAGGCAAGGCGCCGGCTCATCTGCGTCCTGGGGATCAAAGTGCGTTTTGGACCACCAGCCCCGAGGGGGGGGGGAGAGGGTTGTCCTACCTGCGCCGCAGCCATGGCCGTGGGGCGCGGTGGGGTCGGCGGCCAGTCTCTCCAGCAGGCTGTCCAGCAGGCGCTCGGGGCTCTCGGGCTCGGCCAGCGGCGCCCAGCAGCAGGTGGGCACGGCCTCCGGGCTGAGCTGGCCCTCGCCGCCCCCGCCGCCCCCTCCTCCTCCGCCGCCGCCGCCGCCGGCGGGCGAGAGCTCCTCGGAGGAGAAGGAGGTGGGCGAGCGCAGGGCGGCCTCGGGGGGCCGCAGCTCCAGCCAGCGCCCGTCGCCCTCCGGGCCCGCCTCCGGGGCCTCGTCCTTCAGGAAGCCGGGCAGCAGGATCTTGGACACGCTCGGCCGACGGCTCAGCTGCGCCCCCGACGACGCCACCGCCACCGACGCCGAAGCCGCTGCGGTGCCCCCCGGGCGGGCGGCCAGGTGCGATCCCTGCTTCTTGAGGAATTTCTCCAGCGGCTTCATCCCGCCGGGCGCGGCCGGGGCGGCCAGGGGCGCGGCGGGGCCCCAGCACGGGGAGCGCGCCTCCGCCAACGCGCCCGCCGCCGCCGCTCCAGCAGCCCCAGCCGCCACCGGAGCCGCCACCACCAGCAGCAGCAGAGATCAGCCGGCCATGGGCGCCCGGGCAGCAGTGGCCCTCCTCCGCCTCCGCCTCGCCGCCACCCGCCTGGCCAGGGCCAGCCGGCTGCTGCTGCTTCCAAGCGCCCGCCTCGCTCGCTCTCTCGCCTCTCTGGCTAGGCGCACGGCTGCGGCCGGCGGGCTCCGCCTTTCGGGAGGCTCATGGCAGCGCGGGACGCCGACGCCGGCCCAGGGCGCCTCGCAGGGACCCTCCTCCTCCTCCTCCTCCCGCTGGCGCTGCTGCGGGGACCCCTCCGCCGCCGCCTCCGCCGCTCTGCCGCCGCCGCCCGCCCAGCGCCAACCTCGCCGCCGCCGCCGCCGCCGCCTTCGGGCGCGCCCCTCGCCACGCCCCCTGCGCGCCACGCCCCCTCCCGAAAACACGCCCCGCCCACCGCGGCCGCCGCTCGCCGCGCCCTGGGAACGGCCGCGGGGCCCCGGAGACAGGCAGGCGGAGACGCACGGCAGCCCCTTTCCGACAGCCTCCCGGGGGCGCCGGGGCATCCCCCGCTATCCTCTCCCCCTGCTCCCCGGGAGGAAAGGCGGACTCCGGGGCAGTGGGCTGCAGGGATGTCGACCTCCCGGTGGCGCCGGGAGATCTCCTGGAATTGCGGATTCTCTCCGACTGTTCCCCGGGAGGACAGGGAGGCTTTGGAGGGTGGCGCGTGGGTCCTGGCACCCCACCTGGCCAACCGACCGCCAGCACAGCAGACAGGGAAGAAAGTGCCCAGTGGGACTTGGGATGTGGGTCTCCAGGTGGGAGCAGAAAATCATCAGGGGTGGGTGGAGGCAAGTCAGCAAGCCAGAAATCACCGGGCAAAAAAGCCCGCTATGGTAGACACAACTGCACAATCAAACAACCCCCCTCCCCTAAATGTAATATTCAGTTTCATTCGGTTACAGGTAAGCTTTGCAAAATTGCTGGCAGTTTCTCAGGTCAATTGCCCCACTGTTGTCCACAAGAAGACCTGGAGAACTTTATCCCTCCAGGACAGGCGTTCTCAACCTGGGGGTCAGAACCCCTTTGGGGGTCGAATTACCCTTCCATGGGGGTCATGGCAGGGCGAGCAGCTTGGTTGGGGAAGATGGAGCTAGATCAGTCTGGAGCAGCGGAAAAGAGCGAAATTGGCATGGTGGGACAAGAGGCAGAGCTGAACTGGGAAACCCCAGAAAAAATTATATACAATTGTGAACAATGGATCTTAACGCCATGGGTCAGTTTCGGTTTAATTTCCGTGAAAGAATCCTTGCATAGTTTTATGGCTGGGGGGGGTCACCACAACACGAGAGTCACGGCAGTTGAGAAATAGGACGTTTGAAAACTGAATGGTCTCTTTTCAAGGGGGCTCACGTAGTCGCGGCCCTGTTTCTGAGAGTCCCCTGACGACACTCAGATCTTCCTGTGGACGACAGAGCGACCTTCGAAATAAACTCATCGCAATTCTGTAAACCTTCTCCGCCTTCGCCCTATTAAAATGACCTTAAAATGTTGGTTTAAAAAAAATGGTTTCTGCAGTTGGGTTTTCCATAAAGGGCTTCCCCACACAGTAGCCTCCAGGTGGGGCCTGGGGATATTCTGGGTTGACATCTCATCTCCAGGCTGCTTTTGGAGGGGGGACCCTGGCCTCAGGCCCCACTGAGGCCCCTATCCTCCCCAGGCCTCAGTACCAGTAAGAAACAAGCCAGTCCAACTTGGGATGCCAAGCTCCAGGTGAGGCCTGGAGCACTCCTAGAATGACAGCTCACCCCCAGACTAAAAAGATCATTTTCCCTGGGGAAAATGGCAGCTTTGGGGAAAGGCACCGTGTCTCACAACAACCTAAAAACCTCCTTTCACCCGGGCTCATGCTAGCCCCAGCATCTTTGGCCCTGCTGGTGCGCCAGACGGCTGTTTATTTTTGCTGCTGCAGGCGAACACGCTGGCTGACTCCCTGGAATTCTATGGTAAATAATGGCATGCGTTTCATTATTGACCGAGCTTCTAGAGAGGCTTTTGGCTGGGGCTTCTCCCCCCGCCCCCTATAAGGAATAACATTTCACAATCCGGAATAAGAAAAAGACAAAAGGAGGAGGTGTCTCTGTTTCTCAAGCGTGGAGAATCTGCAAATCGGGGGTCACGCCCCAAATCGGTTTTTCTGCAAACCCGGGTGACCTGCCAAGTTGCCAGAAAAATCTGAACTCTTACAAAAATGCACAGGGGAGTTAATGCCCCCCAAGGAAGCACAAAGAAAGCACCCACGTACAGCAGTCCTCAGAAGAGCCCAGGATGCCCTGCGTGGAATTCGACATCAGTGGTGCCAGAAGCTGAGCTGGGTCCTGCAAAAAAAGGGGGTATCCTTCCCCCGCATGTCACATTAGTCAGATTATATATTAAGGAAGGCCTGGTGAATCTGAGGCAACAGGCCAAGGAAAGTACCTGCCGCAATATATTTTTAAAATTTATTTATTTATAATTATATTTATATACTATTTATAAATATAATTATATTTATATAAATTATTTATTTATTTATTTATTTTATTTAGATTTATATACCGCTCTCCCCGAAGGCTCAGGGGAGTATATATATTTATATACTGCCACTCACAGATGTCTTGCGGCGGTTTACAAGAATGATTAAAACGCAATAAAATCCCCAGCAATACCCTTAAAATAAACAATATAAGATCAGACTAAAGAAGATAGTGAACCATAAAACATCAGTATATATATATATATATATATATATATATATATATATATATATATATATATATATATATATATATATATATATACATACATACACACACACACACACACACACACATACATTCCTTCCATGGTAAGATAAGACAGGCTAAGAGGCTACCTGGCTCGAAAATCATCCAGGGAGTTTCGTGGCAAGGCAGAATTTGAATCTGGCTCTCTTAGATTCTGGCGGTCTGACTTTTCATCCGGACAACCTGAGGAAGTAGGTTGGGCTGAGAGAAAAGGACTAGCCTGAGGCCACCTGCTAAGTGTCACTGCAAGGGGAGATTTGAACCAAATTCTTCGCTACCTCAGAAGGGCACAAACATGGTGAGATATGGGTACACTCTTCTAGGTCTGGGCGGATCCAAGATGGGCCGGTTTGAACGGCAAAGTCGTTATTAAAAAGGGCAAGTGTGGGGTGATGGCTGGACTACCAACTGGGACAGGGGTAGTCAACCTGTGGTCCTCCAGATGTTCATGGATTCATGGACTACAATTCCCACAAGTCCCTGCCAGCATTTGCTGGCAGGGGCTCGTGGGAATTGTAGTCCATGAACATCTGGAGGACCACAGGTTGACTACCCCTGATCTGGGAGACCTGGGTTCAAATCTCGACCATGTTGCTGGAGCTCATTGGGTGACCTTGGCCCAGTCAAATTTCTCAGCCTAACCTTCCTCACATGGTTGTTGTGAAGACAGAACAGGGGGGGGGGAGGACAAGGAAATAAGCTGCCCTGGAGAAAGAGACAGAGAGTGGATGGAGTAAATAAAAAAGATAGTTATTAGTGGCAGAGAATCAACATGGTGTCGTGGTCAAGAGTAACAGTTTCTAATCTGGCGAGCAGGGGGGGCAGGAGCGCATGGGAAATCTGGTCAACGGAAGCATTGTTACGCATGTATGCACTAATTTTATTGAGGCTTGGGGGTTTTAATTGTAATAAATATTTGTACGTAATTTTAAAGTTTTGTCCTACCCGACACAGGCTTGAATTCATTCCCCTTGTTCTGGCCTTTTGAGGGTTCTCGGCTTTGATTTGGGTCAGGATATTTTCTCCTTTTGGTTTGGGTCTTCAAGGTGACCCAGGACTCAAACATCGCTCTGCTACTTCAGACCAACACGGCTGCCCGCCTGAATCCGTAAGCGGCCGTTTCAAACGTTCATGTCAACAAAGAGCAGCATGCCCACGCATGCATATACAACAGACTGAGCACACCCAGATCTCAAATTCACACTTGGGTAGCCCGTGGCACTAACAACGCCTGTCTTGAGAAATACTCAAGAGGACAAGCCATGGATGGAACAGCAAAACCAGGCAGGAGTCTAAAGGACTACTTTGGAGATGCACAAAATTGATTCCAGTGGCAGCTTCTTGAATGAGTCAACTCTGCTTTTGTCAAACGCATCAGGTGTGTACCACGTGCGTCTCACGGGAGTGAGTTCTAACCCATCAAGGATTCTACGGCTGGAATATATCTATCACTTTAGTCTTTAAGGTGCCATTGTACTCTTGTTTGATTCCTCGGACTTGTCCTCAGGGTGTCAAGCTGAACACTCGCCCACCCACCCACCCACCCCAGCATCTTGGCTGGCCTCCTCTGTACTTTTTCCAACTCTGCAACGGTCTTTGAGAGATGCAGTAACCAAAACTCCTTGCGGAATAACTCTGGGCAATTCCCGCGCATCAGGGATCAATGCACAAGGACTCTAGCTTTACAAGGTAAAAGCTCCAGCCTGGTTTGAGTCCATCACCACGGCTGGAGGAATTTGGCACCGCAGAGTAGTCTCATTCAAGTCTTCTTGAACATTCTGTACTGGTTTGCCTTGAGCCAAAAGTTCATCATAGGGCTTGCTTCGTCGCCCCAGCCAACAACCCTGGCTGCACGAGGACATCGCTTTCAGATTCATTTCAGATTCAGACTTGATAGGGTTCTCTTTCTTTGGACATAAGAGACCCTAAAAGCCAGCTTGGTGTCGTGGTTAGGAGTGCGGACTTCTAACCTGGCATGCCAGGTTCGATTCTGCTCTCCCCCACATGCAGCCAGCTGGGTGACCTTGGGCTCGCCACAGCACTGATAAAACTGTTCTGACCGAGCAGTGATATCAGGGCTCTCTCAGCCTCACCCACCCCACAGGGTGTCTGTTGTGGGGAGAGGAAAGGGAAGGCGAATGGAAGCCGCTTTGAGCCTCCTTCGGGTAGGGAAAAGCGGCATATAAGAACCAACTCTTCTTCTTCTTCTTCTAAAAACTGTATTTATCTAGCTTATTTTCTACCTTTTCTCTCTGTTCAGTTTAGTTTACTGCTGTTTCCGTCCTGGACCGGCACAAACGCAACCAATCATAAAGGAGGGACGGAAGAAAACAAAACGCCTTCAGCGATACTACAATTCAGTATTAAAAATACTAAACTTACAATTTAGTATAAAATAGATCTGATTTATCTGATGCCTCCACAGCCCCCAAACAGCCTTTCTCGACTTTTTTTTTTTTTTTTTTTTACTGGCGAGAAACCCCTGAAACATTCTTCAGGCTTTGAGCAAGAGTTTTTACTCGTTTTTCTAAAGATTGCGGTGAGGCAGCCTTGGAAATTCCCCTGCGGAGGAAAACCGCAGCGCTCAAGCATTCTGCATGCGGCCTGCTCAAATAAACAGAAAGACACCCCTGAGCTGGCTAATCTTTTCTGGAGCAAGATGCCAACATGCTAGTCCTCCTCCCCACTCCCCCCATGACTGTTTCTTTGGCCACTCCATGGCATCTCCCAAGCAAAAGCAGGTTTGGGCAGCTCCTGTCCCTGCCCTTCTCCTTCGCTCCTGGGCCTTCCCTTCTTGCAAGAGTGGAGCAGGTGGTGATGTGCCAGTGGGGGGGGGGGGGAAGGGTGCGTAGGAGGATAACTGGAAAGTCGAGATCGGTGAATGGCTGGGCCCGCAAGTCCCAGCAAGCTGCTCCGGAGAGACGTGCCAGTCTAGGCAACGGGCAGGGTGGAGCTATGCCAAGCAAAAGCAACAAAAGACCTTGGATGGAGAGAAGACAAGGATGGTACCGTGTCCTCCTGAGGGTGGCAGCCTGCACTGAGCTGGGACATTGGAAGGCATGCACGCCACCTCCGCTGAGGATTAACCAGGCAACCTTGGGCAAGTCTCAGTTCTCTCTCCTGATAGATACACAAATACTTGCAATGCACAATGCAGGGCTGTGTACTCCCTTCACCTGAAAGACTTGCAAAAGTTATGGAAGGATATGAGCTTTCTGTATCTGACGAAGTGGCCAGTGGCTCACGGAAGCTGCCACCGCTTTTGTTAGTCTTGAACACTTGTTAGTCTCTTCTGCTACAAACAGACTGACACGACTGTCTTGGTCATGGCACCAAAGTTCTGAACTCCGTCCCAGGGGAGATCTGCTTGTCCTTTTCTGTTGCCATCCTCAACCATCCAGTGAAGACCGACATGATCCATTTGCTGCTTTTTTCCAGTTTTTCTGTTTTCTGTGTATTTTAACTCTGTCTTTAAACGGTTTTGATTTGTTTGGAAGAGAATCAATTTTAAAATGTGATTCGATCACGTATGAGAGATCGCCTCTATCTTAAGAACGATCCGTCCTTCGAATACCAACCAGCTGGTGGTCCCTGGCCCCAAGGAGGTACACGGCCGGCCTCAATCAGAGCCAGGGCATTTTCCATCCTGGCCCCTACCTGGTGGAAGGAGCTCCCGGAGCAAATCCGGGTCCAGTCGGAATTAGCACAATTCCAATTCCACAGGCTTTCATCTTCTTCTCCAATGGAGATACAAGGTGGTTTCCAACATTACCTTCTCTTCTTTTTGAGCCTCACAACACCCCTGGGAGGTAGGCCCAGCACCTCTTGGGGCCTGGCAGGGTGTACCTGTGCCTTCTCCACTAAGAAACAGCTTCTGTAGGCCTTAACAGAAGTGGTCTGCTTTGGAGCTCTCCAAGGTCCTGCAGCTTGCCTCCAGCCAAGGCTAGCAGGCCACCCTTAACACCACATTTTGGAGCTGGGGAGGCCAAACTGTGGCTCTCTAGATGTTCTTGGGCTACAATGATCATTGCTGGCAGGGGCTCATGGTGATTGTAGTCCATGGACATCTAGAGAGCCAAGGTTTGCCCCCCCCCCCCTGCTTGAGAGCTATAGCATGAACACGTCTCTGTCCTGTCTTTAGCCACGACTGGACGGATGCAGAATGTTGAGCAGGTTGGACCTCTTGCAGGATCCACTCAGAGGGCCTGGAAGCCAACAATGAAAAATTAGATACATGCAAGTCTTCTTATACAAACTGGGGAAATAATACATGTTGTATACTGGTCAATTTTGTGGCCTGAGGTTTTTAAAAATAAATCACAGCTGCTGCTTGTTTATCATAAAAGATCCAGCCATCATGACAGGAATTTGGTTTCAGAGACATGGCATTTTCTCTCCAAAATGTTCTTTGCCAGGAAATTATGATTCTTGGTCCAACAAAGGCACCTGATGAAATTGTAGACAACAATATGGATTTTGCTTTAGGGCTGGGCTTGAATACTTTTCGGGCAAGGCATCTCTGCAACAGCATCTCTTTTGGTGTCCTCTCTCATTATTCATTTATTATATTTATATACCGCCCTCCCTGGAGGCTCAGAACATAAGAACAATACATGAAACAAGGGCTGAGTGAATACTACAGAAAAAGAAAAGCATGTCCTGTCCTTCACTACCAAAAGGATACCTTCCATTCCTCTCCCCACAACAGATACCCCGTGAGGTAGGTGGGGCTGAGAGAGCCCTGTCAGAACAGCACTATCAGGACTGTGACTAGCCCAAGGTCACCCAGCTTTCTGCATGTGGAGGAGAGGGAAATCAAACCCGACTCGCCAGATTAGAAGCCGCCGCCCTTAGCCACAACTCCAAGCTGGTAGTCACTCTGTGGAAGAGTCAGAAAATGTGAGAATTCAGAGACCTGTGAATCTTCACCATTTTTAAAGGCAAGTTTCTAGTCCTCATGGCCATGCAGAGATGCTTGTGCGCCATTGCTCAGTGTAGCTGCCCAGCTGGTATGCTGATGAGATCAGAGATGGGAAATTGCAGGAGTTGTGCCCGTTTGGAGGCTTGACTGTCGTTTTTTTGGAACCAGAAGCTACAATGCTTTTTCCTACCTTGATGAAAGCCATCCGGAGGATTCAAAACATCCACGGAAATCAAATTACAGGAAAGCCGAAAGCCAAATCATGCAATGTTGTTTTGACAGTGGTACAAACGTTTCCACTTCTGCGGTTGCATCACTGTAAAGACCGGCTGCTGAAATATATATTAGGGCAGGGGTAGTCAAACTGCGGCGCTCCAGATGTCCATGGACTACAATTCCCAGAAACCCCTGCCAGCATTCGCTGGCAGGGGCTTCTGGGAATTGTGGTCCATGGACATCTGGAGGGCCGCAGTTTGACTACCCCTGTATTAGGGCTACACTGTTAACCGAGGAGTTCAGAAAGGCGCTTTGCAAGGGCAAAAGGAGCGCTTCTTCCAGACCCGTTATCAATTTATTGCACGCCTTGCCCAGTTTCATTCCAGGGTTTCTTACTGCTGCGATACTATTTTTCTTCCCTGTATCCACACTCTGTGTCCTGCCTAATATGCTACGTTCATTCAGATTTCAGGAATCACAGGCCCAGCGCATTGGTCATTCGATGTCACCTCCAATGCATTGCATCGATCCTCCCTGTGCTGATTAGATGTCTCTTCGCGGCGACTGTTATTGATTTACATTTAGCACCTCGGCGAGAAAGGTGGTCTACAAATGCGGGGATTAAATAAATCTTTTTAGGAGCAGGTTGGAAAACAGAAGCCGGCTCGTACCCGGACTGAAGTTTGCCGGAACGGTCTCGGCATTGCCGTCCTCTCCTGCAACATGTTTCTGTAACATGCGGCTGCACAAGTGTTTACGCCTCCCCCCCCCCCCCCGCAGCCATGGAAACCACCTCCGGAAGTTCACAATGGCATGTTCCTTCTGACAACAGCAAAAAATGTTCTGCACAAGGAAAAGTCAAGCAAGGGGGGAAAAATGACCTAACCATCTCCCAGCATTCCAATTTTCCAATGCTGGCAGGGGCTCATGGGAATTGTAGTCCATGGACGTCTGGAGGGCCACAGTTTGCCCCTCCCTGCTTTAGCAATAGAAGGGTCTCTCTCTCTCTTGCATGAGAAAAGCCTCGTCCGCTCCAGAGAACGAGGAAGGCCCCTTCGGCTCTGTGTTCAAGTGTGGTCCGAAGAGGGATCTCTGCAACACAGGAGGGTCTGGGAAGCTGCAGAGCCAGAACAAGTCGACCTGACCCCCCCCCTCCCCACCCAGGATTCCTCTCCTCACCCCACTCTCCGGCTCACCATTCAAGTGTCTTGTTTTTCTGTTCTCTCCTTGCCATCCCAAACTTAGCCCGGCGAGCGAGTTGCCAGGCAACCGGCCCTCACATGGCAACACGTATAAAGGAACCCGGAGCTGATGGGGGCCCGGCCCCCGCCTCGACGTGTCAGTGCACATTTTGTGCTCGCACCAGAGGGTTCCTCCCCCCCTCCTCCTCCCTTTCCAGGTTTCAGAAGCAGAGCCCAATCCGCTCTCTGCAAGCACATAGCCAGAGGGAGAGCCCTCTTGTGCATCTCCCGACAGATTCCGTGTGGGAAGGGCATGCACGTGCGCAAGGAGGCCTTGAGTGGCTTTGCAGGGTTGGGTTGTCTCCGTGCCTACGGGTGCCACACTCCAGGTGGGGCCTGGGGATCCCCCGGAATTATCCTTCACCTTCAGACTACAGAGATCAGTTCAACCTGGAGAAAACGGATGCTTTGGATCGTCAAGGCAGCCATTTCAGTCTTGGGACCATGGGGGAACCCCTAAAATGTTTGGTGTTGTGGTTAGGAGTGCGGACTTCTAATCTGGTGAGCCGGGTTTGATTCCCCGCTTCCCCACATGCAGCCAGCTGGGTGACCCGGGGCTCACCACGACCCTGAGAAAGTTGTTCTGACCAAGCAGGAATATCAGGGCTCTCTCAGCCTCACCCACCCCACAGGGTGTCTGTTGTGGGGAGAGGAAAGGGAAGGCGACTGTAAGCCGCTTTGAGCCTCCTTCGGGTAGAGAAAAGCGGCATATAAGTACCAACTCTTCTTCTTTTTAAGGCTTTGGGAAACCCCAGAGTTGGTGGCATGCCCCTTCAAAGCTCAAGTTATGCCTTTTGTCCAAATTTTGCATCCAACCTTTTCAGAACCTGCTTGAGGCAGCTCCCAGCTAAAACAATGGCAGTCCACCAATAAAATCAGGTTGAGCATAAAAACAACATAAAACAAAGAGCAGGCTAAAAAGAATATTAATAAAACAGACCTCCAGCACACAGCAGACTATAAAACAGCATAAACAAGATAAAACTCTTTAGTTAAAAGGCTGGGTAAAGAGCCATGTTTTCACCGTGCGCCGACAAGAATGTAAGGGAGGCATCTGGCAAGTTTTCAGTGCTCTTTTCCGAAATAATGCAGTCAAAGCACGTTAGACTACTGCCTGGGTGGAACTGTGCGTATTTTCCAAGATCCCACCCACGTGGGTGACATTTTTATCTGGCAGCTCCCCCTCACAACCACTGGTTCCTCTGCTGAGGCATCAAGACAGTTTTAGGACTACGATTGTCACCCTTCCCGCACATAAGCATCTGGATAAATTTTACCCCGGGTCATTCCTAAGCGTCTAGGAGGAGAGCTGATCTTTCGAGCTACAAACTATTGGAATATTATCAAGAATTCTTCTAGGATGTTGTAGTTGTGAGGTCCTTTCCTTGGGGCACCCTTCAGACACCGTTCCTATTGGGTTTCTTGAGTCCACGGAAGAAGCAGAAGAGCGCCAGATCTTCGTTGTAGATCACAGGGTGACGTTTAAGACAAGACCTAATTGATAATGACTTTGTGTGTTGTGACTAAAAATCCTCCCAATCTTTTTGGAATAAAGTATGTTTTAAAAATGGTTAAAATGTGCATGGGTTGATTTTTCAGGGCTCTCTAGTACAGGGATTCCTGGTCCGTTGTGTAACCTGCCAGGGGTGGCCAGAAATCTCCTGGGATCTTCCGCCAACAGAGATCAGGTCCCCTGGAGAAAACAGCTGCTTCAGAAGGCAGACTCTGTGGCGGCCTATACCACTAAAGTCTCTCCTCTCCTCAGAGCCAGTGTGGTGTAGTGGTTAAGAGTGATGGCTTCGTATCTGGCAAGTCTGGCTTGATTCCCTGCTCCTCCTCCACATGCAGCCAGCTGGGTGACCTTGGGCTCCTCACAGCCCTGAGTGCTGTTTTGACCAAGCAGCCTGTCAGAGCTCTCTCATCTCCCTTGCAGGCCGTCTGTTGCTGGATGAGGAAGGGAAGAAGTTTTTCAGCTGCTTGGAGACTCCTTTGAGCGGTGAAAAGCGGGCTACAAAACCCAACTCTACTTCTTTAAAATGTCTAAGAATTTCCCAGCCCAGAGCTGGCCACGCCATTTGTGAGGGCTTTACAACAATTGGTAGGATCAAGGGGGTGGCGGGTTACAGTGGATGAGCGATAGGGATGTGAGTGTCCTGCATAGTGCAGGGGGTTGGACTAGATGACCCAGGAGGGCCCTTCCGACTCTATGATTGTATCATTCTGGCAATGATGTTAATGCTACGAAGTTATAGCAATGACTGTGTTTTCTTCGTAAGCAAAATGCAGGGGAAATGGTGGCAAGTGGAGGGAACGTGTCCGGAAAAAGCACCGCGAGGCTGTTTTGCCGCCAACCTGAGTGCTTCTGCATTCTCAGGAGTAATACCTCAGCAGGGAAGGGAGATTACTCTGAGTCCATCCATGCGGGGGAAGCGAAAGCAGTAGTTGTTAGCGCCCAGCCATTTGCACCCTTTCAGGGAACCTCCGGCGAGCAGCTGAAAAGCCATTAAGGGAATGAAGTCACACGCTGCCAGGCCAAAGGTGTGCTCACAATTACAAGGCTGCATTGCACAGCCTCCAAGCAGAAAGGAAAAGCGGGGGGGGGGGGGCGGACCCACATCACGAAGAGAAGTGAAATATCGTTCATCGGTCTCCTTTCTTGCTTTGTTCCTGCTTTGGGTTCTGGAGGCACAGATTGAAGCTCAGCTGTTCCAGGGAAGGTCACCTGCTGCCGGACGCCCACAAGGCAGATTTGCCACAAGACGGGGAGAAAAAGGGTGCCAGGTTTAACCCCACGCATTCCGAGGCCGAGGAAGAAAGCCGGCTGGTATCCTCGCTTGCAGTTTGACGTGCAAAACAAAATGGTCGACTCGAGTCACTGCTTCCTCTGGGTCCTGACACGGCTGATCTGGCCACCTGGAACCACTACGTGGTAACATTGATACGAGAATACTGTAATCCTCTCTGCACAGGTCTCCCCTCAGAGACACCTTGGAGGCTGCAGTTGGCGGGAGCTGGGCATGTCTGTAGCCCCCAGTCTGCAGTCACTTTGTTGGCTGCCCATCAGCTATCAGGCTATTGCAATCAGATATGGGATGTAGAATCATAGAGTTGGAAGGGGCCAGATAGGCCATCTAGTCCAGTGCAGGGTCAGCCGAAAGTATCACTGCTTAAAGACCACCGGTGTGTGTGGGTGGGAGGGGGAAGATCACCACTTCCTTAGGCAGCCAATTCCACTGCTGAACTACTAGGATTGTGAAAAATGCTTTCCGATATCTAGCCGGTACCGTTCTACATGTAGTTTAAAGCCATTCCTGCAAGTCCTATCTTCTGCTGCGCACAGGAACCTTTCCCTGCCCTCCTCCAAGTGACAACCTTTCAAAGACTTAAAGACAACAATCCTGTCCCCTCTCAACCTCCTCTTCTCCAGGCTGAACATTACCAAGTCCCTCAGCAGATTTGGGCTCTGGCCATGGATCATCCTTGTTGCTCTCCTCTTTTGTCCACATCTTTTTAAAATTGAAGCCTCCAGAACTGCACCCAGCACTCCAGATGCAGCCTGACCTCCGTTTCTCTCTCGATTGGGGACTCAAAGCGGCTTACTACATGCTCCCCATCTCCGTGGCATTCTCACAACAACCCTGAGAGGCAAATCGGGGAATCAAATGCTGCCAAACTGGCATACCAAGAAAAGTCGTCAGATGGTTAAGGGGGGAAAAAGTGTCCTCGCCCATAATTAGAAATATGGGATGTTACTTACCTCTACAGCATGAACAGCTTCTAGGGCCCATTCCCACTCTAGGAAAGGGATGAGACGTTTTTCTAAAGGCCTGCTTGCTTGAAACAGATTTACACAGGTGGGTTTTGGTCCTTATACAGACCTTAACAGGAAGTTGGTGCTGTTCCCGTGGGTCTTCCTCCCCCTTTATCCTCACAGCATGTGAAGCCCGTTTGGCTGAGAGACGGAGCAGCTCAAGGTCGCCCAAGGTGAGCAGCTTCCAGGTGCAGCCTGGAGATCTCCCGTAACTGAAACTGACATCCAGGATGGGCTCAGGATGAACAAATGGTGGCTTTCCAGGTGTCTGTGGACTACAGTTCCCATGAGCCCCTCCCAACACATGCTGGCAGAAGCTCATGGGAATTGTAGTCCAATGACAGTCTGGCCACCCCTGCTCATGGAGCCGCCTCCCCTTTTCAAATCCCTCTCCCTGCAAGTTCTCCAGGCATTTTGCAACCCAAAGTTGGCACCCCCATTACCTCGGTTCCCCAGAGCCTATTTTCCTATCCCAGCCCCACATTCTTCCCCATCAGCTGCTGTTTACCCCACAGGCTGCCCAATCCACAGGAGAAAGTTCAGAAGGACCTTATGACAACTGTCACCCACCACTCATGGGGGATATACCTCCTCCAGTGGACTGGGGACTTGACATTGTAGGCATCCCAGCTCTGGCTGGAACATGTGGGCAGGATTTGGGGAGAAGGGGGATTTCAGAGGGGTGTAATTCTGGGAGATCTCCAGCCTTCAGCTGGAGAGTGGCAACCTGAACATGAATTAAGAAAATGCATTATCCCCTTCCTGCCCCCCTGTCATTTTTGCGGGCCTCTAGGGCTGCTTTACTCTCTAAAAAAAAAAAAGAGGTGGAGGAGGGAGAGAGATCGCCGTTTCCTGTCAGGTTTGACCCTCCTCAGCAAGCAAGAGCTGTCCTCTCCCTGCCCACGGAGTCTCCTGTCTATTCATCACCCCAGGCTGCGTTCCAATTGATTCCCCGCCCCTGCTGGGCTCTAAAACTGGAAGGAAAGCTTCACTGAGACAAACGCAGTGGAAAGGAGGGGGAATCCTGCAGCTACAGAAAGCTGCAAATGCCCCTGGCCACCAAGCTGAACGTGAATTCAGGAGGGGTCTCGTTGCAGGGGCACCCTAAGCAGAGAGACACCCCAGACCTCCATGTCCTTAGGAGGGGGTAACTCAAGCGGACATCCATCACCTCTGCAGGAAATTCCATTTTTGGGGGGGAAACCAGCCAGGACAGCACTGGGGAGATAGACTGGGCAGATCTGAAGTTACTGGTTAACCCCCATGAAAGTGCCTCCGTTTTGTTCGGACCTGGCCTCATGAGGTGAGGTACCTCCAGCCTTAGGTGGCCGGACTGCAAAAGGAAGGAGATGCAGAAGCAGAGAACTTCTCAAGCAACCAGGAACTGGGCTCAGCCTCCCTCTCTGCAGGGGGAAGAGGGGCCTTCCTCCCATCTATTCCCCCTTCTGCATCTCTGGTGCAAGCCAATTTCATGTTCTCATTAAAAGGGTACTGAACATTTGCAGAAAACCAGACTATTTGCTGGCAGTTAGCCATAACGGCTGAGCGCTTCTGCACACGAGGATGACATGTAATAATCGCGTAGGAGTCCCCGGCAGGTACACTGAAATAGCCCCTCACCTCCTACCCCCAACCAAACAGGCCTTCTTGCCTTCTGGGCAGGGCTTGCGGCATTTCTTACACATCTGAATGGGGCCCACAGTCACCTCCTGGGTGTTCGGAGGACACCCCAAGTATAGCAAATGTTCATTCTTATTTGCTTTTATTTATTTCCTTTCTTGATCGCCTGCGTTTCTCACTTGGACTTGCTGTTCTGCAACAGACTGCAACACGGAGTTAAGACCCTTGACAGGAGGGGGCGTTTGACAAGCCGTGAAATCAGATCTGGGTTGCAGAGGTCTAAAAATCAGAATGGGAGCAAGGCATCAGGGTTAAACGGGACACCCAAAACGAGGCACAATCACACAAAAGGATTTGTCCCACAGCAAACTACACACCATAGTCAAGACCACAGAGCCAGATAATTTATCCATGTCACTTTGTGACGCCTTTTGCATACTGCTGCCCTATTGTCTGCCGTGAGAAATTAAATTAGGAGCCACGTGGCTTGGTGACAGATCATAAACCAAGGATACAAAAGATGGCAGGTTCAATTCCTGGTATGTCAGGATCAACTAGAAGGGAATGTGAAAGATCTGTATGTGGAAAGCCCCTACAGTCTGATTAGGCAATACTGACCGGAAAGACCAATTTGAACATAAGAAGAGCCTTGCTGGATCAGACCAACGGCCCATCTGGTCCAGCCTCCTGTCTCACTCAATGGCCAACCAGTTCCTCTGAAAGGCCAACAACGGGGCAGAGAGGCCGAGGCCTTCCTCTGATAAGTACCTCAGAAGAGTCCTGCTAGATCAGACCAGTGGTCCATCTAGCCCAGCATCCCATCTCACAAGTGGCCAACCAGTTCCGCTGGAGGACTAGCAAAATGGCATAGAGGCCAAGGCCTTCTCCTGATGTGGCCTCCTGGTCTGACTCAGTACAAGGCAGTTGCATTGAGTGTTTATGAGCATAAGGGGGAAGATAACAGCAGAGTATCTGCTTTGTATGCAGAAGGTCTCACGTCCCATTTCTAGTTTTAAAAGGCATCCAGTCCTGGGTAAAGACTTACAACCTGAAATCCTAAATGGCTTCTGCCAGCCTGAGTAGACAAGAATCTCCTGGACAGGCAAAAGGTCTGACTCAGTAGAGGGCAGGTTCACGTGCATTTATTCATTGTTCTTGTTTTAGGCTTGCTTTTCCTCCTCGGTGTGAATAGATGATTTGAGGCAGATTCTACTTTAGACTTGAATATTAATAATCCTGTTCTGTGCCTCAGTTTTCTCTTTCCGAATGACTTCGTTTGCTTTGTTCACACCACATCTCTCCCTCCACTGGGGATCCAAAGTGGCTTACGTAATTCCCCTGCCCTCCGCTTCATCTCCTGGACAACCCTGGGGTCACCCAGCAAGCTTCCGAGGCAGGGCGGAGATTCGAACCTGGGTCGCCTAGATCCTAGTCGGACACTTCTAGCATTGCTCCATGCTAGCTAGGCCAAATTGGGACATTACGTTTTGGAACATGGGCATGAAAGGGTTGCCAACAGGCCTGGAGAAATGTGCTCTGCTTCATTAGGGGCTTGATGGACAGAAATGGGCGGCTGGATCCCCCCTTTCTTCTTGAACGATTAGAGAAAGGAAAATGCACTTTGGATATTCGGTGGCGTGTGTGTGTTGTGTAGCAGACTTTTCAGCTTGGGTGGTAGGAAAGGGCCTGTACATTCCCCCCTCCCTGCACACACACCCTCAAATCTTCTCCTGAAGACAGCAGATGGAAGACATGTTGGAGCCAGGTGACAGCTTGGTGGGCAGATGGTAGAAAGGAGGTTGACAAGAGTTCCCAGCACTGTCCTCGTCTTGCAAGAGTCTCTTTCCTCCATCATGTACCCAAGAAAATAGGGAAATTACACCGGCACAGGGTGGTGGTTAGATTCCAGGGGACAGCAAGTGTTCGTCTGAAGCGACAGAGCGAAGTTTGAGTCCAGGGGTACCTTGAAGACCCACAAAGTTTAATTCTGGCCATAAGTTTTTGTCTGCATCACCTTTCAGCACTATGTTCACTGTCTCTGGCTTTGACGTAACTTAGGACACTGATTTTATTGGTGGGGCATTAAGTATAAAAGGGTGACAATACTAAGGTCAGCCCGTTTACAGCAAGGTACTAAGCTTGGCTGTTGCTGTTTCGAGTGCCCTCAAATGTTTGGCTCTCATTTAGCTTACCCTTCTGCACATGTTGGATAATGCACTTTCAATGTGCTTTTGCAGTTTCCTGAGCAAAACAGGAAAGTCTACTTCTATAGGGCATTATCCAACGTGTATCGAATGGGTTCTGGACAGCCCAGGCTGGCCTGATCTTGGAACCCAAGCAGGGCAAGGAGGGCACTTCGGGTACCTGAGCCTCCCAGAGCTGCCGAAAACACAAGTCAGGTGTTCATGCATTGATCAGGTATTCTGAAAATCTCTCGTTTGCAAATAGACCTCGACCCCCTAGAATTGTACAAACACCTTTTAATCAAACTCCGGTCACTACAGAACCGCGAGAGGTCCAAATGCAAGCAGTGTTTAGCCTTAACCAGGGTTGAGGCCTCTGGGCTGGATTCCAGCCAGCTTTTCTGCTGTTGAGAAATGGGGGGGGGTCCCTTTTGACCACCCTAATAGGCTATGTGGGAGATCATGGGGCTGGGTGTGGCTCAAAAACCCTATAGGATGGGGGATGTTGTAGAGGAGCGTAACTGAATGAGATTAAGCTGGGGGGGGGGGAAGCCGGCTGGACCCAACTGAACCTCTGAACCACGATTCAGGAACGGCTGCAACACAGGATGTAAACTGGGCTTACAATCCATGACTTGCCTGAATCGAGGTTCGGCTTGACACCTTCCCCAAGCACCACCCCCTGACGCCACAACAGCGACCCTGAAGAAGGAAGGAGGGTTTGGGCAACTAGGTCGCCAGTACCTGGAGGGCTGCTGCCTTCTCCCCCCATCCCCCACCTCCGAATTTTGTTTCATTTCCATTATATTTGCAAGGGATCTTTTCAGTTCTCCGCGCAGCCTGGCAGCCGCGTGTGAAACCTTGGCGACGAGGACGTTGCCAAACAGACTCTGTGTGGGAGTGACAAATTACATGGCATTCAGAGAAACGGGGAGGGGGGGGATTCCTTTTCACACAGAGTGTCTTGTGTGCGCGCATTAACCCGTTTTCGTACCAGAAGTCAAAAACGCACCACTGACCTCAAAAGGTTCCACTGATCTAATTTCCCCAGGGAATCGTCCTGGGCCCTACTGAACCGCTGCCCCTATTTTGCGTTTTCTCTTACAAACTGCTCCCTTTTCAGCCCTCTCCCTGCCCAGCATCTGAAAGTTAAATGAAGGGCATTTCTTTTCCGGGCACCCCCCTCCCCCAAAGTGTAAATGTAAACCACGACGGAGCCACGTTGAGCCATTCCACGCACTGCAGTGGGCAAGGGTCAGGTTGATAACACCTTACAGCAATTTTTTATTTTTCTAGTGTGTCATTAACAAGCGTGGGGGAAGGGAAGCCCTCTGGTTCAAATCAGCGGAGGAGGTGGTCAACAAATCGAGATTGCTAGAGATGTGGAGGCAAGCCAGCAACGGATGATCTGCCGTCCCCGGACTATGAAGGATATATTCTCCATGCTTATAAAACCACCCTCCTGCCTATAAGGTGTTGCCCGGCCTGGTAAAGACCACACCTCTGCCTCACGCCGTGAGCAGAATGCAGAGACTCCGCCAGGATCTTTGCCTTCAGACTTATTGGCTCCAATGCAAGCCTACTCTTTGCAAGATGTCACCCAGGTTTTTTGGGGAGGAGCGGGGAGATTTAAAGGGGTGGCACAGAGAGCCAGCTTGGGGTAGTGGTTAAGAAGAGCGGCCTCTAATCTGGAGAACTGGGTTTGATTCCCCAACTCCTCCACATGCAGCCAGCTGGGTGACCTGGGGCTAGCCACAGTCCTCTTCGAGCTGTTCTAGCAGATCAGTTCTCTCAGCCCCCACTTACCTCACAGGGTGTCTGTTGCAGGGAGAGGAAGGGGAGGCGATTGGAAGCCTTTCTGAGGCTCTGTTGGGCAGAATCAGAGTATCTTTATTGGCATACAGACTCTGTTGGGTAGTGAAAATAGGGTAAAAAAAACAATTCTTCTTCTTCACATGGGTAGCAGCCACATGGGCATTTCCTGGGCTTGAGCCAGGGGGTAAGGTGAAATGGCCCTACAGAAGGGTGTGTTTCTTGTATGGAAGGCATCTTGGACTGTAGCCTTCTTTCAGGCTGCAAGGGAAGCTGTCCTCAGGGTCACCTGGCCGCCATGCTGGGGCCCTTTTGGCGGGGCGCTGTCAGGAGTTAAGAGGGTGAAGCAGACATCAGGGGAGAAGAATCTGCTCAGGTCCACTTGCTTAACTCTTTATCCCTGGACTTAAGACGAGAAGGCACCTTAACCAACTCTAACTAGAAGCACTTGTCCCCCATTCCCAATGCAACATAGCAGCAGGTTCAACCACGGAATTCATGCCTTCCTCCTCCGTGGAGCCCCACGTTTGTGACAAGCTGAGCGCAATGTCCTTGGCACTTGCCCTAGGATGAGCGGGGGACGGGGGGCAATACAGTCCTGCATGAATAGAGCCAGCCCTATTCACTGTCCCACCCCACCAGAGGAATGAGTCATCCCCCCCCATTAGCTCAATTTTAGAAATGGCTAAACAGAGGCTGCAGACACGTAATGCCTAAAGGCAGGCAAGGGAAAAAGCCATTTGAAACCCAGGTCTGAGTCCAAATCTGTATTTATCTATCCCCGCCTTCCCTTCCTAACAGCCACGCCTCTTGCTTATCTTATTGTTGCTTGCAGGCATCTGAGGAAATCCCAGGCTCCCCAGTGGAGACCAAACAAAAAACCACCCAAGGCTACACTGAATTTGGCTTACTGCACCACCACAAGAGCTGTGAATGGCCTTCATATGAATGGGTGATGGGTCTCCCGTCCGGGCAGCTTACAGGGCCAGACCAGCCTAGCTGGAGGAAGAGAATGTTCTCACGTGTCTTTCTGCGTTTTTCTTTTAATCAAATAAAAAGTCCTGCAAGCTGCTTTGATTCCAGATTTGTAAAAAAACAGGTTTTCAGAGCAGCCTATGCAGATCTCAACCGATTTGGGATTGAATTCTGCTGCCCTCTGCTGGCTGCACGGCCGAGTCAGCGATTAAAATTGATTTGTTCTTTACATGCCTGTTAATCCCGGCTTTTTCCTGCAGGCTGGACCACACATCAGCGAATGCAATATGCCTCAAGGACTCCTTTTGAAAGTAGTCTTGGGAAAGTAAAAATAGTTCTTCCCTACCTGGAATTGCTGGAACTTTCCTTTGCCAGCCCGACCAAGACTTGCTGGGTGTGCAAAGGCAGCGTTGACCTCTCACGCTTAATTTGTGGCCTGGGTGTTTTGAAGATATTAAGGTTCTGGGCCGTGTTAAGTCTGGGAGAAAAGGTGAAGCCAAGACCCCCGGGGAGAGTCTCGGAAGCTAGAAAAGGAAAGGCTTTCGGACATTAACGGCAGAGCTTCAGTGCCACCTGCAGATACTCCACATGAGATTCCCACACCTGATCTGCCTAAACCTGGCAACAGGCAAGCAATCAGCTCACCTCCTTATATCTATTTCCACCCAATTACAATAATAATAATTGCTTATTTTTATCCCGCCCTT
Organism: Paroedura picta; assembly: GCF_049243985.1. Taxonomy (NCBI): domain Eukaryota; kingdom Metazoa; phylum Chordata; class Lepidosauria; order Squamata; family Gekkonidae; genus Paroedura; species Paroedura picta. Next base: position 26,994,441 of record NC_135384.1, read on the forward strand.
CCATATTGCTCAGGGTGGGTAACGGCATTAAAACCACATACCAATATTAAAAGTTAAAACATTTTCAGTATAACTAATGCCCCCCCCCCAGCTAAAATACCAGACAGGGTTTTGCTTTTTGGCAAAGAGCCAATGTTCATCTTCCATCCCAACCGAAGAACATTGTCTTCAGAGTCATGTGACACCCAGCACACGCATCAAAAGCTTTGCACACAAATGTCGGCTTTGCACATCAGTCTGCAGCGACAGAGTTACTCCGGTTATGCACGCGTGCGGTTCTAAGAGGCGCAAGGAAGCAAGAGACCAATACCAAGTCATTTTTTACCATCTATTATATCATCTCCAGCAAGCAAGTTACAATGCCTTTTACAAAACGTGCGCTCTGGGAACGGGAACGAAAAAAAAAAACAAAAACAAAATTTATTAACCAAAGAAAAACCAGCTAATCACAGTGTCTTTAGGTCTAAAAATTTCAAGACTGATATGTTACAGTTCAAGCGTTAAGGCAGGGGAGAAGAAAAAAAAACAAAACAAAACAAATACACGGAGAATGTAACAGGGCTTTTCCCCCTTCAAAAATGCTAGTTGTTAAAATTAAAACTTTAAGGGATTGCTGGGTTTAAACAAAGGAAGTTCACCGGCCACTGATGCTTCAAAATTAGGAAAATGACATGCGCATGAAACGACTATGCAGAAGAAGCAGACAGGCCAAGAAACTCTAAACTAGACTCCAAGTCTTGGTACCTCCCTTCAGCCGGCACATCGTAGCCAGAGGCTGGTCCATTCAGCTTCGCCTCCCTAGCGCAGCTTAGAAAGAACAAAAAGAGTTACAAAAATGCAGGGAAGTCAATGGAAGCCATGCAGCTGGACAGGCGAGACCTACGCTGCAAAGGGGCAACCGAGCCGGCTAGCAGCCTGCCAGGAATCGTTCGGCATTCTAAAGGAAAGGCCGGCATCGGGGCTGGTGGAGACCAACTGACCTGTTCGCCACGTGGGGACACGTGCACGTTGATTCTAGCATGGTGAATTTGGGGTGGAGCTAGAGTTAGGCTGTGGTTAGGAGAGCCAATCAGGGGGCACCAAGAATCGGAGGGCCTGAAGGCAACTGCTGCTGGAGCTCAGCAATTGACTCCCCCCAATTAAAAAGCAGTAACAGAAAAGAAAAATGTCTCAATTCAGCAGCTCTTTCCAAGATCCCCTGATAAATTTCAATGCAAGAACCTAAGAACCGCCCCCCCCATTTATTTTTTAAATCATATTGGGGGGGGGGGTGAGAGAGAAGACAGCCACAGAGAACAACATCATGCCCACTTCAGGAAAGCAAACAACCAGTTTAACAGAATAGAGAAAAAGCAAAGTTAAGTTCTTTAAAACGGGAAGTCCAACATGGGGAGGGAGCAGAACAAGGAGAACGCGTTTCTCTCTCTCTCTTTCTCTCTCTCTCTCTCTCTCTCTCTCTCTGTGAGCCAAGACACCCTTCACACCCAACTCAAGCCTTTTCACCGTTCTCTGGGGCAGGGGGGGCAGCTGCAAAGAGATGTGGGTTTTCCAGACGCTCTCCTGATGGGACACCCCGCCCCCCCCAATCTCGACACTGACATGGTTTGGCACAGCAGGAGCACCTGCATCCGCTTACGGCGCCTGTCACCGAGGGGAAAGGGAAGGGATCCGCGCCCGGGAGATGCCCGCTGCCTGCCATGGATGCCAGCCCCGATACTTTACTGACAACCAGCAAAACGCAGAGTCCTTAGGTGTGGCTCCTCTCTTTGGGTTTTTCGTTTCTGGTGTCCTAAACAGAAATAACAGGGAAAGGGGACAGAAAATTAAACAACTTTAGCGCTGAGCCATCTACCTTGGGCATCGCCAGGTCCTCAACCCACCGCCCTACATCAGGGCAGGTTAAATTCCCACCCTTCCACCTGCTCCCGCCTCCATCAAGTTTCAGACCCCTTCAGCGGATTCAAATTGTGTACCAAGAAACCCTACGGAGGTGCTGTCAAAGTTTATTGAGGAAAGCTTCCTCCCCTGGAAATAAAACTACTATTGCGTCTGCATGGGCCTGCCCGAGAACAGGTCATGTGACTCTACAGAGACAGGGAAACAGCAGACCTACAAAGGTGTGTCGTCATCCCCCTCCCTTGAGGTCGAGGGCTTGAAAGCCCCGGGTGTTTTCCAGGACTCTGTGACTTGGCCACACCTTCCAGCAACGCTTCCTCTCCCGGAACAGCGGAATTTCGCAGGGGTCACAAGTAAACCCAAGTCTCCTTGCTGTCATTTGCACTACCTTGCAATTTTGGCCACACCCTGCCAACGGCGCTGGTATTCACCCCACTAAGGAAAGAGGGGTGGAGTAGACACCAGCAGCCCCGAGAGGAGCCTTCCTCAATTTAGCAGAATCCTGGCTACTCAAGACTGCACCACATTAAAGAGCTGACCATCACAGTCACCTTGTGAGTTAAAAATGTTAGGGTGGGTCTTTAAAAATAAAGTAACTCTTCCCTCTTGCCTTTTTCTTTGGGCATTCAAAGTTCACTAAGGCCTTGTCCTGACTCAGAAGGGAAACCTGTGTCAGGGATGTACCATACACCTAAATGCTCCTCCATATTAAAAAAACAAAATTCCCACATATGGAAAGCCACAACGTATTAAGAACAGCTTTGGGGGGTTGGTGAATATTGATCTGAGAAAGTGAAGGGGTAGAATCATGTTTTAATATGGTCCGGAAAGAGTGGTCTGAAACAATTCCTTTTTAATTTTTACATTTTTCACAACAGACACAACCAACTTGACACTGAAGTAACCGATTGTCTAGGGAGGTTGCCATTTATTAACAAGATGGATGATATCATTTGATGATATTAATTATTATTCATATATATAAGAAGGGTGCAAACATCAACTGTGGACTTAACATCTAAGCTCACCTTCAAAAGTGTTTAGAAACGTTTACGGGAACCCTGCTTACCACCTGTAACGAGAATCTAGAGTTTTCAAGGGATCAAAAACAAGAGACAGGTGGAGCAAAGAGTCAAATCCCAAATGCCCGGGTAGGGGGGGGGCACAGCCAGAATCACACAAGTGAGTCACGCCGGAGGAGGGGGGGGCCCAGCAAGAGATACCTCGGGAGGAGGGGGCTTGATGGTGACCGGCTGAGAGGTTCTCCGGGGCGGAGATGGCTTCGGCTGGACCTGCTGCTGAACGGTGTTGTAGTAGGTGACCCCTCCGTACACCTGAGACTGGGCCTGCAAACCCGAGTGGAAGGAAAGATGGCTTTGCCTGCAGAAAACAAAAGGCCACCTTGCCTCCCCTTCTCCTCCCGCCGGTGCCAACTCCTGTTCATTTCAGACCCCTGGTTGGGAATCCCTCCTCTAATTGCTACATTGCCCTGCTGGGTGGTCGAGCACCGAGAAGTCAGGCTGTCTCCAGCCCCTTTAGGTCCCCACTGCAGAGGAGAGCAGGGGACGAACAAAGCCCAAACACTCAGCCGGCTCCCTTCTGGATGCCCGAAAAAGCCGAGGCCGCATCGGAGGCAACTTACTTGAGTGTTGGGGTAGAGGTGAGGCGGTGGGGGCGGCGGGAGAGCTCCTGGAGGGTAAGGGTAGCTGGGACTGCCAAAATTCATGACCCCAGGGGGAGGAGAGAAGTAAGTCGGCGCCAGCAACTGCTGGGGTGGGGGCGGGGGCTGCTGCCCGGGAGGCAAGGAGACAGGAGGATACAAGCCGGGGTTAGTCAAAGGCGCTGGTGCCTGGTGAGGATGCAGCCCTGGCGGAGGAGGAAGAAACAGACACAAACGGGTCAGGGCCTTGTGGAAATGTCACATGGCGGAAACGTTACTGCATCTTACGGCGGCAAAGACTTATTCCCCGTTAAGGACAAAACCCTTTGGCCTGATGAGTGAGTCGGCTGGAGCGACTTTCTAAAAGTGCTTCACGTGCACCACTCCTACAATCTGATCTGTCTTCATCGGGGCTGTTCAAGCCTTCTTCTGTCTAACTGTGGTCCCGACAGGTTTGTGGCTCCTCCAAAGGGCATGCTCTTGGAAGCACTGTCGCCTCCTCCTTGCTACATCCTAGCCTCGCTCCGGTGTCTGCAGCTGCAGGCGTAGGCTGTGTAGCTCAGGGAGTAGAACATCTGCTTGGCATGTAGAAGGCTTCAGGTTCAGTTCCCTACAGGAGGGGTAGTCAACCTGTGGTCCTCCAGATGTCCATGGACTACAATTCCCATGGGCCCCTGCCAGCGGTTGCTCATGGGAATTGTAGTCCATGGACATCTGGAGGACCACAGGTTGACTACCCCTGCCCTACAGCTCCAGCTGAGAGAATCATGTAGGAGGTGATGGGAAAAGACCTCGGCCTGAGACCCTGGAGAGCTATTGCCAGTTTGAGTAGACAGTACTGACCTTAATGAACCAAGGGTCTGACCCAGAATATTGTGGCTTCTGAGGTGTGTGTGCGTATGTGCGGGTACATATTCAATGGCAAGATGGCCCCCATTTTAAAGAACCATCAGGTGGGAAAGTTTGATGCCAGCAAAGCAGAAATCTGGCTTCATAAGTAAGAACAGGAAAAGAGAAAATTCCCCTAACTGGGTAAACAAGCTCCAGAATGTGGAGATCAGCCTTCCCTTCCGACCACCCCAGTCCTCTCTCGGCCTCCTCTCACAGGCCACTGCATTTCCATGTGGATCACCTCGACGCAAAACCAGCATCCCGCGACAGAAGCGACAAACTATTTGCACAACTGCGCCCGACCTAAAAGGGAGAGCACCGGATGGAGACAACTGGGGGACGATGATTTCCCCTCCACAGTAAGACTGCCTGCCAGCTTAGCTTACTGTTCTTTTGACTCAAAGGTCCTGAGCAGATCAAGATGCAAGCGCCTTACAAGCAATCGCTGCAGCTTAACCTGTAGCAATGGCTAAGGTCCTACAAGAATACACTGAGGAAGGGGAGAGAAAACAGAGGGGCCGGTGCGATAAGGCACCCCTTACCTGGGTGGGGGAGATGCATTTCAGGCTGGACAATCACCCCTTGGGGAGGCAACGGGGCAGGGTTCTCGCTGTGGGTGTAAATTGGACCCTGGAACTGTACTGTAAAAACAGAACAGGAGGGGAACAAGCGTTGAATGAAAGGAGCCTTATGCAGCCGACACTCTGGCAACAATACACAAAGATGCCAGAGGAGAGGAGACACTTTTCGTTAACAGAAAAACAGCACGGCAAGTGAAGAGGATGGAGGGCAGAGATGCTGTCTCCCCAGCTGAACTAGCTTTTCTATCTGTATGGAGTCTGCATGCGAGGGAACATTCAACGGGAAAGTGGTGCGTGGGGTAACCCAAATGCTTCAAAAAGGGTATAAACAACAACGAACGGGGAAGGACGCTGTGCCAGTAAAAACCAGTCCTCCACACACCCGCCCTCTGGGCAAAGCACACCTGCCTACTCCAGGCTTGGCGCTACAAGGGGCTCCCAGCCATCCCCAAGGGCACCAGATCCGCTTCCCCGGAGCGAGCCCTTCAGACGCCCAAGAACTGCTGACTGGCAACGCACTCCTGCCCTGATGCCCAAGCCGACAGGGAGAAGGTTCTTCAGTGGCGACGTGCACTCACGTGGATCGTAGTAGTGCCCTTCCATTATGCTGATGTGCACTGGCGGAGCAGGCTCCGGGACGGGCCTCTGGCGCTGTGACGAGTAACGCTTGGCACGGCTCCCCTGGACTCCCTGGGGAAACAAAACGGGTCCGGAGGCTCACCGGCGAGGCACAGGCAGAGGCTTAGCGGCCCACCAGCTCCCAGGCTGCTTTGCACCCGAGGTCCCATTAAGCAAAGAGCTTTGGCAGAGCCCTGGGGAAAACTCGGCACACAGTTCAGAAGAAGGCGCACAGTTCAGAAGAAAGAGGGAGCCGCACAAGAGCCCAGACACAATTTGTGTCATGGAGCACCTTGAAGACGAAACCAAATTTAATTCGGGGTATAAGCTTTCATCTTCGAGGCGCCCGGGACTCGAGCTTTGTTCTGCTGCTTCAGGCCAAGAGGGCTACCCGCCTGAATCTAACCTGCAAGGACCTGTAAGGAAAGGCTTCAGAAAAGGATGGTGAGGCCGGGAGACCTGGGTGAGGGCTTCTGCTGCAGGGGGGGGGGGCACATACAGAGCAAGGAAAGCCAAGAGCCACTGCTGCAACACCCCTCCAATGCCACCACCTCCCTGCTGTAGCCTCTGCCTGTTTTCTATTCTGTGCCAGAAAACATCAAGAGCGATTCAGAAGCAGAGCCAAGATAAACCTGTCAGGGCCCGATGAGATGCGGTCTTGACTTAACTCCCCTCATTGTAGAATCTGGGAGGGATTTATGAGTGATTCTACAGTCTCTGCTTGCCTGCCTGGCCACCCCCCCCCCTTCCTGCTGTGTTGACATTTCGGAAATTGGCAGGAGACATGGGGATTTTACCATCTCTTCCATCCGGTTGAACTGAGGAGGTGGGGCTGCTCCAATATGCATCTGATTAGGAATACCTAATGGGGAAAGGGAGGAGAGAGGGAAAAATAAAAAAGAAACATTGATTACTATGCAAGTTCCACAAACAGAGACAGACAGCGGGTTCAGGGCAATCCTGGGGGAAAAGATGAAAATGATTTTTCACTCGGCCAGAGATTACTTGTAAACTCAGAGAGAGAAGGACAGCCAGAGTTGGTAAGAGAGGCAAAACAGAGAGGTGGACGGAAGGGCCTAGGACATGCTTTCTCAGTCAGGGTTTCTTGATGGTCCTGGAAGGGTTTCCTGAATGGGTGCGAGTTAGTTTTTAGATACTTTGAAAATTTGTTAAGCGTTTATCAGGTGATATGACCCTATGTGGTTATGTTGACCTGCCCCTCCTCTCCCCCCCCCCAAATGGCCAACGATGGGCCTGGAGTGGGTGTGAAGGCGAGGAGCCCTGGGTGGGTGTGTACACAGCTATGTTTCCCGACCATATTCTGCACGATCGCACCACTTCTGGGGTTTCTCGAAGCCCAAAGAATGTTTTAGGGGTTTCTCGACAGTAAAAAAGCTGAGACAGGCTGGCCTAGGAAATGAAGAGGCAAAAGACAGGCCTGGATTGGCAAGCCATGGAAAGCCAATAAAGCAAGGAAAACACACCCAAGCTCTCCGGGGAGTGGGAGGTTAGAGGAAAGCTGGGGGGAGGGGGGATCTGAAAAGAGGGAAAACTGAGGAGAAAAAACAAGATTAGGATTACACACAGATCTCAAACTGTCTGCCGAAACTTTGGAGTATTTTTTTTTATGTTACCTCTCCACCCTTTTGCATGGGTGGGTCATAGATTTAAGATAAGGAAAGCAATTTCCTATTTCCCCCCTCCCCCGTCTCGGCACATCTGCCAGCTGCTCACCCTGAGGCTGTATGAACTGGGGCTGCCCTGGGTTCCAGTTTTGTTCCGCTATATTCAGCTGGGTCATGTCTTGCTCCAGGTCCTCTAGACTGGCTTCGACGGGCACTTCCCAGTTCTCAGCCTTCGCCGGCGACGAGGACGGCATCGCCTCTGCGGCTTTCGGCGGCGCAGGGGTCAGCCCCGACGGAGGCGGGACTTCGTCCGCCAACTTCCCCGCCTCGCCGGCTTTGGTCCGACTCCGCCTGGCCCGGGAATAGGACTTCTTCTCCACAGGCTTATCCGGAGGGGGCTGCAGGGCGTCCGCGGGGGCTGCCGGGCTCTCCGGAAGGGCCTCTTCCTTTTTGACGGGGCTGCTGCGAACGTGCGGGACCTCCGGCTCGGGGGAAGGCTCTCGCGCCGGGGCCGGCTCCGAGCGCCGGGCCCGGTAACTGCTCTCGTGCTTGGCGTGCTCGCTGAAGCGAGGGGCGTGCTGCTGGCTGCCCGCATCCGCCGCCCGGTAGCTCGGGCGGGTCTCCTTGTAGCCGCCGGGCCTCGGGAAAGTCCTGGGTAGGGGCATGCGTCCCGTCCCCGCGGTGTTGCGGTTGATGAACGTCCGGGGAGGCACCGGGGGGCTGTCAAGGCTCTGGTGTCGCGGGGGCTTGCTGGGCCGCTCGTTGGCCCAATTTGGCTCTCTCTGAGGGGGACTCCCAAACCTGAATTAAGAAGGGATGCCGCAGGTCAGCATCTGGGATGGATGGTTAAGGCTCCTCCTGACCTTAGCTCCCCCCTGAGGCGGCCAGAATCAAGGCAGAAGACTCAAGGCCGTGTCCCCCCACCCCCGCCCTCCCAGCGCTCTCACTCACCTCGGTTTGCGCACCCTCCGGGGCTTGATGTCATCGGGGTTGTGGGCCGAGCGGATATCGTACCCGTACAGCGCAATGAGCTCGTGCCTGGATTTGGGCGCCTGCTCGTCTTCCCGGAACTTGTCGTGCTCCCATCGCCCCTCGTCTTTCCACAGCTTCCGCTGCCGACCCTTCGGGCTGGGTCATCGGGAGGGAAGGCACCAATGATTATTTGGGGGGGCGGGGACAATATGCAAAAGGGGCAGGCTGTGATAGTTGGACACCCCAATGGTCTGTCCTCCTGCCAATGGTTACTGCAAAGCCACCTCCCCGATCCACATGCCCCGCCCCATTTCCCTCCAGACTAACGGAGCTCGTAATCCCTCCCTCCTGCCGGTCACGTGACCCACCGGATTTCCTCTTCCTGGGTCTGCCCACGGAGGTCGTGTTCAAAGAACAGGCCTTTCCGAGGGATGTACGCGGGATTCTTCCGGTCCTCGTCGTCGTCCAAGTGCTTGGGAACTTTTTTGCCGACCTTATTCTCAGTCGGTTCGGTGCTTTCCTGCGGAGGACAAATGGATCTATAAATTTCCCGTCTGCAGACGCTCACCACGAGCACAGTCCTCTATTGCAGGGGTGACGGGACTGAGGTCTGCAAAGTGATACCCGGGACAGAGCAGGCAGAGAAAGAAATACTTCCCCCTCCCTTTTGCACATTAGAAGAACTTGTGGGCGCTCAATGAAAGCAAGGAGCAGGAGGCTTAGAAGGAAGCCCTTCGGCCAGAGAGCTGTGAGCACACGGAGTTCATTGCCGCACAAAGTGGCGAGGTCTACAAGCACAGACAGTGTCAAGAGGGGAATGGACAGACAAGGCCCCAAGGTCTAGATGGGAGAGACTGTCTGGGGCAGTGAAGCTCTGTATTCTTGGTATTTGGAGGGGAACAGTGGGAGGGCTTCTGGAGTTCTGACCCTGCTGGTGGACCTCCTGATGGCAGCTGTTTTTTTTTTTGGCTACTATGTGACACGGTGTTGGATTAGATGGGCCACTGGCCTGATCCAACATGGCTTCTCCTATGTTCTTCCACAAAAAGAATGCCACCTTCCAAGGAAACTGCTAATCTTACGTAGACCAAATAGCAGCGTCACCCAATGGATACAGCACACTAAGTAGGAAACTCGCTCTGCAGGAACTAATTGCTGACGGTACCCTTTCGATGCCAGACTGGCTGGCCCCAGGTCCTCAGCGCCTGCCGCGACTCACCTGCCCGTCCCCGCTTTGCCTCTCGCCTGCCACGGTGCCTTTAGGCTCCGGTTTCTCATTCCCTTTGTCTGCCTTTGTTGCCAATTCACTGGCTTCATTGCTGTCCTGCTTCAGGTCCACTTTTGACGTTTCTTCCTCGCTGTATTCCCCCTCCTCGCCCTGAAAAACAAACAGGGAGTCCAAAATGAGTCGATTCAGTCTGGGAGTGAAGCGTCGTTTTTAATCAGAACTATGCATGCTTGGCTAGGTCGGCATTTGCCAGCCTCTGAAGAGCTCCAAGGAACAAGCATCCAACTCATACGCCGGCTAAGCCAGCCTTGAACATGGGGGAAAAGTCACACGGCAAAACTCAGAGATGCCAACTCTGTACCCAAAGGCACACGGGATAACAAGAGTGATCTGGCCAGTCTAGAAAGACTGGTGCCGCGGCCCTTGAAGGGCTTCAGAACTGCTAGCGAGTCGGTCAAGATCACACACAAGATAAAACTCCAAAAGGCCAACTGGCACCTAAACACGATAAACTCACCTCAGAATCCTCAGCGCTTTCATAGTCAGAGAGAACAGCTAAAAATAAAAGATGTGACATTAGGGACGTCATCTCAATCGCAACATGTCCATGATCAAACTTCTGCTTTTCTCCTAGTCAACTACTTGCCTAGAATTTGCACCCACCCGCAGGACCTCCACCCAACCGAAACACTCTCTCTTTGATTGCTCCCTTGCTTTCACCCCCCACCTTCAATCTGCCACCCCGTTACTTCTCCCTCCATGATATTCCAAATACAAGCCTTCACTGCCTTTGCTTCATTCTCAAGTAATTTACCGGCTTGATTTCTGCCTCTTTCTCCTGTTTGCCTCTCTCCAGAGCTCTGCCATGAAGACTGGGCACATATTTCGGCTGAGGGGTGTCAGAACTCCCATAAAGCCGGTGCAACTGCGTGATTTGGAGACAGAGGAGGGTGAAAACTGTCCACCATGCTTCAGCTCAGAAAAAGCAATGGATGAGATGCGTAACAGTGCCAGCGTCACCCTGGAGAAGTGAGCAGGGATTCCTGAAAGCTCCTCCCTGCCACCATTTTAATTTGTCTTTAAGGAGCTCCTGGATTCTTGCTCTTTTCGACTGCTCCACTACATGGTTACCCATCCTGAGTGTCACTCTTCTTATGTTCTATCTTGCCTTGCCTTTAAAGAGCTCAAAATGGCAGACATGGTCTCCCCCTCAAGATGTCTCCGTGAAATAGGCTCGGCTGAGAAACAGGAATAGGCCCAGAATCAGCCAGCAAACTTCACAGCAGAGCAGGGGTTTGCACCTGGGCCTCCCAAATCCAAGCGCTACAACCAGGCTATGCAGGTCCTAAGTTTCCAGAAGCGTACCCCCAAGTCCTGGCTCTCCCGCATGCGTGGCTAAACGTTAAGCCAGACAAAACATCTGCTTTTATCAGCAGAAGGTCTGGAGCAGCAAGCAGCTAACCTGACAAAGAGCGCTGTACCTCAAAGGGGAGGGCAAGCAGTATTAGAACGTTGGCCGGGACAGGAAAATGTATGATTCCTTTTTAAAAGACAGACACTGTCAAAAGTATACCTTTGATCCTCCCTTTCATTCTCATTTGCTCAGAACAAAGAATATCCCCACTCACCGTCTCCTTCTATGCCATCTTCACTTTCCTGTTTTATAAAAAAGAAAAGAGAGAGCACAGTTACCTTACAGAGACATGTATGCAGAAGAAAAACATACATAATATACATATAGTCCAGTGGAAGGAGCTGCAGGATGGGGCAGGGTATGTTGTCACTAATCAAATTACAAAGTACCCCTGTTGCTTGACCAAAGACTTATTAGAAAGTGTACTTTTTATATTTGTTTTGAACAGGCAGCCAAGGAGAAGTATTTTTCCTCTCTCTTCAAAAATACTAGAACTCATTCAATGAAGCTGATGGGCAGTAGGTTGAGGACAGACAAAAGGAAATACTACTTTACACTGAAAGCAATTCAAATGTAGAATTTTCTGGTAGAGGATGTATCATTATTTGTTTAAATTACAGACTGCTCTCTCCAGTCAGGCTCAGATCGGTGGACAACAGCTGTGCAGTGATGGCCACAGGAATAAACAGATTCACAGAGGATGAGTCTATCAAAGGGTTGGTGAATGAGGGGAACCTCCACATTCAGAGGCACTAAACCTCTGAATCCCAGAGCCAAGAGGCGACATCAGGGCCTCGACCTCTATGCCCTGTTACTGGCCCTCCCAAGGAACTGGTTGGCCATTGTATGAGAAAGGAGGCTGGACTAGATGGACCCCTGGTCTGATCCAGCTGGGCTCTTCTGTTGTTCTCATGAATGTCTCAGCCTCTAAGCCCTGTTGTTTGCTGTCTAGAGGAACTGGTTGGCCACTGTGTGAGGCAGGAAGCTGGACTAGATGGATCATAGGTCTGATCCAGCAGGGCTCTTTGGAGGTTCTTAGTAGTTTATTTCCCCTCCTTTACACTTGCAGAAGATTAGCACAATTTTCCCATACCTTTTCTTCATTAAAAAAAAAGATTACTTGTATTACTTTATTTATCCCTTGGGCCTCCAGGGTCCACAAGGCTCCTTTCTAGCAACACGGTGACCTTCCTTATGATAGGCTGACACTACCCTGGAATGCCACCCAAGGAGAGCAGGTGGTGTTCACACAGCTAACCCCATGTGCAATCCCTGTTTTATCATGTTTATTAAAGAGACATGTGTTCTTCTGGGATATTCTGCAGGTATTCAGGAAAGCAACAGTCCTCGATCCTCCTGCCACTACGCCCAGCTAGATAAGTTGCACGACAGGAAGGATGAGACGTGACAAAACTCAGCTTTAAGCAGCAGGAGACTTCCTCCCAAAAGCCAGCCTGTCACATCACAGGCCAAACAAGAGAAATCTCTCTGGACTGCTCTCCAAGAATGAAAAGTGCACAGCTGTGAAGAGCAGGGGAGCAAAACATTCCAGGGGGAGGAAGGGCATTCTCCTCCATCCCCCTCCATGGAAATGGTCTCATCCAAAAGTAGGAAAGACCTATTGAGGGAGTCACATTGTCAGTGTCTCCATTTTGGAAAAGGGAACAAACAGAGTCTGGATGAAGAGCTGCTCACACGATTGCCAACCGGGCTGCTAGTTTATTTTATTATACGTTTCTATACCGCCCTCCCTTGCAGCTCAGGGCAATTTACAGTGAGGGCTCACAGCTCAAATCCGCTGGGACACGGGTACAAAACAACAAAAACATTAACAATTATAAACTTAACCTTACAACATTATAACTTATAACTGCCTAAACATTCAACCATTAATTGCACAGCTGTAAATGCACCCTTTTACTGAGTACGTGGTCGGGTCAAGCATCTCCCTGTGCCAGTGAGGTGTCTGTTTGGTGCAGTTGGCCCTAGAGGAGACTTCTGGGGGTCTAGTTGATGCTGTTGTTTCTTTGTCCCGATTGAAGGCTTGGTGGAAGGGCTTTATTTTGCAGGCCCTGTGGAATTGCTTTAGCTCTGGTAGGGCCCTAATCTCTTCTGGGGGTTTATTCCACCAAGTGGGGGCCAAGACAGAGAAAGCCCTGGCCAAATGAGCTTCCTCGGGGCCGGGGATCACCAGCTTGTGGGAGTTTGAAGAGCGTAGTGCTCTCTGGGGGTGTAGGCAGAGAGGCAGTCCCTCAAGCACGCAGGGCCCTGCCTGAGCATGACCTTGAATGTGATTACCAGAACCTTAAGCCTGAGCCAGATTTTGACCCATAGCCCGTGCAGTTGTTGGAGCGTGGCCTGCGTGTGGGCCCTCCAGGGCGTTCCTGTGAGGACCCTGGCTGCAGCGTTCTATACCGTTTGGAGGTACCGGAGCAGGGTTAAGCCTGTGTAGAGTGGGTTACCTGATGCTTGAAACACTCTGACACCTTCTTACTAACATGTTTCCTCCACTCTTCCACCTCTTTTGGGTTGCCTCATGATTTGTGGTGCTTTTCTTCTACTCACAACTTCTACTACTTGCAACCTCAAGCCACTACCTAGGTTTCCAGCCTTCCCCCTCCGAGAACCATGCTCTGAAGAAAACACAGATCCAGGAAAGCAGGTGTCAAGAACACAACAGTTGCTAATTATTATCCAGCCAGGTAAAAGTCACTCCACCACATCACAGAAGTGTCCAGCCTGGAGGGGTTATCTACCCTTCCCTAGATAAGCTTGACATGTTTAGCTCATCTCTCATATGTTGGATACATGCTAAACCCAAACTATACACAACTTCTGGGGGGGGGGGGCAAAGACCTGTATTTTTGGATTTCTGCATCCACAAAACAGGTTAGCCAGAGCCCTTTTGGATGCGCTCAAGGGATTACTCAAGAACAGGAGTAGTCAAAATGCGGCCCTCCAGATGTCCATGGACTACAATTCCCAGGAGAATGCTGGCAAGGGCTCCTGGGAATTGTAGTCCATGGACATCTGGAGGGCCGCAGTTTGACTACCCCTGCTCAAGAACATAAAGTTCCTATGTTCCATGCCTCCCTAACATAAAGTACCATGCCTCCCTAACACAGCTACTAGAGTCATTCTCCTCCATGCAGGACAATAAATCCAGCAGCATGAAGATTAAGAAGATTAAAGTCATGACTCCCGGGGAGTTATACAACTTTAAGGATGACCATGAAGCAATCAAAATTGTCTGAGGAGTGATGCTGACATGGAAGTGCCAAAACACCAAAGCCAGATGGCAATGGGGGCCAGCTGCTGATGCCAGTTTGCAGCTTGTTGCTTTCATAAAAAAGCTACCAGCTTTCTTTTTTGGCACTTCCATGTCACCATTGCTTCTGTATATATAAGAAATAACTTGTTTATATGAATCAACAGGAAAGAATGAAGGCATTTTTCACATTGTTTTGATTTTTTGGTACACCGAGACAAGATCCCAATACTGTTATTGACTTTCAACGAACCCATCTTCTGGTTCACGTTAAGATTATAGCAGTTTTGTTTTGCTCAGGATGTGAACGGGGGGGGGGGGGTGGATTTAGAAGGAACAGTGATTGCTAAACATGACTTCTTGTAAGTAGGATCATGTTTATATAACTTTGGTACTGTGTCACGTGAATACTTATGCTATGCTCCAGTGCTTTCTTGAGGTTCCAGACATCTAAAATCCTAATGCACTAGCTACTGAATGTCCCATTTTGGGGGCGACTGTACTAGCTCACTTTGTGCAATCCACCCTTTTGAGAAAGGCGCTCTATAAATAATACAATAAATAAATACAATCCAGAATGTGGCTGAGCCTGGCTGGGTGCTGCAAGATGGGAGGGGGAAATTAGAGGGAACATTGACTGCTGTGTTTAGAAGAATTGGTTTTTATACCCCACTTTTCACTACCTGAAGGGAGTCTCAAAGCGGCTTACAATTGCCTTCCTTTCCCCTCCCCACAACAGAAACCCTGTGAGGTAGGTGGGGCTGAGAGAACTCTGACAGAACTGCTCTGCAAGGACAGCTCTAACAGAACTTTGACTGGCTCACAGTCACCCAGCTGGCTGCATATGGAGAACTGGAGAATCAAATCTGACTCTCCAGATCAGAAGTTGCCACTCTAAACCACTGCACCAAGCTAGCTCTTTTGTGTGTGTGTGTGTCTAGAGTCCTGTTTATACAACTCTGGTACTGTGTCATGTGAATACTTATGCTGCAGTCCTTTCTAGTGGTTCCAGATGTTTAAAATCCTAACGCATTGTTTACTGAATGTCCCATTTTGGGGTGATGGCACTAGGTCGCAATATGCAATCCATTTCAAGCCCTTGTGAGAAAGGCGTGTGGCAAATAATACAATAAGCGAATAAACATGAAACAAACGAATAACTGAAATGCAAGAGGTAGCTGAGTCTAGCTGGGAGCTGCAAGGGGACAAGTGAGCCTGAAGGCCACTGGGCAAGATCCACTGGAGATGCGCATTAGAGGGAACACTGACTGCTGTATACAGCTTCTTGTAAGAAGGATCCTGTTTGTGTAACTTTGGTCCTATGTCAGGTGAAGACTTCTGTTGTGCTCCACTTCTTTCTGGCGGTTCCAGATGACTAAACTGCTAATGCCCTGGCTGCTGAATGCCAGCCTCCTCGAAGGGTGTCTGTTGTGGGGAGTGAACAGGAAGGCGATTGCAAGGTACTTTGATACACATGAGGCCTGTGGGTGACCTTGGGCCCATCAGTTCTCTCAGAGCTCTCTCAGCCCCACTTCCCTTTCAGGGTGCCTGTTGTGGAGAGAGGAAGGCAATTGTAAGCCACTTTGAGAGACAGGAAGCCTGTGGGTGACCTTGGGCCTGTCACAGTTCTCTCAGAGCTCTCTCAGCCCCACTTCCCTTTCAGGGTGCCGCTGTGGAGAGAGGAAGCAAGACAGGAAACCTGTGGGTGACCTTGGGCCTGTCGCAGTTCTCTCAAAGCTCTCTCAACCCCACTTCCCTTTTAGGGTGCCGCTGTGGAGAGAGGAAGCAAGACAGGAAACCTGTGGGTGACCTTGGCCCTGTCGCAGTTCTCTCAGAGCTCTCTCCGCCCCACGGACCTCGCAGGGTGCCTGTTGTGGGCAGAAGTGGGGACTCCTTCGGGGCGTGAAAGCCCCCCTCTCCCCCGTGAGGGGCTCCCCATCACCCGAGAAGGCGGCGAGGGCGCAGGCGGGCCTACTTACGCACTCCGAGTCGGCCGGGCTGGCTCCCCCGGGCACCGGCTGCGCGGCCTCCCCCTCCTCCTCTTCCTCCTCCGCCTCCTCGTCCTGCTGCTGTTGCTGCTGCTGCAGCTTCTCGGCGTCGCCCGGGCCGCTCCCGGCGTCTCCGGCCAGCCCCAGGCCGAGGCCGAGGCCCAGGCGGTGGGTGCCGCGCGGGGATGGGGCGGCGCTCCCGGCCGGCGAGTCGGACTCGTCCTCCTCGCTGCTGTCCTGGGAGGCTCGCTGCCGCCGACGGTCCGCCATCTTGACGGGGAAGGAGCAAGAAGCGAAAACCTCTCGGAGGGGGAAGGAAGGAAGGACGGAGGGATGACGGGTAAGGAGGCCTCTCTCGCTCAGCCGCGGGGGACTACAACGACCGGCAGCGACCGCGCGCGCGCGTGCGCCTTTCATTTTTCCCACCGCCCGGCGCTCTCCCACAATCCCCTGCTTCCGGACGCCGAGATGGGGGGTGACGTCAAGGGAGAGCAAGAGCGCGCCGCTGCCTGCGGCGGGAAGGATAGCGGACGCCTCGACAACAACGTCACGTGCTCCGCGCGCAACGCGGGCGGGCGGGACGCCCGGGTGATGTCATCACGCGGCGACGGCGGATGTGTTGGTTGCGGGTAGGCGGAAGGAAGAATCGGGGGGGGGATTAATGCAGTTTATGGCACCTAATTGCCTCACTGGTCTTTTTGTTTCCTAGGACAGGAATGTAATTCGGATCTAATACAGAAATACGTTTAGCCTATTCACTGATTCTAGTAAGCTAGTCTAGAAGAGCTAGAAACGGATTTCTTACTCGTTGGTACAGATTATATTTTATGAGTTCCCCATTTAGCCCTACAGGGCTGTTTGAAATAACTTTTTAAGGAGACAAAGTAATATTGCATACTAGAGGCAAAGCCCATTGCACCCAGGAAGGTGACAGCCCCTAGTATGGCACCCCTGCTCAGGGTCCTTCCTGGGTGTTGGCCCTCCTACCCCTGCTCCCTTCTTGATCTTCAGTTCCAATGTAATGAGTAAACAGAACCGACACTAATCTTAAAAGCTGGGTTTGAATCCCCACCCCGTTTCCATGTACAACCACCTGGGTTGCTAACCTGCGGGGGGGGGGGGGGGGGCTGTATATCTTCATTAGTTACAACTGATCTTCAGGCATCAGTTTCTCCTCCATGCCTCACTCCCCAGCAGGCCAAAGGGGAATGGAGCAGGGCAGCTGGGACTGGCACTACGCCTATGAAGCCATCAGCATGGTCAACTGGCCTTCTCCTTGTGAGCAGGAAGTGTCAGAGCGTGGCAGCCAGGCATGACAGCTACCAGGGCTAGCACTATTCCCGCGGTGCCACTGAGGGTGCCTGGGTGCCCTCCCCCTGCTCTGGAGTAACGAGACTTATCCACAGATTTCCCCAAAGGGTTGTCAGCTCCGATCCTTCTTACTGGATTTTGAGGGACTGAACCTGGATCATTTCTGCCATCAAGGAAGGGCTCTGCCTCACAAAACCTAACACCATGACAACTATATTACTGCTTTAGTTGTTAGAGGAGTCTTTATAGCTTGTATGTCAACTGCTGTCTGTTAAAGTGATCTGGAGTCAGAAAATGAAACCATCTCCACAGCAGCAAACTGCCATGCTCAGAATTTTACTCGAGCTGTCAATTAAGGCTCAAAGTGTGACAAAAGCATTCATGTTTTTCATTTTATTGTAAAAAAAATGATTTGTTCCAATTTTGTTTAAACATACAAGCAGAATTTCTTTTAATACTCCCTGTTAACACTGTTAAACCTAAAGGAACTGAAGCAAAAAATTAAAAAAGGCAAACATTAACAGCCACAAATTTGGTATTTACAAACGTTTTTCTTTATAAGATATTTACAAGACAACTGATTTTACATATTTAAAATGGTATCAAAAAGGAGGCATTTGCAGACAACCACATGTCAAGGGCAGAAAAACGGAGGGGGGGGAGTACAGACACTGCTTTTAAAACTACAGTAAACTTGGTTAAAGAAAGGAACATTTTGTTTTAAACAAAAACCAGATCTAATGTGCAAGGGCATTTCATTAATATGAATTGCACAGTGCCGTACCCTCTGTAGCAGGGCTGGCCAAACTGTGGCTCTCCAGATGTCCATGCTGGCAGGGGCTCATGGGAATTGTAGTCCATGGACATCTGGAGAGCCAAAGTTTGACCACTCCTGCTCTATAGGAAGAAATGACTATTCCTTCCCCCACCCCGCTCCCAGCTAACATCCACTGCAAACTCTTTGTACAACCCCCCTAACTATTTTTGCACACCTTTTTCTGTTGCATGGGTTAGTATTTCATGGGATTCTTCATGACAGCCAGCACACTAACTGGCAAAGAGAGAACATTTGCTTTGATTTTTTTCAGGAACACAGGACTCTGGCACGTCCAAAAGTCTTAGTTGGGGCTATGTGATAAACTTTTTCCTTCCCCCAAAACAAGATCCAGAACCAAGATGTGATCTCGAAAGCTCTTTTGCTTATTTTAGAGGAGGACAAAGAAGGGAGGATCAAGCTCTGAAATCAACAATGCCTTTAAGAAACCTCCACCTAACGTTTATTTTATACATCCAGACTTTTAACAGGAGGGCAGGGGGGAGAAGGATGCATGCTGGCATGCTAAAAACCAAGAGACCCAAAGACAGCTTTAATTAAAACCAAATCAAATTAGGCAGCAAGCGTTGTGCACAACCTCAACAACACAGGCTACTTGGCAAAGAGAGTTTAAGTCAATACTCGTGACTCTTCTACGGTAGTCACCTTGCATGTGTTACCTCCTGTCACAAAAGTATCCGTTTGAATTTCTAGAGAAGAGAATGCAGAAAGGGAGCAGCAGCTACTGGAAGAGATGTAGAATCTGAGACAGAAGAACAACATTGCTGGACGACTGCACCTCCTTGCAGCTTTCAACAACTGCACTACACTCTTAATCCAGACAAGTGAGGTCTGATGCTTTTGCACTGAATGAATGAAGATTCTAAAGAACTGGAAAAGGAGGAGGTTACATTTCGCTGCTCCTCTGTAAAAACCACACAGAGCTTCCACCATTGTACAGATCAGACAGATGAGTGTGTGAGAGTCCCAATCCACTAGCTACAAAAGGTTACCAGAATCTTACTTTTAAAAAAAATGCCAGCCAAGCTCCAAAGAACACAAATCAAGGTTTCAGGTGTTACGCTCTAGCTTAATTCATTATTATACACAAGAATGGGGGAGAGGGGAACCTGCTTCTTGCCAGTGGGAGCCGCTTGCTGTAGCTACGAGTCTGGGTATTGAATCACCAGAAATAAGACTTCAACCTTCATAAAGGCATACAAAAATTGCCAAGTGTCAGGTCATGGTGGACTTCAGGTAGGGGAGGAAACATCCAAAGGTAACACAACCCTTTGCAGGATGCATTCTGAGAACGAACCGGGTCGGCTCATTGCTTTCCTTCCCTCTGGCACCTCTTCTGGGGAAGGAAGAATATGGTGATTGCTAAGCAACTCATTGGTTCCATCCCACACCCAGGCAAGTGGCACGGTCTTTGATGCAGGAGGGGAGGCCAGTTTTGGTGATGCTGCTTGGTGCTCTCTTGCAATGCAGTATACCCACCCAAGGCGCCTAGGCGCCAAGTGCTACACAATCTGACAGCCCTGCCACTCAACATTGCCCTTAGGAAACCAGCGTGATGTGTAGAGGAGGTCTGCAAATAAAGCATCATAAACCCATGCTCGACCTTCCCTGGCAGAGGGAAAGAAAATTAAAGCATTAAAAAACATCTTTGCGCAAAGAGGGCACTGGATTAATGCCAACCAGTTCCAAAACCAAAAAGCATGTGGCGTGATTGTCAAGGCATTCCAACCTTCATTCTCAGTGTTGGGACATACAATTTTAAACACCCCCTCCTCCCTCCATAAGAAGCAAAAGGGCAAGCATCGGGTTAATTATACTGACTAAAAAAAAAAGCGCAGGGGGGGGACCTCGTCACAGCAATGTGGGAATAGCCAAATGAGATAAGGAAAATATAGATCCATACTTGGGATGTTTATTTTTTAGAGAAACAAATGTTCGCTTGATTGCTCACCCACCCACCCCCTTTCAATTCCCAAGGGCTTCAGTAAGCAGGTTAAATCCTTTTAAGGAACCATTTTAGGGTTTGTGTGTGTGTGTGTGTGTGTGTGCTTGAAGAGAGGTGGATTTCATAAGTTACAAATGGGAGCCGTTTATCTTCTGTGGCACTAAGCAGAATGTGTTCAGCGACACCTGCCCAAAGGATCTCAACCACCACGTGGCCAACGCTGCCTGCCGGGTTGCCTGACCCCACAACAAACCTCCAGTACTTTCTATCAAACAAAAAGGGGGGGGATGGGACGGAACACAGCTGAACGGTATTAATGGGAAGGGGGGGGGAAGGAGAAGAGGAAAGAGAAAAACCATACAGAAGCAAAAAAAATGTCTATAGTGAACAAGAATGTACATCAAGGGGAGAAAGACTGACGTGACAGAACATAGACAGTTCTCTGCCATTTGCTGCAAGTCGCCCAGGGCAGCCACGGGGGCAGAGAGACCTCCAAGCGGGCAACTCCTATTTTCTACATGTCCGGTGAGGCGTCTGTTTCTTCTGCATCTCCAGCCGACAACGACTTCGCTCATCCAGCCAGGGCAGTTCAAAGTTCCTGCCGGGCAAAAGGAAAAAGGGGACGGTGAGGACAGAGCTGACACCAAAGGGCAGAAGGAGCAGCTCCCGTTTCTAGTCCTCAACAAAAGGTTCAACGACAAGACTGTGTGGCTGGGGCACAGGGCAACAACGCAATCTAAGGTACCTGAATTGTCGGCAGCCTTAAGGTTTCTAATTTAAACATGGTTTCGGAGATTTAGCGGAGATGGATTATGGCTGAAGCATCAGCAAGGCTGCATGAGGTCTCCGAGACCTAACAGCTGGGGCATCCCAGCATCAAAATTGAAAGGGAGAGACACGTCAAAAGAAAAACCAATCCACGAGTTCCCCTTATGGGGGAGGCAGCTGCAAGATTCCTGCCTTTGATAGGTTCAACACAGCTTCCCCCCCCCCCCTTCCCTTAATCTTGGATATATAAGCATATTGCTTTCTTGTCTTGGTAGAACGCCATCCTTCCCCCTCTGCCCAATCAACACAAGCCTGCTTTCCCCTTGGCCTCAGATAGTCTCAGATTCCTTCACATTCGGGCACCAAACTTTGCCTCCCCTTTGCCGCCATAGCAAGGCTGAGTTTGTGGGTGCCTCGTCCACCGCAGAAGGACTGGAGGGCTGGCTGCTGTTGCTTCGTATTGCCGTCTCCACCGAAGCCTGAAGCAACTGACTCACTTAATCAATAACCACTGACTGCAATAGTGGTTTCTTTGGAAGGTTATCAGGCGTACAGGCAGGAACATCAACCCTCTTAAAAGGAGAAGGACGAATGCGGCCCAAGCCCCTTGCTTCTGTAAAGCAAAACTCCCTTTCATGCAGGCATTTCATGTACAAGGATACTTACTGTGGGGTGACTTTTGGTAGTGGTCGACCAAATGCTACAACAGGCAAGTAAGGGGTGATTAGCAAGCTTTCAACTAGGAGAGAGAGAGAACACAGGGAAGTTACTACTGGAAATACAATGCTCTCCCTCGTGCTGACCACACCTTTTTATTGAACTAGATCCCCCCAGCTTTGTCAGGGAAGGGGAGAGCCTCTAGCACAGGGGTAGTCAAACTGCGGCCCTCCATGGACTACAATTCCCAGGGGCTCCTGGGAATTGTAGTCCATGGACATCTGGAGGGCCGCAGTTTGACTACCCCTGCTCTAGCGCTACCCTTTAAGCTACTCACCATCATCCGACTCTGGGAAAAATGAGGTAACTTCAGGCTCAGATTCCTGAATTCCTTTTTTTTTATACATTCTCAGCTGCAGTCGCTGCAAAATTCTTTGCTCTCGGATCCGCTGAATGTCCCACCTGTTTGCCGCAGGGAGGGGAAAAGCGCTTTTAAAAACTTGCCTCGAGGACCCTTTCTGTTACATCTATCAACCTCTTGTTTCCAACTAGTCCAACCTTTGACGTTTAACACGCCGGGCGTTGGGTGATTTAACTGTCACCTAGTGTGGCAAACTACTTAGTGACTTATTTAAACCAACAGCCTACCAATTTCAGTGGGCCAATTGCAATGGCATTATGACAGAGCTGCTGTGATTCTAGTTCAGCCTTTCTCAACTTGTTTCCCCACTGAGAAGCCCCTGAAACGTTCCTCGGGCTTCGAGAAACCCCCAAAGTGGCACGATCGTGCAGACTAGGGTTGGGAAGCAGAGCTGTGGACACGCCCACCTGGGGTCCCTCCCCTTCCCACCCCCTCCAGGCCTATCATTGGCCATTTGGGGAGGGGAGAGGGGATCAACATGACCATATGTGGTCAGTCATGCCACCTGATAAGTGTTTAATGAATTTAAAACATCTATAACAAATTAACTAACTCCCACCCATTCAGGTAACCTTTCCAGGGCCATCAAGAAACCTTGGTTGAGAAAGCCTGTTTGAGTTCCCTCGCCTTCCATAATGCAACTGCTACCGAATGCTCTCCTTGTCTCTGCACCCAACCAGACCCCTTTGGGAGTGCTCAAGATGCTAGGTAACCATCAGTAAAGATGGCTAGATTTCATATGCGCAAGGCCTTCAGAACCAGCTGTTGTGGGTGAGAGATGTCCTGACAGTTATGGTGATGGAAGAGGACAGCGGCATCCCCAGGACTGGGAGAATGTGGGAGAGCCCCATTTACAACCGAAAGGGAAACTACTAGCGCTGTGATGTGTTAACACCTTTTGATTGATGGGTCACTCGTAGGCCGTCTCCCCTGAGAGTGTTTACAGTGAAGAAGGACAGAGGGGCAATACGCTAGAAGAATTTTGCTGCTGTGCCTAGGGAGGGCAGCATCATACAAACAAAAACCAAGCAGTTTATCAAGCGCTGAAACAGCACACGGGCATTTTTCCGCCCAAAGGGCAACGCTATAAACTCAAACAGTCCTGGGTGGGTAAAGAAGGCTGAGGGCCTCAGGAGCCAACCCCATCTGCCAGCGTCCATTTGACAAATCGATTCAAAAGTAATAACAAAGGTGCACACACGCCCATGCCCTCTTATAGCCTCTTGCTCATCCCTTTCTGGAAATGCATTTGGAAGCTGTAGGCATCCAGAGAGAAACAGGTCCCTAAGTTTCAGCATGCAGGTCACGGCTTTTCTCACTCCCTCACCTTTTCCTCCTCTTCTCATCCAACTCCAGCTTTGCGTGCCGTTTGGAGAAGACACTGTCCTCTAAGTTCTGCAAAAGGTTTTACAAAAGACAGTAAGCACTCAGTTCACACAGCCTGATCCCCCTTGGGAGGCCTCTGATTCTCAATCAACTTGCCTTGCCTTTCCGAAAGAAGGCTTTTCAGCCTGTCTTGCTCACACTGAAGTACCCTGGTCTTTTTGGCAGGGTGTTCTCTCTCCCGTACCCAGCTTGTTGGGGGGTAAACGGTAATGACTGGGGAAGGCACTGGCAAACCACCCCGTATTGAGTCTGCCATGAAAACGCTAGAGGGCGTCACCCCAAGGGTCAGACATGACTCGGTGCTTGCACAGGGGATACCTTTACCTTTTTACCTCTCTCTCCCATTTGGGAAAGAAATATGGGGGAGCAGAAAGGTTAGGCGAGTATGTTCAGGGTCATCTGGCAGGACTCTCGTGATTCCATGCCCTAACACAAGGGTAGTCAACCTGTGGTCCTCCAGATGTTCATGGACTACAATTCCCACGAGCCCCTGCCAGAATTTGTAGTCCAGGGAATTGTAGTCCATGAACATCTGGAGGACCACAGGTTGACTACCCCTGCCCTAACAGGAAGGGCTTCAGCAGTGAAATGACTGCTTTTCAAGCCACCTCTGATCCCCGCCAGATGCTGGATCAGGGAGCATCAGGGAACATGTGCACACACATGCACACACAAAACCAGATGAAATCAAAGGTATTTAGTGCTAGCTGCTGCACATCTCAGTTACAAGTGACTGCAGCTGCAGGTTCAGTCTTCAAAATGGCAGCTTTTTAAAAAATGGCAACAATCCTTAATAAACTTCAACATATGACAGGCTTGCAGACCCATCAGTAATGTTGCCTCACAGGTAGGCTTCTGATACTGTTTATACTTCTTAATCTTTGGTTCAAGCCCAAATCCCAGACACAGTAAACAGTTATCACGCCTCAATATTGCCAGCGGCCGCCTGATGCCTTGGCAGCTGTGCGTCTTTGTAAAACCCATTCATTTTCTGCCAGTTCGACCTGCGAGGTTTTCTCTTCTTTAAGCATGCAATTCAAAGACGGGCTGACTAATTCACCGGCACTCTGTGGAACATTAAACGGCCCATGGATGTTCAGGCTGTTTGGGAAGCCCACCCAGAGAAAACCAGGAAACCGAAGGCCGGGCTCCGAAAACGCATTTCTTTCAAGGGGGAATTGGATGTTCTCATCTGTGTCGTAGACACAAATGCAAGAACAAAGAGACTGGAACCTGATTGGTACCAATTCAATTTCAAAGACTCCATCCTTCAATCGAAGCCACTGGTGGACACGTGGACAGCGGGCGGCAAACATTACAACACAGCAGTATGGCCGATCAAAACGGTATTCCACACAGCTCCTCTTTTTCTTCCTTAGCACCACACCACCCGCTCTCTCGGGGCTCTATTTGGGTCTAGCCTCTTTCCTTATCGCGGCTTGTTCACCCACATACCTCCAAAAGCTCCGAAGGATTCAGGTCTCTTAAGGGCTCTACCACGTGGTCCCTCCATGATGGAACTGGGAAGGGAGGAAGAGAAGAGTGTCAAAATTGACAACTGGAAAGGATGCTTCTGTGGCTAAATGGAGGGGGTGGGAAGGTCCCTGGGCGGGTGTGTACACAGCTATGTTTACCGACCATATTCTGCACCGACGCGCCACTTCTGGGGTTTCCCAAAGCCTGAGGAATGTTTCAGGGATTGCTCAACAGTAAAAAGGTTGAGGCAGGCTGGTCTAAGGAAATGAAGAGGCAAAAGACAGGCCTGGATTGGCAAGCCACAGAAAGCAGAGAAAGCTAGGAAACACCCAAGCTCTCAGGGGAGTGGGAAGTTCAAAGAAAGCCGGGGGGGGGGGGCAGGAGCTGAAAATACAGGGAAAACTCAGGGGGGGGGGGGAAACAACACCAGGATCACACACTGATCTCAAACCGTCTGCCAAAACTTTGGCTATAAGCCTCGAGTATGCAGTAATTTTTTTTTGTAACGTTATCTCTCCACCCAGAGGGCAACCTTCCTGACCCCTTGCATGGGCGGGTCATAGATTTAAGGTAAGGAAAGAGATTCCCTGTTTCCCCGCTCCCCTGTTTCGGCACATCTGCCAGCTATAGGAAGAGGTTTCAGAAACCCGCTGCGCAAAAGAAAAGAACGTCTTTCTCAACCTCCGTAAGGAAATTGCTTCACAACTTTCCCCCAGAAGCATGCCTTGTGTGCTGTCTCATTAGGAGGAAAAAGAGAAAGTTGCAACTCATCTGAGGCACACAATGATGGAACACGGAGTTAATCACAGGGGTTTGGCTTCACGCAAGATGCCGGAAGACCTGCCCATTGCCCGTTACTGGGGGAGGGCGGCTGTCAAACTTTAGAACTGAATTTGGGTAGCTTCAGGAACAATCCCAATCCAACAGCCCAGACCGGAATAGCAGAGGGTGGGGGATCCCCATCTCAAGTAGAAAAGAGAAAGAAAGTCTGCTTGGTGGGTAAAATCCTGCTCCAGCAAGAGGCCCCAAAGTGCAGGATGATTAGTTTGGTTGAAACATTAGGTGCGGTACCAGGTAAGGAAAGACGTGTTCAGACTCATTTCTGGGGCTCCAGCCTAAAAGGTTTAGAAAAAAAAAGAACTTGGGGGATTGTGCGCAGGTGGGCAGAAGGGACTGATTCAGTGTTTGGCTCTTGTGGCCAATTATAGCATGCCCAGGGAAATGCCAATTGCCAATTTGGGACTGGGAAGAGGATTTCTTCCAAGCCAGACTGGCCAGGGATTCTGTTTTTTTTTGGGGGGGGGGAGGATGGCATCATCTGGCCATGGAATTGAGGTCACTGTGGGTAGGCAGGTAGTTGTGAATTTCCTGCATTCTGCAGAGGGTTGGACTAGATGAACCTGGTGTCCCCTTCCAACTCTATGATTCTATGAATGGGTTATCATTTTGCACAGAGGAACCACAATTACAATTAGGTGGGCAAAAGAGAAAAAATGGTACCACAGTCAAAAAGTGCATGAAAGATCACCATAGGCCCCCTTCCCCAATTCCTCCACAGCACATGTATCCCTAAGCAATAACTTTAGCAAGCCTTCTTGCTTTCCCCGCTTTAGGAGACAAATAAGCCAACAACCCCAACAAGTACAGAAAAAGGAATAGTCAGTTAACAGTTAACAAAGACTGCTAGAAAAACAGCCCTGGAATTACCTCACTGACCGAAGAACCTGAGAGCCAGAGGTTCCTGTGATCACCTTCCAAGGGGTACAGGACTGCAGGAATTGGGGGTGAAAGTCACTCTCATGAAATGGGATTTCACTCCGGTTCAAGTGTCAGATTAGGAAAAGGGGGGTGACCTTGGCCAAGTCACACAAATAGCCTGCCAGAGGGGTCTTCTAGGAAATATTGCAACAGCCTTACCACATTTATCTGGAGTCTCTCCGAGGCTCATTCCACACAGTTTGAATAACGCAATTTTAATGTGCTGTTGCAGTTGGATTTTCCTGTGTGGAACAGGGAAAATCTGCTACTAAAGTGCACTGAAAGTGCATTATCTAACATGTGCAGAATGTGCTCAGGTCTCTTAACATGGCATTGGCTACTTTTCTTTTGATCCTTCTTGTCCCCAAAATTTGTGCCCTATCATCTTGTCAACAATCTGTTCCTCTATATGCTAAGACACACTTCAAAAAAGATTGGAGGGGGGGGAAGGAAATTGCACAAAATACTTATCATGTGATTCGAGCATACCATTAGCACAGAACCTGGGCGGGTCATCCTCAATCTCTCTCAGTTTGTTTGTTTTAGCAGGAGAAAAGAGCTACAGTCCTGTAATACCTTAAACATTAATACAATCTGTGGCAGGGTGTGAACTTTTGGTGAGTATCTGAAGAAGTGAGCAGTGGCGCACAGAATCTCACACCCGCCCACAAATTTTTGATAGTCTTTAAGGTCCTACAGGACTCTTGCTTTTTTTTTACTGCTATAGACACACACAGTTATCCATCGTAGTATTTTTAAAATTAAGCTTCTATTAAATAAGCAAGATAAGTATACATAACTGGGACATTTCTTGTCTGTTCGGGCTTTTATCTTTTCTAGCCAAGTGGTCTTCAAACCTTTCAGGGTTATGACCTGCCTTGCACCCCAACCTGTAACACGGGCTCACTTTTCATTGTGAATCCTATGTCCTGCAGAGCGGTTGTGATGTTGTGCCCACAAATTCAGATTTCCAGGATGGTTTGTTGTGAGGATAAACTAGTGGCGAAGGAGGATTTGGGGAGCAGCTTAGAAGAAAAAGAGTTAGTTTTTATATGCCGCTTTTCTCTACTGGAAGGAGTCTCAAAGCAGCTTACGTTTGCCTTCCCTTTCCTCTTCCCACAACAAACACCCTGTGAGGGAGGTGAGGCTGAAAGAGCCCTGATATTACTGCTCGGTAAGAACACCTTTATCAATTCAGTGGCAAGCCGAAGGTCACCCGGCTGGCTGCATGTGGAGGAGCGGAGAACCAAACCCGACTCGCATGATTGCAGGCTCCTGAATAGTTTGTAATACAGCACAAATGATTCACGAGCCAGCTGTTGCCAAGGACAAAGTCAGGGAACGAGACCTAAAATAATTACTTGGAGGTGCTCTGACAGCACCAGATCTCTCTCTCTCCCCCTTCGGCTGGTCCAAATCTCCCGGCGCACAATTGTCTTGAGCAGCCTTTTTCAACCTTTGGACTGTGGAGGAGCCCCTGAAATAGTTTTTCAGACTTCCAGGAGCCCCGGAAGTGATGTCAGCGGGCCTTGCCCCTGCCACGCCCCAGAAGTGGCACCCCTACCCGCACCCTTGGCCCTCCTTTTACTCCCTCCCCCCGGCCTTTACTGCTACCACGGCGGCTCATGAAGATGGAAAGAAGAGTAGGAGCTATGAAGACAGCCCAGAGGCACACACCCCTACTCCCGCAGACCCATGTTTGGGAATTGCTGGCCTTGAGCATGACCCTTTCCTTAGTGCTTATCAACCTCCCGGGAGGCTGGTGCCGCAGCCTCAGTTCTACTCAGCCCCCTCCTCACGAGGGAGACAATGGCCCGGGAAAAACCAGATGGTTGCAGCAGGCGCCGTAAACTCAGCGTGCCAGCAGGAGATCTCTGAACAGGACGGCTGATTTTCTTCACGCGCTTCCCATACCTGGTCTTGACCATTTGTGGGATTTCCAATGCTTTCTGACTCCAGCCGAAGGTCCAGGACCGACACCAGCGTCACTCCGAAATGGAATGCCAACCAACCCCCCGCCCCCCCCCCGGTTGTCTTCAAGAGTTGGAAAGACTCTTAAAGCAAGATACACACACTCCTGCACACCCGAGTGGGCTCCAAGCCCTCTCTAACCCTCATCTGGCCAACCAGCCCAAAGGCCAAGCGGGCAAGTGTCTTACTTGCTACCGTCTCCTCCTTCTTTGGGGAAGGCTCTCGCAACGGCGAAGGAGGCGGCTGGTGCCATCGGCACAAGTACATTTCAGTGGTGGAAAGGTACGGCAAGTCTTCCGTTTCGCTGTACGAGCTCCTGTCCTTTGAATGGCCTTTCAGGGGGCCCAAGGATTTCAACAGAGCGTCTCCCAAAGAGCGGGCTTTCTCGGGAGTCTCCTGACTCCGTAGTTCCCGCCGGGTAACCGATTCAGTCAAAGAACTGCCGGGCTCCTCTTTCAGCGGAGAAGACTTTGGTGATTTGCACTTGACTTTTGAAAATTCGGCCACCAGCTTTTTCATCGGCGTTTTCCGCTCCGCGTTCCCGAACGCAGACTTCCTGCCGGGGGAAAAAATAAAGGCAATGGACGCGAGATTATAGCGGCATACGGAGAGAAGGCCGAAGCGAGAATCACCGGCTCCTATTAGCAACCGGCTTAGAAATTAAAAGCAGAATGAAAATCCCCCAGGTTAAACGCGTTTTGTGATATTTAGCAGGCTGGTTGTGAGGAAAGCTTCCACTTATGACTATTGCAGACCCAAGTTCAGAGCACAAATCATTGCGATTGGAGAAATACATCTGTAAAGTCCTATCTCCCAGGGTTAAAGATATGAAAGCATTATAGCATTCGGTCTGTTACAGTGGCTTTTGGTTCAAACTCCCTAGCAACGGTGAAGAGTTTACATTGCTTTAAAAGGGATCAAACAGACTCATGCAGGGTAGATCTGTCAATGGAATGGAACCTCCATGTTCAGAAGCTGGAAGCTGCTGAATAGCAATGCGCCAAGAGGAGGGAATTTGGGCCTACACAGTTGAAATAGGATGCTGGATTATACGGCCCCTTGGTCTGACTCAGAATGGCCACTGTTTCTTAAGCCTGCTTTCTATCAAACTATAATTGGGCAGGTTTTAGAAGATACCGCCTCACATTGATTCAGAGCAAGGACTTGGATGCCAGGGATTTGTATGGCTCATGATTGTGAGAAAGGGAAATTCCCAATTCAGTCAGCCCTGCCCCTGCAGGCCTGTTGCCAAGAATATTGAGAATGTGGAGAACTAGAATCACAGAATCATAGTGTTGGAAGGGACCTCCTGGGTCATCTAGTCCAACCCCCTGCACCATGCAGGACACTCACATCCCAATCGCTCATCCACTGTCACCTGCCACCCCCTTGAGCCTTCACAGAATCAGCCTCTCTGTCTGAAATGCTAGTTGTTACAGGTATATGTGGCCAGGCACTGTCTCCCCTGGCTTGTCTAGTGGACAAGTGGACTTCCTTCCAGTCTGGATATCTCAGATTCCCATGCAAAGAAGCCAAGACTGGAACCAAGGACCTTCAGTGGAAAAAGTTGGCCTGAGGCCAGGCAAAGGGAAAAACACTGCAAGTTTATATGCAGCTCGTTGTGGGGGCACGCAGAAGACAACTTTAAAGGAGAAGTTTCTCTGTCCGTTTGAGAGTCAAGGCAATTGAGGACATGTTTATACATCACATTTTTCAAGGGTTTCAACCATGGTGAACTGCTGTGGCTTCCTCTTAAAAAAAGAAGAAAAAAACAGAAATTGCATTTTTCCCCCCAAGCCTCTTTAGCCAAAAGGACCTTAGATCTAGAATTTCTGACATCTAGTGCAACAGGTAGGAAACCGGCTCCTATTGGTGGCTGTGCAGAGGGAAAGCACCTAGCCAGGAAAATCAAGTGGGGCTTTACCGTTTGTGACCTTTTCCATTTCTTCCATATGGGAAGTGCTTCAAAGACAGCGGCTGGGACGTCTCCAGGAGTTCTTGGGGTGGGCATTCCATAGGCAACTTTTCCGGCCCCTCGGGCTCGACCTTGTCCTCGGTTTCGTATCCTTGGAATATTTTGTGTTTTTCACGCTCGCTGTCCTTCTTCACCAACTGCATCCTCCTTTCCATGCGCTCAATGCGCGCAAGGAGCTGGGAAGGCAACAGTGCAACGGAGATGTTAGAAGCGGCCCTCTGTCAACGGAGGCAAAATCCTCCCCTCCCCCAGTTTGTTAAAACTCAGTCTGCTTTGGCATCTAAGGGAAAGGAACCAGAAGATACAGAGCTAAACACAATTCCCAAGTGTGCATGTGACTGATCTTGAAATACTTACCAGGAAATGCTCATCGCTGCCTACAGGATGGAACCACCCATCTTGACAAGGGCCTATCTGGACATACTTATATTCCCCATAATATTGCTACCTAACGTAAGTTGCCTACTCCATCAACTAGACGGAACTAGGGATAGCTGTCTAATATGTGCTCCCACTCCTGAACTGCCAGGATTACTGTAGTAGCAAGTCCTGTAGTGCAGGGGTAGTCAACCTGTGGTCCTCCAGATGTCCATGGACTACAATCCCCATGAGCCCCTGCCAGCAAATGCTAGCAGGGGCTCATGGGAATTGTAGTCCATGGACATCTGGAGGACCACAGGTTGACTACCCCTGCTGTAGTGTTTTGCCAGACTGCATCAGATGACTATAAAAAAACCCTATTTTCCCTATATGAAGGAACTCTATGGGAGATGCTTTCTCTGCCTAAATAAACAGCGATGATTTATCGGAAGCTGGGGAGGGGGCAAACATCTCAGAAGACAAGTCTGAATAACACCGCTCCCCCATATCAATGAATGCAATTTGATTTATGAGGAAGGAGTACAACAGGTACTCCAGAGAGTAAGATGAACAGTATTGGAATATATCCGAATAACCGCACACCAAATCTCTATATCCCACCTGGAGTGGTATGCATGTGAATGGGATATTGCAGGCTCCAGCATGCCATGGGTTCAAAAGGCACACCTGGCCCCAACCAGAGCCAGGGCCTTTCCGGTCCGGGCCCCTACCTGGTAGAATGAGCTCCCAGAGGAGACACAGGCCCTGCCAGAGCTTTACTCAGTTCCACAGGGCCTGTAAAATGGAGCTCCTCCACCAGGCCTTTGATTGAGGCAGGAACACCTAAGAACCAGAGATTTTTACAGAATTTATTGAATTGTTTTAACTGTGTTGCCTGAGACAGCTAGGCCAAGAGAGGAGGTCCTACAAATCCAGCTATAAATAAATACAAAACCGTTAACAAGGCTCCCCTGAATATACTTCTGTCTCCCACAACCACCAGTATGCAGGTGGCAAGCATACCATATATATAGGTGCAAATATAGCGGCACCAACCTTACCTTGAAAATAAGTAATTAAAAAAAATGTTTACTACTTCTTCCCAGCTCACATTCATTAAATAGCACTGGGAATGAGCCCTGTCCCCGTGGCGCTCAAGTGACATCCTTGGAAGCAATCCCAAAGGAGTCTAATCAACACTCCTGGATGCGTCTCAGGCTCTGCATCCTTCAGGGCCGGGATAATTCCTAAAGCAACTGCACAAATGTATGGGGAGGAAATAAAGAGCCAGGGACAAGAACCAGTGGGCTGATCTGGAGACCTGGAGTCAACGCCCTCAATTTGGCAGGACAACAACATCCCCCCCCACACACACACACACCCCTTTCCAATCTATTGTTGAGAGGTATAGAGTTGCCCTAATATGGAAAGTACCGCAGATCCTTCTCTTTGATCTACACTAGCCACCCCTCTTTCAAAGCTCCCTTTCCTGTGCACAAATGTCCACGTTTAATTCCCTCCCCACCCGCAAACCTGGCACACTGCAGCCTGTAAATAGCTCTTTAATAGTGGAAGGAGATTGCATGAGAATGACTGAAGATTGCACAGCACTTTGAACCTAAACGTTCTTTAAAAAAAAAAAAAAGGACAAAAAGAAAAACCAAAACAAGGAGGAGGAATAGCCGGGTGGCACTCAGGCTAAAACATTAACCCTTTGTAGTGCTTTGCGTGCATGTCTTCCACAACCCGTCTACTTTCACGGGAGTCTCGCCAAACTGTTTTTGAAAACTCCCCCAAAAGACTCCAAAAACAAGGCTGCAAAGCCTCCATTTTAGATGCCAGCGCTGCACAGAGCACAGAAGAAACTGAGAGGATCACTCAATGGTGAAGTCTGGGCTTTAGTACAAGTGAAACCAAAATACTGCTGAAGCTCAAATGATTTTGGCACCTGAGGAGTGGGGGGGGGGGGGGGAGAGAAGCACATGGAGGGGAAGAACTTGGTAAATCTGCAGTCAACAGATGCAGGGATAACTGATCCAACCGCTCTGGTATCAGCCTGACTCACAAGCTTTGCTGGTTGTCTTCTAGCTCCTTAAAGTGCAAAACCCTCACGGAGGGGGGGGGGGCCTCCAAGAGCTCAGCCTGCCATCCTCACATCCTTTGACTCAGGGGTAGTCAACCTGTGGTCCTCCAGATGTCCATGGACTACAATTCCCATGAGCCCCTGCCAGCGTTTGCTGGCAAGGGCTCATGGGAATTGTAGTCCATGGACATCTGGAGGACCACAGGTTGACTACCCCTGCTTTGACTCCAAGCCGGCAGCTGTGGCACCTCCATGTTGGTGAAATTTGCACCAGGTGTGACCAGGAAACAGATTTTTTTTTTTTGGTATCACATGGCATCTTTTTGTTACAGCCTGTAAAATATTAAACGGTCTGCAACCAGGAGCTAATCCCAGCACCCTCCATCACCCCATAAATGCAAACACCCTTCGCATACTGATGCTATCGATCATGCTGAATATTGGGGGGGCGGGGGCCAGAGAGAGAGAGAGAAAGTAGCCCTTTCCTTGACAATAATGGTTGCAGCAGCTGCAGAACTGGGAAGAGGGGGCTATTTTTAGGCTGCAGACATGCCACGCATAGAGGCTGGGATGACAAGGCCTTTGTGAATTTGGGAGGCGGGGAGGGGGGGCCACAGTGCACCAGAGACAGCAATTTCTGGGGCTACGGCTTAGAGACAGACAATATGCATCCGAAGGCATAATGCTGAGAGGAGCCATCTTAAAATCCACAAACAACAAACCAACCTTCCTTGGCAGCGGCTCCAGTGGGTCTCCCCCAAGCTTCTCCCTGTGCCCCATTCGGATCCCGGGTTGACAGACTAGGGGAAATACGGGGGACTTTCTGCCCCCCTGCTCATAAGAAACATCCCTTTATAGATGCAGTCTCCGCAAAGGGAGAAACCCTGCTCTCAGGTTGCAGGCGATGGGGGCTTCCAACGGCAGAGCCTCTGCTCTGCCAAAATGCCAGGCATCCAGGCTGGGGGGTGCACGGTGCCAGGGTGGAGAAGAGCACTCTGTAGGAGGAATACGGCACACAATGCCGACCCCCCCCCCCCAAACACACATAAAAAGGTGACTGGTGCTTTCCTGGAAGGGGAGAATCTTTGGAGGAAGGGCGAGCTCCTAACCCACAATACTCCTCTAAAAATACATGCTTATGATCCGCCCTGGCCCTAGCGGCCCACATGGCCCACACAACAAGCTTCTAAAGGTGAATCTCTTTTCTCCTCCCTCTCCAACATGGCAGTTGCAGCCCTCAGCCAGGGCCCCTTTAAATTAACCCCACTTGTGCCGCATGGCTCTCAGCTGCAGATACCTGCCTCTTTAAGTTAACCTTGCTTTGGCCACTGTACTTCCCCAGCCTTTCCTCCCCCCCCTCCAAGTTAACTCTTTGGTGACCACAACCCCTCCCAGCTCGGCTCCCCACCCATTGTTTGCCTGGGAAGCTCCAGGGCCTTTGACTCCACCCCAGCCACCCACCCAGCAGGGCTCCTCGCCTGAGCCCCTGGGTCATTAACCCCTTCCTAGCCGCTTGTCAACGGGGAGAGGCACCAAGGCCTTTCTTTTTTAACGCTCAAGGTGCTGCAGAGGACTTTGCATCCTGCCGCAGCAGCAGCAGTCCTTGAACGTTGACTCTTTGGCCATCTTGGTGGTTAAACCTCCTTAGCGTTTTCTCCCACTCTGGGATTTTATTAACCACTCACTTGCTGGACACTTTCCCCTTCCAGGTCACCCTTCCTTTTCAGGTCAGGCCGAGGCCCTCCTTAAATCACCCCCTGGATTAACCTCTTTTAAAATCCTGTGTGTCGCCCCCCCACCACCACCACATATTAACCCTCGTCGTGCCAGCACTCAAGGCCACCTTGACCCTTAAGATCTCAAGATCCCAGCAGGATAGGGGAGGGTGATGCTTTCCCACCATACTGCGACTTACTCCCTCTGAGATCCCACTCATTCGATGGGATGGGTGGGGGGAGGCAGCTGTGCTGCAAGTCCCCTCCCAGGCCTGCCTCTGCTTCCCTGCTGACCTCTGCCTGGCCCCCACGTGCCTCCTGCCCGCCCGGGCCCATCTTGAAGCCCGGGCAGCCCTTTAACTAGCCCTGGCCCCGCTCCTGCCCCCCCCCCGGCCGACCCACCTCCAACAACCCCCAGCTCCCACTGCGCGGATTTGCATCGCGCCCGCCCACTCGCGGCCCTTCGCGCGCGCGCCCGCCAACACGCACCCGGGGGCGTGCGCGCGGGTTCCCTCCCGGGCGTTAACCCTTCCGTGGCGGCCCCGCCGCGTTAACCCTTGGCGCGCCGACCCCACGTGTCCCCCGGCCGACTCACCGTGTCGCGCTCGGCCTTGAGCTCCTCGATCTCCTTCTCCTTGGCCTGCAGCTGCTGCTGCTGCTGCTCGATGAGGTCCAGTTGGAGCAGCAGGATCTGCTTGAGGCAGGCCGCCTGGCTGGAGGCGCCCCCGCCGGCCCCCATGGGGCTCTTCCGAAGGCTGCTCCCGCCGCCGCCGCCGCCGCCGCCTCCCGTGCTGCTGCTCCCGCCGCCGCTGCCGCTGCTTTTCCACCTGCCGCCGGGCTCGGAGGAGGCCGGAGATCCGCCGGCGGCTGTCCCCGGGGGAGGCTGGCCGGGCTCGGCCGTGGCTGAGGCCGGCGAGGGCAGCGGCGAAGGCGGAGAGAGCGCGGCTGGGGTGCGGGCGGGCCCGGCAGGAGGGGGGCCGCCGCCGCCGCCGCGTTTGCCGTCCTTGGCGGGGGCCGCCGAAGCCGCCGCCGTGTGTCCGGGCAGCACCGCCTGGTACTTGGAGGGCCGGGCGCTCCCGGCCGCATCGCCCACGCCCGCCTGCCGAGTGCTGCCCGCCGGGCACGCCGAGGGCACCAGGCCGCCCCAGCAGCCGCCGCCGCCCTCCTGCTGCTGCTGCTGCGCGCCCGGGGCCGCCGCGGCGGCGGGCGGGACGATGGCGCGGCCCTTGGGCCCCGCCGCGGCCGCCGGGGCTGGCACGGGCGCCTGGCTCGGCGTCGGGGGCGGGCGGGGAGGCGGCGGCAGTGGCGGCAGCGGCGGCGGCGGCTCCTCCTCTTCCTCCGGGCCCGGCTCCAGCAAGCCCGGCCCCGCCGTCGGGGGCGGCGTCGTGGCGGTGGAGGTGCTGGTGGCCGCCGCCGCCGTGGCTTTGTAGACGGTGGATCGCATGGCGACGCTGCTGCTGCGGCTGCGGCTCCTGTTGCTGCTTGTGCTGCCGCCGCGGAGGCTCAGGCTCGGGCGCTGCTGGCCGTGCGCGGGGTGGCGGCGCCTCCGCCTCCGCCTCGCCCCGCCTGGGCTGGATCCCCCGCCCGGACCCCTCGGGGGGCGCCGCCGCCGCCGCTGCTGCCGCCGCTCTCCTCCGCGCCGCCAAGCCCCATCGCCCCCGCCGGCCGGGCCGAGCCGCTCACCGACCGTCGCCGCCCGGGCTCCGCAGGGCCGCGCCTCGCCCCGGCATCCCGCGCCGCCGCCGCCGCCGCCGAGGAGAAGGGCGCCTGCGGGCCGGCCGCGCTCGGTCCCGGTCCCGTCCCCGCCCGGCCGCGGCTAGCTCATCTCCCCCCCAGCCCTCCGCGACGCCCGCCTCGCCTTTCTCCCGGGCGCGGAAGGACGGAAGGGCACCCAGAAATGGCCGCCTGCCTGGCCCGGGCGCGCAAGGGCTGGCGGAAGCCCCCTCCCTGCCGCGGCGCCCAAGCAAGGCCCCCTCCCCAGCCCCACGAGCAACGGGGGGGTCACCTGCAGAGGGGCGCCAGCCCACCCACCCACCCACCCACCGCCTGCACCGGAAGGAGCGACCCCGGGAGGGCGAGAGCGAGCAAAGCGCCCCCCGCGGTCACTGGGGAGGGAGGGAGGGGGCGCCGGCCGTCCCGTCCCCCCCGCGCAGCACGCCCCCTGCAAAGGGAAGCGGCGTGGGTGGGGGGGGGTCTTTCCCTCCTCCTCTACCGACCAGCTAAGGGGGCGCACTCAAGGCGCTGTCTTCCCCCTCCCGGCCGGGGCTCCCGACGATGGCGGGAGGAGTTGGGACGGGAGCTCTCTCCCTGCAATGAGCGCCTTTCTCCGCGCGGGGGGAGCCAAGCCGCGACCCTCCCGCTCTGCTCCTGGGGGGGGGGGAAAGGGAGACTTTCTTCTCCGGCCGCCAATGCAGGGGCGGGAACGGGGGCTTCCCCTCCCTCTCTCCCTCCCTCCCCCTCGGGGGGGCTCCGCTTCCGCGGGGGGGGGGCTTTCGGTGCGGGGGGGGCAGAGAGACCCTCCGCTGCGGCTCGCCTGAATCGGTTACCTTTAAACGGCCGCCATTGCCTGGGCCGCCTCCCGCCACTGCGCAGGCGCCAACCGTCATCCGCGGGGGGAGGGGGAGGGGGTTGCGCCAAGGCGGGGAAAGGGGGGGGGGGAGGAACTGCCCTTTTTTTTTTGTTGTTGTCGTTGAAAATACTAATAAGCAAATCAATAAAGTGGTGTTAATCGTTCTGACGTGCCGCGGTTTGACTCGTGTCGTGGCCCGGCCCCGTCCTCGCCGCCGCCGCCGCCTCCATTTTCGTCCTCCTGTCAGGCTTCCCAGCCCGGGTGCCAACTCTGGGTTGGGGCAGACCTGGAGATTTGGACGGACTTGAGGCTGGTCCAGGCCCCTCGGGCTATCAGTGGGGGTCTGGTTGCCAGACCTGGAGATTAGGGGGATGGAGCCTGGGGAGGACGGGGGGGGGCATCATTGGGGTCAGTGCCAAAAAGATGCCAAAATTCCTCCAAAGCAGCCCTTTTCTCCAGGGGAATTGCTTTCTGTTGCCTGGAGAGCTGCTCTGATTCCAGGAGATCTCCAGGGCACACCTGGAGGTTGGTAACCTTGTTCGTAGCAGGAGAGGATTTGAACCCCAATCCTGTTCAGAGCACTAACTACTACGCTCCTTGCAAAAGCCCTGTGAAATAGACACACCATTCACAGAGGTGAAGAGCAGAAAAGAGGAACAGGAGGGGTTATTTATGGAGGCCGCCTTCCCACAATCAGTGAGCATGATGCAATCAAGTCCCCCCCTCCAAACTGGCCTTTTTCCTCCAGGGGAACTGCTTTCTGTTGCCTTGAGAACTGCCCTAAGTCCAGGAAATCTCCAGGGCCCTCCTGGAGGCTGGTAACCTTATTCATAGCAAGAGGGGATTTGAACCTGGATCCTAGTCTGATGTTAAGCATTTTTGCTCCTTGCAACAGTCCTGTGAAATAGACACCCCTTCCCAGAGGTGAAGGGCAGAAAAAAGGGAGTTATTTATTGTCTTATTTTATTCAGAGGACGATCTACCAATTGGGATAGGATAGTCAATTTAGGAGGGCAGCAAGATTCAATTGAAGGATCAGAGTTTTAGTTGATGGGGGTCGTTTAAGGAAGCCATTTTGTGTCTGGGGTAGGGAACAAAGCTAATGCAGATTTTCTTTTTCTTTTCTTTTTTGAAGAACCTCTCCAACCACACCCTCCTCAGACTTCAACCCCAAATCTCCAGGTATTTCCCAGCCCAAAGTTCACCAAGAGCCTCTTAGCCCCAATGACAGGATCTGGAAATACTTTGAAAACATTTTAAAATACATATTAGAGTTGATATAACACTATAGGTTTGTATGCATATTTAGGGCTATTTATATACAGTAAATCATTGGCTACTCCTGCAGCAAAACTAACCCTCGAGTTTATTGTGTAGCTGCTCCACGGATTCACTTCTGGAAGAACTTTAAAAAAAAAGAAAGAAAAAGATTTCTTTTCCAGGTTCCTTTTTGTCCTGGGAGAAGCTTGATCCACGAGGATATCTCTGAGGCTTTGGTTATCTGCACACATACTCTGAATTAGGACTCCACTGCACATCTGCAAGTGATCCCCATTTCTGCCCCAAAGCTGCTAATGTTTGAAGATAGATCAAACTTCCTTAGGAAATTTCTCAACTGGTCGTGGGATGTTTTGTTTTCAAGGACAAAAGGACAACATGCACCAAAAAAAAAGGACGGGTGGGAGAAAATATATATATATATATATATATATTAACAACTTGGGAAAGCAACCTCTCCACGTCACCACACGGCTTTTCTGAAATGTAAGCAGAAACAGCCCGGCTGGGCAGAATCCAAGCAGGAAACTCTCTCTCGTGCAAACCCCACTGAAATGCCGGGAACTGGAGAACTTCCTGCCACTCTTGGGCTCATTGTACGAAATCCCAGGCTGACCGTTTCCCCCCCCCACACACACACACACATTTTCCCATTTCCAGTCTGGACCTCTCAGGAATTTCTTTGAGTCATAGGTTGGATTTGGAACCTGGGTTGAATACAAGGCTATCGCCTTGCATTGTGCTCAATGATTCACAAAGTTACTTTGCAGAATTATCCTGGTTTGGATTTTTTTTCAGTATTTAATATTTCATGGGAACACCAGCTTCTTTGAGTCAGTTCTGTTTTTAAACCAAACAGAATAAATAAAACCAAATATATTCATAAAGGAAATAAAAGTGTCCTTTTTTTGGTAGTTTTCCTTATTTCTTTATTCTGTCGGGCCTCTGTCAAAACGGAATCCAGGTAACATCCGTTTTCAGTTTTTAGACTTCTGGTTGCTTTTGCAGCCCGATTGTGGATTGAATACCGCATCGATCAATTTTATTGAATCGGTACAATCTACAAGGCGGATTGCAGTGATGTGGTGGTTAAGAGCTGAGGCCTTTAGATAAACGGGTTTCATCCCCCATTCATCCTGAGTAACCATGGACCACAGTTCTCTCAGAGCTCTCTCAGCCCCACCTATCTCGCAGGGTGTCTGTTGTGGGGGGAGGAAGGTAAGCTGCTTCGGCACTCCTTCGGGTAGTGAAAAGCAAGATACCAAAAACCTATGTGCTTCTCTTCCTTCTGCCCATGTTAAGATTACAGTTCTGGGGGAAAGGCTTCCGTGGACTTCATCAGAGGAAGTGCGCATGCACACAAAAGCTTGTACTCAGAATTAAAAATCGGCCTCAAAGGTAACCCTGCATTCTGCAGGGGGTTAGACTAGATGACACTGGAGGTCCCTTCGCACTGATTCTATGATTCTCTTAAGAGTTTCTGCTCCATGCACAGTGACAACACTAAAAAGTTAGGCCAGTGTCTTCCAGCCCTCCCAAAACTACTTGTGCAGTGCCTACTTTTAT
Organism: Paroedura picta; assembly: GCF_049243985.1. Classification (NCBI taxonomy): domain Eukaryota; kingdom Metazoa; phylum Chordata; class Lepidosauria; order Squamata; family Gekkonidae; genus Paroedura; species Paroedura picta. The sequence goes on from NC_135384.1 coordinate 27,034,656, forward strand.
TTTCAATTCTGGAATATGTTAAAAGCTTTTTAAACTATTATATTCAAAATAATTGGATGGGGGAGCAAGATAAGTAAACTGGAAAGCTAGATCTGCCCACGGGTTTAGATTTACTTGTCATTGGTTAGGGTTGAGCCGCCATTACAGAATTCAGGAGTTCCAATCAACTCTTTAATGGGACAAATCTTCAGCACAACCCTAAACCCTCAACAGAAAATGTAGAGAGGTCATAAAAGGACTTACCACCAGGGAAGGCTGAGGTCTGGAACAAGATTCAAAAAGCAGATGGCGCCACCCCCTGGTTGGTTTCCAACAATGCAGGAGGATGCTCTCAAAAAAGATATGGTTCATGTTATGGGGTTAAATGCAAATAATAATAATAATAATAATAATAGGCTTGGAAGCACAGAAACTACCCAGGACCCCCAATCCTGCACATTTCCCAGTTAAGGGGGCCATGCTGTTCAAACAAATAACAAAGATGATCTGACCACAACCGTAAGAAAATAATTTTTACTTACAAAAAACAGCACATCTTACATCAGTATTATTTATTAGATTTCTCAGCTGCCCTTCTGAGGCCAGCTCAGGGCGGCGAACGTACACCGTTTATCAGTAATGACAATTAAAGCCTTGAAAAAACATCGAGCAATAACATTAAGACAGCTTAAAACCTATTCACAAATTCACACTGTCGGTGGTCGTCTTACCACCCAGAAGTTAGATACTGCCGGTAGGTCTTTCCCATGTAGGGCTACATCTACACGGGGGCCAAAAGTGACCATAGCAGAGATGCACTCCCAACAATGACTCCCCCTGCTCTTTGCAGAAAACCCCTTTCCTCTCTTTTTTTCCCTCTAAGGTGCAACATCGCTGCTCTGGACCATGGAAAAGTAGCCTTTAAAGGACTCCAAGGTGAAGGGAACGGGGCATGGCCATCAAGCTGTCCCACACAAATTTGAAAAGGGAAGCATTGCTTTGCTCCAAGGTGAGGAGAGCTGGACCACCCCCACGGATGTTCCATCTCCACGTTGCCCTTTTTATCCCGATCAAAGAGGGCCTATTTTTGATCTGGTTTAATGGGGAAAACCCACAAGTCATTCTGAGGAAAGCCATGGGCTTGTTCAGACATTTCCTTTAACTGGAGGTTCTTCCTGTTTTCCGTGCAGGGAAAACTCCCTATGTGGAAGCAGCATGGGAAAGCCTGTGAGCAACTTCATGTGACTTTATTCCATATTTGAAATGGTTGTGTCTCCCCTTTCCACAACAGCCAAAGTAGCTCACAAAGGATAAGCATCTGTCATTCAAAATGAAGCTGAGCACATAAATTAAAATACATGAGACAGAAATGGTTATTAAGCTTCATTCTGATTGGCTGCTCTGGATGGCACTCATTTTGCCATCGTTCCACCGGGCCAGAAGGAGTGGGAAGCCATATGCAACGCTCTTTGCTTGGCACAAAGAATCACACTCCTTTCCCCCAGTCAGTGGGCCGCATTGGCCTTGCATCCCGAATTGGGCGAGCGGAGAAACCCGATCCATAACTGTGGTCCCGAAGTGGAGTACCTGGAAAAATTCTGACCAGGCTAACCTTCACCAGCAATAGGTTGTAACCGTGTTTATGTGGGCAAATAATTATTTCTCCAGAATCCCCATCAACAAGTCAACCCACCCCACTGTGCATTCTAAGTGCGCATCCCATGAAGGCAGAGAAATGTAACTCCATGCCACATGCCCCACCATCTGAAAAATGGGCAATCTGGCTGGCAAACTGTGGCTCTCCAGATGTCCACGGACAACCCTTGAGCGCCTGCCAGCATCATGCTAGCAGGGGCTCATGAGCATTGTAGTCCACAGACATCTGGCCACCCCTGAAGAGGGTAGGAGAACTGTGACTGGCCACAGACAGATCACTACAGCCACACATGGCTAGGTAGGCATGGCGGGAGGTGAGCAATTATATAGAGTTCACTGTGGATTTTTATAGAGTTGTACAGAGTTCACACTTATGGCTGTGCTTTGCTTGACATCTAAGGTATCTGACAGGCCTGGAGAAAAACATCCTGTCTCTTTAATAGGGGCTGAATGGGTGGAAATGGGCAGCTGAAGTTTTTCCTGGCTAGGAGGCAAATAACATCCCAATCAGCCTCTATCAAAGGGGTGGTAGAATCCCCCCCCTCCATGGGAGATTTGGTTAATAAAGCAGTATTTTGGACAGCCAGAGAAGAATTTACTGCTGAGTGCATTAAATAAACCTCCCCAGAAGTAAATAAATCGCCATGGAAAGCCACGGGAAGGGAGGGAGAGGAGAAAACCGCAGGAAGTGTCAGAGGGCAGCTCCCAGGTTAAGGCAGATGGTGAGCGGGTGGGCAGAAGGGATTGTGTCTGAGCATGGCTCTTGTGGCCCTTTCTTGCATGCCCAGGGAAATGCCAATCGCCTCTGTGAATTTCCTCCAGGCCAGACTGGCCAGGGATTCTGTTTTTTGGGGGGCAGGGGCATCACCTGGGCATGGAATTGGAGTCACTGTGGATGGGCAGGTAATGGCCAATCCAACAGGTAACCCTACTGGCCACATTAGACCCGTGTCAGGGGACCTGGTTTAAATCAGGGCTCCACCACCAGGCATTTGCTTGAGGCCAACCAGCCCCAAAACACCCACTGGCCGCCAGACACCCCCTCCCGTGACCTAAGCATCTGACCAACCCAAAGTTCTGTCAATGTTCCTGTTTAAATACTGTTCTGGTTGACATGTTATGTTATGATGGTTATATTTGTTGCAGTGTTCTGTGTAATTATCCCATGATGTTATATGTAAACCGCCCAGAGCAGTATGGAAAGGCAGTAAAAACCCCCTAAATAAATAAATGGTGTGTGGGAAAGGGGGGGGGGCAGAAATCTTCATAAAATCATAGAATTGGAAGGGATCTCAAGGGTCATCTAGTCCAACCCACTGTACAATGCAGGAACTCCACCACAGTGACCCCGATTTAATGTCTAGTGCTCCCTCCACCAAAAATCTCCAGAATCCAGCCTGGCCTGGAGGAAATTCACCTACCATCCCACAATGGTGATCAGCAATTCCCTGGGTACGTGAGGAAGGGCCACAAGAGATAAACACTGGCACATCCCTTCCTCCCCACCCACTCACAGTCTGCCTAAGTTGATCAAATCAGCATTTCTGTCCGGTGGCTATCTAGCTTCTGCTTAAAAGAGAACTCACCACCTCCCGAGGAAGCCTGTTCCACTGAAGAACTGTTCTGTCAGGAACTTCGGGATGTTCAGCTGAAAATTCTTTTGGATTAATTTCATTCTATTGATTCTGGGGCAAGAGAGAACAACTCTGCGCCATCTTCTCTATGGCAGCCCTTCAAGCATTTGAAGATGGTGATCAGATCCCCTCTCAGTTGTCTCCTCTCCAGGCTAAACAGACCAAGCTCCCCCGACCTTTCCTCATACGTCTTGGTCTCCAAACCACTCACCGTCTTCGTAGCCCTCCTCTGGACACGCTCCAGTTTCTCTACTTCTTCCTTCAGTTGCAGTGCCCAAAACTGAACACAGGACTCCCAGTCAGGACTAACCAGAGCAGGGTAAAGCGGTAACATCTGGACACGATACTTCTCCCAATACCATTTCCCCAACACAAAGCAGCTGTGGGGGGCTGCTGTTTATCCCAGCAGGAAAACTTTAACTCCTGTGAGTAATGAGGCAAGCAGCTACTCCTAGGTGTAATTTCAGGGCAGGAAAAGTTAGAGGGGGGAAGGCCTGTCCCATACCATGGCCCCAATCTGAATGGAGGACAATGCCTGGGATAGAGATGCCAGTCTCCAGGCAAGACCTGAGATCCCCTTGAATGACAGCTCATCTCCAGACTACACAGATCTGATCCCCTGGAGAAAATGGATGCTTTGGAGCAGGGGCGGGCAAACTGTAGCCCTCCAGATGCCCATGGACTACAATTCCCATGAGCCCCTGCCAGCAAATGCTAGTATGGGCTTTTGGCTGGGTTTGATTCCCCACTCCTCCGCTGGGTGACCTTGGGCCAGTTCTCTCCGAGGTGTTCTCACCAACCAGTTCTCTTGTAGCTCTCCCAGCACGACCTACCTTACTGGATTTCTGCCACGGAGAGAAAAAAGGAAAGGGGTTTCGTAAGCCACTTTGGGACTCCTTTGGGTAGTGAAAAGCCCAGCTCTTTTCTCCGTCTGTTGCTTCAGACCGATGACCCATCTGAATTCCAACCTACTCCATCCACCCTAAATGTTAAGCTAGATTTATAGTGAGCAGGCTACGATCTCCCTTCTGCTCCGTAGGGATCAGACCCCTCCCTGTGGGAAACTTTTTATCACCATGATTTATACTAGTAACTTGGCAAAATACTCCTAATTTCTTTGCTGGCCTACATAGCCTGGTGACGCTGTGGATGCTCTGGCCACTAGGTGGCTCCTAAAGGCAGCTTGGTCCTGCGGCAGCCATCCCACGCATGCGTATTCAGGTGGTCCCCTGACAAGGTGAAATGCAAGCCAGACCCTCTGCTGCTGCCTGTGTGGAGGTGAACTCACCTGTCTGCCCTCACTGCCTTTCCCACTCCGAAATACAATTTTGCGGCTGTATGCCAGAGAAAATGGAAGGTCCAAGGAGAGCTTGCTAGGAAAAGTTAAGTCCAGGGGCACCATTAAGACCAGCTAAGGTTAATTAAAAGACGCTTGCTCCTGGGGAGGAAAGCTCCGGCAGATCTAGACAGCATCCTAAAAAGCAGAGACATCACCCTGCCAACAAAAGTGCGTTTAGTCAAGGCTACGGTCTTCCCAGTTGCAATGTATGGCTGCGAAAGTTGGACCATAAGGAAGGCCGAGCGTCAAAGAATTGAGGCTTTTGAACTCCCTTGGATTGCAAGGCAAACAAACCGGTCAGTCCTAGAGGAGATCAGCCCTGCCTGCTCCTTAGAAGGCCAGATCCTGAAGATGAAACTCAAATACTTTGGCCACCTTATGAGAAGGAAGGACTCCCTGGAGAAGAGCCTAATGCTGGGAGCGATTGAGGGCAAAAGAAGAAGGGGACGACAGAGAATGTGGTGGCTGGATGGAGTCACTGAAGCAGTCGGTGCGAGCTTAAATGGACTCCGGGGAATGGGAGAGGACAGGAAGGCCTGGAGGATCATTGTCCATGGGGTTGCGATGGGTCGGACACGACTTACCTAACAACAACAAAGGTTAATTCTGGGTAGGAGCTTGGGTGCGCATGGCCGCTTCTTCACAGTTTGCTAGGTTAGCATGGCAGATTAATTTGTTCTTCGGCAGGCTTCAGAGGGCCATCTCGGTCCGAATTCAAATCTAGCATGCACAAAATACAGCCTGGGGTGCTCCAGAAACCTTTGGGGTGCTCCGGAAACCTTCCTCCAAGCTGGGTGTTTTTAAAAGGGGAAGGAAGGTCTTGCGTATTTGGGCTTTCAGACCATGGTCTGAAACATGACTCTAAATTTGGAAAATTAAATATGGCATCCTGTAAGAGAAACATAGACATCATTTGTACAGAATCAAAGAATCTCATATCCCAGTAGTCGGTGGTCTGCACATTATTTTGATTTGACATTTTTTTTTAAGTCATAGTTTTGACTTTCTTTAGCAACAAAGGTTACAACTTCACAAGGGAGTTGTGTCTTATTATCCTCTGGCCCACCAACACTTTATTGCAGGGGAAGTCAAACCGCGGCCCTCCAGATGTCCATGGACTACAATTCCCATGAGCCTTTGCCAGCATTTGCTGGCAGGGGCTCATGGGAATTGTAGTCCATGGACATCTGGAGGGCCAGTTTGACTACCCCTGCTTTATTGTTAAGGCTTCAGGCTGATACTGCTGTCCTTCACAGAGTGCCCCCCCTCCTATGCTCATTGAGGGCATAAAACTGCCCTGTTAGTCTCCTTTAAGGCCTTCCGAGGATTTTGATGGCAGGGGTTCGATTACTTAAATTCATAGCTGAATCCCACAATGCCAATAATCCCTCCTGGAGCTAAAACCCATCCAGTCCTGCCTCAAACCAAGGGCGCCCCTCAGTGGCTGCCCGGTACCTTTAGAACAAGCATTCTAGTTGGTTCTACTGTCTTCTGGAGAACTACTCAATTCACAGCACTGATTGCATTTGAATTCAGCACCCCCAGAACTCTCCATGCAGTCCCTTTTTGTATTCTAGGGAGCTGCTTCGCTGAAAGCACAGTTTTAGGTGCCAAGAGAATTTTTCCCCTCCAAGCCTTTTAACAAAGAGGTTTGCCCCCCCCCCTTTTTTTTTTTACAGCCTGCTTATAGCATAAGGCACGTTTTATTTATTTTTACAATATTTCTATCTGGCCTTTCTCTGTAAGGAGAGTGTGACTGCCCCAAGGTCATCCAAGGTCACCCAGCAAACATCTACAGGACGGCGGGGATTTAAACCCACGTCACCCAGATCCTAATCTGACATTTGAACCACTGCACCACACGGTTTACGAATATCCTTTTTTGGCTGCTGAAATATTTGGGTTTTTTTTCCCCAGCGAGGTTTTTAACGTCTAGTTCAATTTCATGTTGTTGTTTTATTATGGTTTACTTTCTGAGCTTCCTCCAACATGTCTCTAGAGACAGCACAAAACATTTCCAGATGAATAGACTTTCGTGACTAAACCTAGTGCGTTTGAAAGGTGCTGCTGGATTCCAGCTTTGATCTGACGCTTCAGACCAATACGGCGACGCCCCTGAATCGATAAAATAGACAATACCGCCTACCACTGACATAGAAACCGTAACTTTTGAAAGGGCCACGTTACATTCTAATTTCTGCTAGCAAAAGGGCCAGGAAATCAAATTTGAAATCAGCTCAAAGCATCCCCCTGGAGTTCAGGTTCCACCACGGTGTGCAGAAACGATTTTATATACTTCTTCCTTCTGCCTTGGCAATTAATTTCGGATAGGGTTAATACAAACAGACTTGTTAGAAAAGGTCCTGAGGATGTGCCATATTAGGGATGCCAGGGGCACATCTCCAGAGAGAAAGTGGGTGCTTTTCAGGGTGGATTCTCTGGCTTTCTACTCCAATGTGGTCCTTCCCCACATAGGGGGAGAGGGTGGGGAGGGATGGTCGTGGGTTCCAAGTTTGGGAAACTCCTGGAGATTTGGGGATGGTGCCTGGGGAGGGCAGGGACCTCAGTGGGGCCCAATGCCACAAAATCCACCCTCCCAAGCAGCCTTTCCCCCCCAGGAGGACTGATCTCTATGTTCTAGAAATGAGCCCTTATTCTAGGGCAAACGGGAGCTCTCCAGATGCCCATGGATCCGGAGGGCTCCAGTTTGCCCACCCTTGTTCTAGGGGCTCCCCAATTTCCCACATAGAGGCTGGTGTCCCTCCATGCTCCATGCACCAGCACATCTCTAGGTAGCTCCCAGTGACAACCTTGGATACCCCGCAACCTTTATTTCCCTTCAATAACAACAAGAAATCTAGGGGCGAAATCCCTCGACGCACCTTGAAAGTCAGCATCCTGCCTTTGAAGAACAAATCCCCCCCCCCCCAAATATATTCCATGCACATTTTCCAGAACCCAAAAGCAACCCTGCAGTTCAGAGCGCCGCAGTCTCTCCGCATCAGCGCCTGCTCTCAGCCACCACCTCCCCCGCCCAAAGCAATGCTGTAAAACTCTGGATCTGGGGCGGGGAAGGGGGGGGGGCTCTCCCCTCCACCCCGCTTTTGCCCCCAACCAGCCCCATCTTCGGCGGGGCGCTCCTTCCCGGCGCTTGCAAAAGAAAAAAGGCAGCATTGCCTCGCTTTGCAAGAGGCATTTCCTGCAGCCAGAAGACGCTCTCGCTCTGCGGCGCATGCACACGGCCACACCAACACACATACGCGCAGAGTCTCACACACACACACACACACACACACACACACACACACACACACACACACACACACAAGCACACGGGCCCGGATCCCGCTCCGACACGTGCTGCGTCCCCGCCTCCCGCCTTTGCACATGTCCCTCCCGCGCGGCCGGGGAGCGCGCAAGTGGCGGCGGCTAAAAATGGAACACGCCGCACATGGGCCGCGCATGTGACCCGGCGGGGAGGCGGCCGGCGACGGATCGGGCCGCGGCCGGCGCAGGGGAGGCGGCCAGGAGGGCTCACATGGCCCGGCTGCACCCGAAGGAGCCGCCGCCCCCGCGGGGTCGGCCAGGACACGGGGCGCAAGCGATGGCGTGACCCCGAAATGTGGGGCACTGGGTCTCCCTGGGTCAGGGTTTGGGGGCGGGCGGGGGGAGGAGTCGCCCGGGGGCTTATGTAAAGGGCGCTGGGAGGAGCCGGAGGGAGCTCGTAAACAAAAGTCGGTTCTCTGTCCTGCCCCCCCCCCACACCACCACCCAAAAAATGTTCACCCTCCTTTGCAACGCCAGCGCTGGGCGCGCTTAAAATAAACTGGGCGATTCGGACTGTGCCCGAGGCCGCCCACACGGGAATGAATGGGGAGGGCGAAGGCAGGGCGGGGATGCCCCGGTTCTAGCAGCCCTCTGATGTTTTCCACCGCTTTTTTTGGGGTGGGGAGGCAGAACCAAGAACTGGATTCGCCCTGACCTGCAGGCTGAGGCTGACTTTTGTAGGCTACAACCTACAGATGGGAACCAGGATGCCCAAGAGAGCTGGGGATGTGTTTGGAAAACAGGGTGGGACTGGCTCGATGAGGCAGCCCTAGAATGAGAAGGGTGGCCAGGGATGATTGGCCCTGACCTGGGACGTCACGGCCACAGGGGCGGCCTGTCCCTCTTGCCATCGGGGTGGTGGACAAGGTCCGAGGTCAGTGGTCCCTGTGAGGTTGCCAGCACAGCTAAGACCCCTGGGCTGCCAGTGGCGCCCATGTTGTGAGTTAAGTGGGAGGACACAAGCCACAAATGCAGCAAGCCTTATGCACAACTATCTTGTAAGGTAGGACGGCAGGATTGAGTTCACGTGGCAGATAGCAAGGGGGGAGGCTGAAAGAACACTTTCTGCAACCCCACCCGCTTGGGCTACAACCCAGCTCCTCCTGAGGGGCGTTTGGGTGGCCAAGAGACCTCTGATACCCACAGTCATTAGCTGCGAAAATGCTTTTGTTGCTATAGCCCACCCTCGGGTTGCCAAATGACCAGGAATAGCTCTGTTTAGTCCGCTCTTATGCTTTTAATAGCTGGTCGGCGTGCAGCAACCACCCAGGGGAGCTGAATGGTCCTCTCCGTGCCGCGCAATCCTTTGTAAAATACCCGCAAATCAAGTTGCTGATCAAGACACAGCAGCAGTGGCCAGGTGAAAACTTGGCAACCACCACGGCCACGTAATAGGGCTCTCCTAGCGGTCCCCGCCTGCCATTCCTGAGCTAATTGCTTCCCTGCTCTGAAACGTCTGCCAGAACAGTCTCAGCCAGCCGCCGTGCCCGTGGGCCAGGAAACCACCACTTACGTGGCACAAAGTGTGTCTCAGCACTGACCTCCATGTGCACAGCCGCCCCAGTCAACGCCGTGGGCCGTGGCATGAATCTGACAGTCAAGCGTACAGGTCAAATACCCCAAATCGGATATAAGTCAGGTTTCATCAGGAGAAACAAGGGCTCTGTCTGCAGTGAAAACGCTGGAATGTGGAACTGCACCTTAAAGCCAGCAGCTGACTTCTAGCTTAGGGGGGACAGCCAGGAAAGTCCAAGCCAGCCGACGGCACTGCCTTCTCTCCGAAACCTCTGCAGAGCATCCCCCCTCCCCCCCCAAAATCCAGGCCAAGCTGGTGGGCTACAGCAGACACCACCTCGGAGGGTATTTTGTATTCCGCAGCTGTTCTCTGCTTGTGTGCGGCTGCATTTACAAAACAACCTGACTGCACCAAAAAGTGGGGGGGGGGGGGGGGGAAGAAGACACCTTGGCTTTCTCCAGGAAGCGGGGTCATAAATCCCGGGGTAGAGATGCTGCAAAGCTTTCTTTCTTTCTTTCTTTCTTTCTTTCTTTCTTTCTTTCTTTCTTTCTTTCTTTCTTTCTTTCTTTCTTTCTTTCTTTCTTTCTTTCTTTCTTTCTTTCTTTCTCTCTTTCTCTCTTTCTCTCTTTCTCTCTCTCTCTCTCTCTCTCTCTCTCTCTCTTTCTTTCTTTCTTTCTTTCTTTCTTTCTTTCTCCTTCCTTCCTTCCAAGATTTGGCTAGCCTGGGCTGTCCCCATTCCCATCTCAAAACCTCAGGCCACCCCCACACGTACCCCCATCTTGGCTCCAAATCCCTGTTTTGTAGAAGCATCCTAACATGCAAGTTGCATGCCAAGGTTGTTCACCTCCAGGCGGCGATTCCAGAACTCGCAAGAACCAAAGAGAAGCCGTGTCGGTTCAGGCCAACGGCCCCTCCAGTCCAACATTCTGCGCCACACAGTGGGCCAAACCCAGGGGCCGTCAGGAGGTCCACCAGCAACTCCAGAACGTCCCAGCGTGGCCCCCCAAGGACCAAGAACACAGGACATCCCTGCCCCAAACTGTATTCCATCTATACACTGTGGCTAGCTGAAGAAATGGGCCCGCACATCAAAGCTACGCATGCCAAGCTGCCTCATCCTGAGTCGGACTCCCTGTCCATCACAGTATCTTCTACTCAGGCAGGGGTCTTTCACATCACCTCGTACCTGATCCTTGAACCTGGGACTTTCTGAGCCACAGCCCCTCCACTAGCTTGGGGAGACAAAATTCTAGACCCGTGTTCCGCTCTCCCTTTCAGAAGTGAACTTAAGTTGCAGTACTCCCCCCCCTTCCTGCTTTCCTTCTGGGAGTATCCTGTAGGGTCTATATCACAAGGATCACCCAGATTTTAGCAAGCACCCACTACTAGATCATGGCCCTCCAACTTTTTAGAGCTGGCCGGCTTCTCTGTTCTGACATGGGGGGTTGCTGCCCTAAAATGGCTGCTGCAGGCAGGGCCCAGGCCAGCCATAAAAGGCAGCCAAATCGTACCTTCCCTCACACAATGGAGGTCCTTGTGCCGGGGGCGGCAGCTGCTGCCAAAACAATGTTTTTAAAACCTGCAGTCAACTAAAATCTCCAGACAAAAGCCTTGCTGTGCTAAAGTTCCACCCATTTTTTAACAACACTCCGTGGGCACCGGGAAAAGAGGGTGGGCACCGTGTTGGGGGACCCCTGCCCAAGAACATGTTGTTCCATGTCCCCAGCTCACTGGACAACCCTCATTGATACCTCCCAAAGACCACAGCTTGAATTCTCTGGGGGGCATACGCTCCCCCATAACAAGACTGTCCCCTCTGATTCTGCGAAGGCTCAAGGGGGTGGCAGGTGACAGTGGAGGAGCGATAGGGTTGTGAGTGTCCTGCATGGTGCTGGGGGTTGGACTAGATGACCCAGGAGGCCCCTTCCAACTCTAGGATTCTATGATTCGGCACCCTCTTGCCCCAGAGAAGAATCACACAAGAATACAGTTGCCAACTTTTCAACTAAACCCTCTAGCTCAGGGATGGCCAAACTGTGGTGCTCCAAATGTCCACGGACTACAATTCCCTGGGAATTCCTAGTAGTCTGGCCACCCCTACTGTAGTTGGAGGGGTTGGACTAGATGACCTCCAGCCGCTTTTCCAGTTGATTTGTTCCCACGTGAGTTCTGAGGCCAGGAAGAAGACGGAACAGAGAGAAGCCGGAAAGGCAGATGGTGATAAAATGCCAGGGAAGCAGTCATATTTAGATAGGGGTTGCCAGATTTGGGTTGGGAGGCTTTGGGGGAGGAGCCAAGAGTGGGCGGGATTTGTGGCAGGGAGTGACTACGTTGTTGGATAACACTATGATGTTCACCTTCCAAAGCAGCCCCATTTCTCTAGGGGGATGGCCCTTTTCAGTCTGAAGATGACCTGTAATTCCAGGGGATCCCCTGGTCATCAACTTTATCCCTGGACAAGAGGGATGGCTTCTAATCTGGCCAGCTGGGTTTGATTCCCCGCTCCTCCTCCCCCTGCAGCCAGCTGGGTGACCTGGGGCTCGTCACAGTCCTGTTAGAGCTGTTCTCACAGAGCTCTCTCAGCCTCACCGACCTCAGAGGGTGTCAGCCCCTTCGGGCAGTGAAAAGCGGGGTATAAAACCCATTTCTTCTTCTTCTAGGGAGGGAATTCACTTTCAGAAACCATGCATGCCGTCAGGGAGGGATTTCCTCGCCGCCCCCCTCCCCCCCATGCCGCAGTCTCGACCCCCAACTCTTAGGGAGGGGACCCCTCGGAAGGACGCGTGGCTTTTGCAAGGCGCGACTCTGGCAGGGGTCTTGCGGGGGAGGGCCTCCGGGCTTCTCTCCAGGGGGTGGCCGCCCACTTGGGTGGGGGGATCGACTTCCCCGCCCCCTTCCCCATCCTCCCCCTGCGGCCCGGGAAAGGCGGCTCCGCCGGCTGCCGCGGTTGCAGCGCTCGTCCGGGCTGGCTCACGAGGAGGGGGGGGGGCTGGCAGCCAGGGGGACGTGGGGGGGGGGGAGATCTGCACTGCAGGGAGCACAAGGACCCCCTCCCCCCGCCCCGAAGGGGAAAGCCCGCTTTGGCCCCTTGCCCCCGCCCGGGACTTGGCATGCAGGGCGTGCGTGCTAAAGAGCCCTCCGTGCAGGGGGGGCGGCGGCTGCAGGGCTCCCCCCAGAGGGGCTGGGAGGAAGGAGCGCGGCCCCCTCGCCCCGGGCTGGAGCGGCTGGCTGCAGTGCGGGAGGAGGGGGGGGGAGTGGAGCGCTCCTGCCGGTTTGTTGGACTGCAATGCAGATTTCTGCTCTTGCCTTTTTTTGGCTGGGACTCGGCCACTGCATTGCAGGAAGCACATTCCTGATTTAATTTGGGGCAGGAGCGGATGACGGCGGGGAAAAGTTTCGCTCTGGTTGGAAGCGGCGCGTTGCAAGAAGAGGGTGACCCCCCCAGCCAAGCCCCCCCCCCCATCCCTCCCTCCGCTCCCCGCTGGCGGATGCTGCATTGCAGAAATTAACTTTTATTGGGCGGCGTGTCGGCGACACGTACACACGCGCACCGCAGCCACGGGGTCCGCGCTTGAGGATTGCAGGAAAGAACATGGGTGGGGTTTTTTTTGGGGGGGGGGGGGCTGTCCACAGGCAGGCTGTTTTGCAGAGAAGGAGATATGGGAAGTCCCTGGCAGGATGCGACACAGATCGTGGACTGAGACTCCGCATTGCACATGAGGCTGTGCCATATCAGAAAAAGCGCCCCCCCTTGGGAACGCCGGTCCAAAAGAAGTTGGGGGAGGGGGCAGCCTGTATACCTGGGAAGGTGACCTGTAAGGATGCCAGCCTCCAGGGGGGACCTGGGAATCCCCTGGGATTACAGGTCAGCTCCAAACGACAGTTCCCCTGGAAGAAAAGGGCTGCTTGGGAGGGGGGTCTACGTGGCACTGTGCCTCATGGAGGGTCAGGGATGCCAGCCTCCAGGTGGCACCTGGGGAATTCCCTGGAATTACAGCTCCAAGCTACAGAGATCAGTTACCCTGGAGAGAACAGAGGCTTTCTCTATGGCCTTGTGCTACCTGAGGTCCCTGTCTTCCCAAATCTCCAGGTTTCCCAAACTGGATCTGGCAACAATCCCAGCCCAGGCTCCATTAGTGGCCAGAGAGGACATACCAGCAACAAATGCCTGGGTATACCTAGAATCATAGAGTTGGAAGGGGCCTCCTGGGTCATCTAGTCCAACCCCCTGCACTATGCAGGACACTCACAACCCTCTCGCTCATCCACTGTCACCTGCCACCTCCTTGAACCTTCATAGAATCAGCCTCTCCCTCATGGCTATCCAGCCTCTGTTTAAGAACTTCCAAAGATGGAGAACCCACCACCTCCCGAGGAAGCCTGTTCCACTGAGGAACCGCTGTAACTGTCAGGAACTTCTTCCTGATGTTTAGACAGAATTTCTTTTGAATTAATTTCATCCCATTGGTTCTGGTCCATCCCTCCGGGGCAAGAGAGAACAACTCTGCTCCATCCTCCATATGGCAGCCTTTTAAATACTTGAAGATGGTTATCAGATCCCCTCTCAATCGTCTCCTCTCCAGGTTAAACAGACCAAGCTCCCCCAACCTTTCCTCAAACGTCCTGGGACATTTGATTTCATTATGTTTGAAAGTTGGATTTGGCACATAGAACTGGTGATCTATTAATGTGGAACGTTTCAAGGCTTAAATGATTATTTGTTTGAATTGATCTGGGGCTCGAGTGCTAATTGAGCAACGTGAAGTTATCTTGAATGGCCTCCTTCACCCCTGCGCACCGTTTGAAAGGAGTGGTTGGCACAGCGCTGTGCGAAGATGGAAACCTGAGGAAGATTGCTCTAAATGGCGTTGGATTTTTTTGCTCACCTCTGGAATATAAAAAGCTTTTCAGTTCCGTCCAATTTATTAAGATGTAATAATAGCCCATAAGCCATACACCTAAAACTGAGGCCCCCCTCCATGTTGATTAGATCTGGCCCTCACTCCTACTATAAGAGAACTGACCCTTGGGTTGAACGGAGTAGGGGGGGTTGAGGGTTAGAGCACTTACAAGATGGATTCGCCATCTGTCCAATTGTGATAATTTGTAATTGTTTTTATGGGATATTTTACGGGTTTTATTATATTTATACTGATGTTGGAAACTGCCGCAAGACCATTGAAGAACGGTGGTATAGAAATCTAAAAATAAATAAGAGAGGTGGGGTATAAATTCAAAAATAAATGAATAAATAAATCACGAGGTTCCTTCGAATGACCACAAACCCATTCAAACGCTAGCACGGAAATGCCTCAGAGATATAAAGCGTTGAAGGAAGGACTCCAGACTCATGTCCACTGCATTGGCCTCCCTGTGGCTGCCATTTCTCTTCTGTGCTACTCGATACTGATTACTGATTTTTCAAAATACCAGGGGAAAACCCCTCTGGGGACACCGAGAAACATTTGCCGGTGAATGGGTGGGGACTGGCCCAAGGAAAAGAGAGCTGATATGGACAGAACCTTCATAAACGTCTTTCATGCCCACTCAGAATGCTGACTTGTTTAGACTGTGACCCTTGTGGAAAGATTATCTTTTGGGAAAGATCAGGGCAAAGCAGGGGAAAACCTGGAAAGCAGGCCAACACTGCTCTGGTTTGAAAGCTGAGACAGAGCAAAAGAGTGTCCCTCTTTTATTGCCTAGAGAATTAAGATTTTGCATTTCTCCAGGTGGAGGAATGGAAGCTGAAAACAAGTGCAAAGCTCAAAACAAGTGTGCTCTCTGTGGAGGTGGAATCTGAACCCGTCTCCTAAACAGAGCCAGGGCAGAAAGGCTCAGAGGCAAGACAGGAAGTTGGCAGGAGCTCTGGAGGCGTGTGAACGGAAAAAAGGGTTTATGAGTGGGCAGGCAAGCAGGCAGGTGTGTTCCTCATCCAGCTCTCATGCTCAGCATGTCCTGGGAGAATGAACTCAGGATTGCATGAGGAACAGTCAGAGGAAAAAGGAGAGAGACGTTTTAAAAGGGTTCTTTTTATATAATAAAGGGGAAAAAAGGATTGCCTTACAAAATAAAAGCTGTAACTTTGGAGAGGGTTCTCCTAAGGTGATTAAAAACATTGAAGCTATTCCCCACCCCCTTTTTAAAGTGGGAATGTATTCACCTGCCCATTCTGCACATTGGGCTTTTGCAGCTGGATTTCCCTGTGCAGAACAAGATAATCCACTTCTCAAGAGCATTGGAAGTGCTCTAGTCCAGGCGTAGTCAACCTGTGGTCCTCCAGATGTTCATGGGCTACAATTCCCAGGAGCCCCTGCCAGCAAACGCTGGCAGGGGCTCCTGGGAATTGTAGCCCATGAACATCTGGAGGACCACAGGTTGACTACACCTGCTCTAGTCTAGCCAACGTGTGCAATATGGGATGGGCCAGACTAGTCCAATCTGGTCAGATCACAGGGTGGCTGGACAGAGACCATCCACAGAAGTCCAGGGTTCTGCAGTAATTTGTGCTGGTTTAAGCCTTCTTTGGAAATAGCTGGAGGGGGAGATTTTATTTATTCATAGTAATGGTTTCTATAAATATTTACACCTCACCTTTCCCTTGTGGCTCAAGGCTACTTTGGATTTCAAAAGGAAACACACATACACAATACAATAAAATCCTTTTCAGCCCACCCCAAGAAATTGCCTACAGCTTAAACCCTATTAAAAACCTATGAAATTAAAGCAGATTTACAGTGTGTCCTAAAAAGACTGGCAGCCATGGAAGAAAATTCCAAAGTTGTTCAGTTAGCCTCTGAAACCATCCCAATGAGCACTAGGTCTTGACTCCTATCCCTAATTTCACTGGTCTCATACCTACTAAGAACTTAGGGAGGTATATGTTTTCCACATTCTACCTGCACAACAACCTTGCGAAGTAAGTTAGACTCAAAAATCTAAAGTCACCCAAAGGGTTTCTTGGCTGAGCCAGGATCTGAATGTAGCCTAAGTCCAGCCCTCTGTCCTCTGCACTCTATTTGAAGGCCTTCTTATATTAAAGCCCTTGGACTGCAAGGCGAACAAACCGGTCAGTCCTAGAGGAGATCAGCCCTGCCTGCTCCTTAGAAGGCCAGATCCTGAAGATGAAACTCAAATACTTTGGCCACCTCATGAGAAGGAAGGACTCCCGGGAGAAGAGCCTAAGGCTGGGAGCGATTGAGGGCAAAAGAAGGGGACGACAGAGAATGAGGTGGCTGGATGGAGTCACTGAAGCAGTTGGTGCAAACCTAAATGGACTTAAATGGAATGGTAGAGGACACGAAGGCCTGGAGGATCATTGTCCAAGGGGTCACGATGGGTCGGACACGACTTCGCACCTAACAACAATATTAAAGCCCATTAATTTTGCGCTTGCACACGAAAGTGCACGCTTTGAATAAATCTTTGTTGGTCTTAAAGGTGCCATCGGACTCAAATTCTGTTCTGCTCCTTCAGACTTACACGGCGACCCCCTTGAATCTATCACGGAATCATAGAGTTGGAAGGGTCATTACTTTGAGCTGTTTGTGAAAGACATTGAGTTGCTAGTTAAGTGGCTCCCCAATTATCCTTTGGCATTGTGGGTTATCAGAAAATCTGATCTAACCTCCTCTCGTGCTCATGGCGTTCTTGTTGTGCGCACTTGAAAAGTCAAATGTTTTGTCACCTTCTCCCAGTCAGGACCCAAGTATTCACACTTGTCAACACGAGAATGCCCTTGTTTTCTACTTGGCTGAGCATGGTTTCAGCCTGCCAGCTAATCACACATTCCTCTGCAAACAGTTCTCTCCTTGCAGTAGCTGTTTAGGCGTCCCGAATGCCTGCACGTGAATGGCATGTTCTGGATTGGGACACCAGATCTCTCAGGCGCGCCGTTCCGGCCACTGGAAGTCCCGCATTCCATTCATCCCCGCGATATTAGCATACGGCAGGCGCTCCCTTTCAAATATTCCCTTCTGCACACCGCAATTTCCTCAGGCTCCTTTCCCGGGTGCAAGAGAGGATCTGGAACGCCGCCCGTCAGAGTGCCCATCTTCCTCCGCAGGAGTGTCGTGTGCAAGCAGAAGGCGGGTAAACCGCTCGGGGGCGATGGGAGCAGGCGAGCCGGTTCTTCCAGACTCAGCCGTGACCTTCCCTCACAAAGGCCATGCCAGTGCGCTTTTGGATCTGGCTTGACCTGCTGGACTGCTTGCCGCTTGTGCCCGCATTGTGTGTCACCAGGGCTGGCAGAAAGTCACCTGTGAGCGTCTCACTTCCACAGAGTTGGCAGCTGCAGAGCAAGGTCTTTGATGTGCACAAATGTGCCTTTGGGTGTATCTGAAGAAGTGTGCATACACTCAAAAGCTTATACCAGGCTTTCTCTGCCAGGGTTTCATGAAACCCTGGGCTTTCTTGATGACCCTGGAAGGATTTCCCAGATGGGTGGGACGTAATTATGGCCCTAGAAGGGGTGGGAAGGGGAAGGGTCTCAGATGAGTGTGGACACAATTATGCTTCCCAAACATATTTTGCACGATCGTGCCACTTCTGGAGTTTCTCAAAGCCTGAGGAACGCTTCAGAGGTTTCTCAACAGTAAAAAAGTTGAGAAAGGCTGGCTTATACCCAAGAATTAAACTTGGTTGGTCTTCAAGTTGCCCCTGGACTCAAACTCTGCTGCTTCAGACCAACAAGGCGACCCACCTGGATCTATTTTCCTATGCTTGGAAGAAGAGACAATCTCCTTTGATACCTCTCATCGCTTCAATCTCTCTTCCTTGCTCCCTTTCCCTCCTCCTTCCTTCATTCCATTTTATTCAGTCCAAGATGGACCGAATCGGGATTATCTACCCATCCGTCCCCAAATAACCTACATTGGAACTCTTACCCGTGCCGTGACCTGTGCCCCCCAATGGTCAGCTTCCACTGGATATAACAGGACTAGAGGGGTGCACTTTTTTTCTAATACCAGTGTGAGAATGTAGCAGTTCGACTGCCAGAGTGTAGGGTCTGGGAACCCAAGTTCGAATCCCCACTCTGTGAGGGAAGCTCCATGTAAGAACCTCAAGCCAGTTACCTATCTTTAGTGAGGGTTGTTCGGAGGAGAAAACAGAAGGAAGGAGAATGACACAAGTGGATTTGGGTTTCCATTGGGGAGAAAGGAGGCATATAAATGAAGTAAATAAGTAAACAGTTACTTTATTTACACAGATCCAAGCACCACCCTTGTGGAGGGAAACAGACTCTCCTACAGCAGGTAGCAGACGCCCAGCAAATAATTCGCAAAGCTCTTATGAAGCTGAGCTTCCGGGCCAAGCCAATCCCAGCGGGAAGAATGGCTTCTATCTGCTGCTCTCTATTTCTACCTGCAGCCAGCTGGGTGACCTTGGGCTCGTCACAGCCCTGATAGTGCTGTTCTCATAGAGCAGTGATATAAGGCTCTCTCAGACTCCCCCACCTCACAGGGTGTCTGTTGTGGGGAGAGGGAGGGAAGGCGATTGGAAGCTGCTTTGAGACTCCTGGTAGAGAAAAGTGGAGTATAAAAACCAATTTTTCTTTGGATTCTAACAACAACCTGTGATAGTCTCTCTCTCTCTCTCTCTCTCTCTCTCTCTCTCTCTCTGTCTCCTCTGCAGGGTTCTAGTTACAAACCCACCCTGGAGGTGGATCGTCTGCTCAGCGACAATCTAAAGTCATTACAGGACATTAACATTCTTTGGCTCATGACCACTCATTCAGAATTATTCAACCAGTCATATTCCAAATAGCTAGTTTATCTTAGACGTTATTCACTCCCAGTTAGCAAACAAGGAACTCCATCAAGGCTGAGAACTATTTGGCCCTGGCCATCCAAAGAGACGGCCAGAGAAAGATTTGAAACCAGGGCCTCTTTTTTTTTTAGGGGGTAGTGATGGTGGTGCTGTGCTGGAATACATGCGCTGGAATACAGGCACCGTTCAATTCACTTTGATTGGCTGTTGCTTTGGCGGCAGCACAAGGAACTGACGTTAACCTGCGGCAATCATTGTGCTGCTGGCTCCGCCTCCTGCGGAAGCCATTTTGCGGCAGCCATTTTGTTCCTGCGCCCACAGGGCCACGTTAGAATCCCAAATGTGTCCTGAGAAAGGCACCCTTGGTGCAGTCAACCCAACACAAACGTAGCGTGACCCAATACAAACCCCTGAAGGAAACTGCCTGGTGGATTGTTTTCTTCGTTGACTACGGGCCTGTGGAACTCCCTGCCAGAGGATGTGGTAATAGTCTATCATTGGAGGGGTAAAAACCAGAAGTAAAAATGCGTGGAATGCAGAGAGCTTCTGCTGAGTCAACTCGTTAAAGACACACATCCTCTTGCTGAGAGGGTGTCCCCAAACTATAGCGTGACGGAAGGCAATGATAGGGGAATGGCTCGCCCCCTTTATCGCCCGACTTCCTGTATTCTTGGGGACAAACAGTTCTGACTCAGCAGCGCCCTGTTTACGTGCCGACAGGTTTTCGGTGAGCCAGCAAATGCTAGATCAGGTTCATACCAGCTTGGGTGACCTGGCAGATTATCTCCCACACCTGGATGTCGTATTTATCGTTGCCACATGGCATCTCTGAAGACACCGAGGAACTCCCGGATCACGTTTAGTGGATTTCCCAACAGTCCCTGGCCTTCCAAAACTGGCTCCTTGCAATAGTGCAGCCCTTTTCAAACTTTTTGACCATGGAGGAAACCCTGAAATATTTTTCAGGCTTTGAGGACCCCTGGAAGTGTCGACGTGCCCCTTGGGAGAAGTGGGTGCAGAAGTAAGAGGCTGAAGCCAGCCAATCAATTAATCAATCGCTTACCATTTTTCCATCATGGACAAAGAGACAGGGGAAGTGGGCTCCAGTCACATCTAGTGAAGTCAGTTGCCATCCAAATGTCTCGGAAAAGCTGCGTGACCCCTGATGAGCTGACATGTAACTCCCTGCAGTAAAGGATAGACATAAAATAAGTGGAACAATATGTTGCATTGAGTCTGCTGGTCTATAAAGATGAAGAGAGAATAATCTGGTATTGGCTTTCTCAGTCAGGACCCAACTTGATTGCAAAGGTCTGAAAGTTTTCAGCCCTTATGAACAACCATTTGTGGTCATTTCTGACCCATGATTTCTGTGCAAAGGGAACCCTCTGATTTTTCCCTGGTGTGAAGAATGTCTCGATCCACGTTGACACCTTCATCATGGGTGCTATTACCTATGGAACAACTTGCTTTGTTTATTGGGTATGTTTTTATCTCATCTTTGCTCCAAAGAACACCGGGTAACACACATTCTTCTTCCCAATTCCACGATGACACTCCCATGAGGTAGGCTAGGGAAATTCCTGGAGATTTCAGAAGGGACTGAACCTGCTATGTTCTGTACGCAAAGCAGGTGGTGCAACCACAAAGCCAGGGGCGGCCAAACTGTGGCTCTCCAGATGTCCATGGACTACAATTCCCATGAGCCCCCGCCAGTATGCTTGGTGGCGTTTTTGTACTTGCACAGCCTTTGCAAACTCTGTCCAGCATGCATTCAGGTCGTGTCGTCACCAAATCAAACAGACCCGGCGTTTGGTACACATTCGATTACCGTATTATGTTTGACTATCAAACACATTCTCGATGAAATCCTTAGAAGCAATGACAAACACACTCGCTGAAAGCCAAAATGAGATTATACATCTGCCGCAAACTGGGTCAGGGCTACTTGGGCTGACAGAGACAAACGTGACTTGGGGGGACGAATGTTCACAAGTAGGCTGGGGCCCTTAGCAGCAAAGGTGGTGTAAAATTTGCACTCAGGACAAAACTAGATTTTCTGAGGCAACGAGACATTACGAGGGAAATAACCAGCCCGAGACCATTTCAGGAGAAGGGCAGCTTATAAATCTCAAAATAAATAAACAAATGAATTAATGTGAGCTTGGGAGCATCATATTTCCCTCATAACATTAATGTGGATGTGAGGTGACCGTTTGTGGGACAGTCTGTGGACAGGAGGGTGTTCTGAATGTGCCTTCCCAGGTGTCGGACTCTAAAACCACAACTGTGGTGGGTGCATCTGCTGATGTGCGAAGGCCAGAACACCTTCGACCAGCCATTTCCTTGAAGTGCCCCCCATTAATATTACCTTAGCAAAAGTGCTGTGAAGATGCATTTTTCCGAGTCAAGTCCTTCCTGAACTTTCCAAGGATGCAATTTGACTGCATAGAGCACAGGGGTCTTTGTAAATGACATCCTGATACCTCCCCGATCGTCTTCGTCCCAGCAAGGAAATAATGAAGCCATGTTATCCTTTACTACCTGGACCGCGACATGCACGGTAAACACATTGGGAGATTGTCATAAAACGTGTGGTTCTTTCCAAACAAGTATCTGA
This sequence comes from Paroedura picta, assembly GCF_049243985.1. NCBI lineage: Eukaryota > Metazoa > Chordata > Lepidosauria > Squamata > Gekkonidae > Paroedura > Paroedura picta. Next base: position 27,056,492 of record NC_135384.1, read on the forward strand.
CCTCTGGAGTCTATTTTTTTCTGGACTTTTATCATCCCAAGAGCTCATATAATGGCTCAGGATGTTTAGTGGGGAAACCCTGGTTCCAATTTTGCTAACCCCTGCCAGGTGGCCTTCATAAAATCAGAGTCCAGGAGCACCTTAAAGACCAACAAAGATTTATTCAAGGCGTGAGCTTTCGAAAGCTCACACCTTGAATAAATCTTTGTTGGTCTTAAAGGTGCTCCTGGACTCTGATTTTATTGTGCTACTTCAGACCAACACGGCTACTCATTTGAATGTATCCAGGTGGCCTTAAGGGAGCCAGCAGACCTCCTGCTCTTTAGAAACCTGCCTCGGAGGGTTGTTGTTGTGACGAACGGGAGTCATCGACGGGAAGCCCGAGGTGGAATGTTTGAAACGTGTTATATAAATAGAATTATAATTGCGTGTTGTCTTTCAGAAAACAGGCCTTGATGGGCGCTCCTTTTCCCATGTCACTCTCGTGAAAGCAGCTGCCGTGACTAACACCTTTCTGTGGGGGGATGTGTTACCTTTCATCCAATTCATCCAGTTTTACAGGTTTGCGGCGAAGGAAACTCACAGCGGGAAGACATCAGGAAGCCGGTGGCTGAAATGGCCGGCATTATTCCGAGCGGGATCCACCGCAGGTGCAGCTTTGAGCTGCCACGCACCATCAATACCTTGTTCCTCAAAATTCAACTTCTCTTACTCAGCAACTCCTCTAGACTGTCCCGTTGAGGTGAGCAATATCCCTCAAGGAAGAGCTGTTTGCACGGCATGACCTACATAGGAGTTGCAGGGTTGCTACACCTGGCACATGGGACATGACCGAACAGTGGGACTGGGCATGTGGCGCTTACTATAGCGAGCTGGAGGTTATACAATAGGTATCACTACAAGCTCCCGACCGTGTAGGAAATATGGGGTGGCAATTGAATCGTGGGAAAGGGATCGAAACGGGCGGAAGAAGGCGGAAAGGGGAAAGAGAAAAATCTGGAGATGTGCATTAGAATTCGGGTTGCTGTGGGAGATAAAACAGAGGAGAGGAGAAGGGGGAGGGTTGTTTTGTGGTGGAAGGTGGAATCTAAATCAAGTCAAATAAAAAATAAAATAAGTAAACACAGAGGAAAAGCGCTTTGTATTTTATCTACATTCTTACTTGTGTGCTGGGAGAACTGTATAGTGGCTAGACCGGGATCTGTGAGACCCAGGTTCAAATCTAACTCAGCCATGGAAACTCGCTGGGTGACCTTAGGCCAGACTCCTAGCTATCTACCTCACAAGGCTGTTGTGATGATCAACTGGAGGAGACAGCAATGTAAGGCACTTTGGGTCCCTATTGGGGGGGGGGAATGACAGAATATCAATAAAGTGACTAAAAAGTTTTAAAATAAAATAACCAACAATAACCACCGACTGAAACTTGGTCCTACCATGAGGAAACCACCCCAGGAAGTATATTTGATGGTTCGTTAAAGATGGCAAAGGAGGTAATAGATCTCACACCCTTGGGGCACAATCTACCATGGCTCAGAGGTAGAACATTCAGAAGGCCCCAGGTTCAGTTCCCATCACTTCCAGCTAAAAGGATCAAGGGTTGCAAAAGGACCTCTCTGCCTGGAGATCTGAGTAGACAAAACTGAATGTTGACGAACCAAGGGGTCTGATTCAGTCTATGTTGGCTTCATGTGTTCAGGTGAAGTCTCCTCGTGTATCTCCCCAATCTGTGTGCAATTTCCATTTATCTCAGCGGGGCTCATGCAGACGGTTGGTTATCAAGTGTTCTGCCTCAGATGGTCTCCTGCCCAGCTTCTCCCAGTCTTTGCCTGGGTGCGTATTTCACTGAGGATGAAACCACGATTACAGGGATGGCCAAACTCATAAAAACAATCCAGCTACAGTTAAAAGCTTTGACTGTGACTTAAGAGACCTGGCTTGGTGTAGTTATTAAGAGCAGTGGCCTCTAATCTGAAGAGCCAGGTTTGATCCCCTGCTCCTCCACATGCAGCCAGTTGGGTGACCTTGGGCTAGTCCCAGTCCTGCTAGAGCTGTTCTCACAGTGCAGTTCTGTCAGAGCTCTCTTGGCCCCACCTACCTCACCGGATGTGTGTTGTGGGGAGAAGAAGGGAAGGCAATTGTAAGCCGCTTTGAGACTCTTTTGGGGGGAGTAAACAGCAGGGTGATGAGCCTCTTGTGGCGCAGAGTGGTAAGGCAGCCGTCTGAAAGCTTTGCCCATAAGGCTGGGAGTTCAATCCCAGCAGCCGGCTCAAGGTTGACTCAGCCTTCCATCCTTCCGAGGTCGGTAAAATGAGTACCCAGCTTGCTGGGGGGTAAACGGTCATGACTGGGGAAGGCACTGGCAAACCACCCCGTATTGAGTCTGCCATGAAAACGCTAGAGGGCGTCACCCCAAGGGTCAGACATGACTCGGTGCTTTGCACAGGGGATACCTTTACCTTTACCTTTAAACAGCAGGGTATAAGAACCAACTCTTCTTCGGAATTCATTGGGTGCTTGACGGGTCTCCTTAAACCTCTTCTCATTGGAATTAATAGAAAAGCACTGTTGCGTAGATGGATGGTATCCTTTTAAGAGAAGATAATGTTTGTGTAAGGGGGGGAGGGCACAGCTGAAGCTGTAACTGGCTTTTTCGATGCCTGAGAAATGGTCCCAATTCTTTACCCCTTCAAGGAGAACTAGGACAATAACAGTGGATCTTTAAAGGGACTGCCTGACGCATTGCTCACCCCACTGGATTCTAGATCTGGGAAATCCAGTGTGTGTGTTTGTGTGCTGGCAGCTCTAGTTTAGATGCTGTGACATTGTTTCTGATACTGTTTGATGCTGTCTGATATTGTTTAAATGATGCTTAGCTTTCAACTTTTTGAGCTATTTGGATTTTAATGTGATCATATTTAACTTTGACTGTTGCATCTAATTGCTGTACACTGCCCAGAGCTGGTTTTCTGGACAGAGCAGTAGTCTTATTCTTATTAATAATAACAACCAAATTCCTGTTTTGAAGCTGCTCTGCAGTCTCCCTCTGCAGCTGGTTCTTTCCCCTCAAACAAACTCTAATTAAAAAAAACAGGTCACTGCTCAGATCTGGGAGCTGCTAAACAGGAAGAAGAAGAAAAGGCTCATTGTGCAGCACAGGGCGCCCAAACTCATGTTGGGTGCCTTATCTGGCTGGCGACTTGGCTGCCACAGGCAAAGCGGTAATTTCACCCCAAAGCAAAATGCTCCAGTTCCTGAAAGTTTGTGCTGGGATGAGAAATCAACAAACACACACGCCTCCATGGCTGTTCTAAATAAGAGGTCCTCTAGTCCTAAAGCGGAGGGGAATCTGCCCTTAGGAGAGCAGAGCATGCCTTGAATCCAGCACCAGACCTGAAAGCGGCTATTTTGCTAGAGTCACAACGGGAATGTGAGGTTTGCAAGGCAGCGCCGGGTCTGCAGCGCACATTGGCTGCCCTAGAAAAAACCCCGCTCTTGTTTTGCAAGGATTTTAATCTTCACCCCCCCCCCCCCGCCTTCCCTTCGGATCTTTTTGCCAAGCTCTCCATTGGCCGCCGCCTGCCTCTGAAGAGAGACCCGGTTTTCCTCCCCGCATCACGTTAAAGCATCACGTTTTTCCAGGGCGACGTTTGGGTCCATCTACCCCCCCCCACCCGGTTTCTTGGCGCAGGCGCACGGGTGTCTGTTTTGCATTCTCCAAGCTAGTTTGATCTCCCTGCAAAGGGGGGCTGGGGGGGTGGGAGAGCAAACAACCCAAAGCCCAGGGGGTGGGGAGTCAGTAGGTCCCCTCTGGGCACCGGCGGGAGGGTGTCGGGTTGCCAACTCCAGCTTGGGAGGCTCCTGGGGATTCGGGGATGGCCCCTGGGGACTTCAGTGGTGCAAGAGACCACCACGCGCCCCTTGCACCGCCTCCCTTTTCTGCAGGGGAACCGAGCTCCGCAATCCGGAGCGCAGCTGCGGTCCCCGGCCGGCCTCTCTAGCGGGGCGCGGGGGGGCGAGCGGCTGCAGCGGCGGACTACAACTCCCAGCGTGCCCGGCGCGCGCAATGTGCCTGCCTGGCCTGCCGCAGCCGCAGCCGAAAGTGTGTCACTGGGGCACGAGGCTCTCCCCGGGAGTCACATGGTGGATGCTCCAGTGCCGCGTGCGGCCGTCTGCGCAGCTGCGGGCGGGGAGAAGTCGGGGCGCGAGCCAGCGCTGGCAGAGTCCGCGCTCGCAGGCGAAGGGAGAGGCAGCCGCGCAGCCCGCTCCGGAATCCCCGCTCTCCACGGCGCCGCTTGGCACTCGCTCTCGCTCCGCGGCCGGCAGCGTCACAGGGGCTCGCACCAGCCTGGCTTTGGGTAGCAGCGGCGGCGGCGGCGAGCGGGACCCGCGGGTGCGTTCCCCGCCCGGCGGGCAGGACAGCGGCATGGCCGCCGTGGACAGCAACAACAACAGCGCCCCAGGTAAGCCCCGCGCCGGCCCGGCCCCACTCCTCTTCCTCCGCTCGCTGCAGCTGCTCCTGCGCGGCTCCTGGCGCCGTCGGGGAAGGCGGCTTGCAGCAGGGCAGAGGCCCCGGGCGCCGCAGTGCCCTCCCGCCTCCGCAACCCTCCCTCCCTCCCGGGGCAGGGGAACGGCTTCCCCCGGGGGTCAGTTGAGGACGCCGGCTCAGCCCCCCGTCCCGTCCCGTCCGGCCCCGGGGGTCGCGGCTGCAGCCGGTCTGCCTGAACTGGGGGTTGCAGCTCCCGCATCTCCCTGCAAAACTTTGGGGCTTAGAATGCAAAGGTGTGTGTGGGGGGGACTTGATGCTTGGGGCCATGCAGCCCCCTCCCCCGGGGCTGGCCTCCCGGGATCTGCCTGGGGTCTCTCTCTCCCCCCCCCCCCCCCGGGATCCCCCTGCCCCGGGGATCCCCCGACCCGCTTCCCCTCCGCAGCCTCTCACGTGTCCCGCTGGCCGGCTCGGCCACGTGCAAGGTTTGTTTTCCCCACCGGCCCCGCCCCCTGCCGCCTCCCATTGGCCGTCCGCGCCTCCCATTACATCATCGCGCCCGCCTCCCTCCCCGGCGACGTCAGCGTCCGGGAAGAGCGAACGTTCCGAGGCCTGCCCCTTCGGGGCGGAGCTTGGGCCGGGGCGGGCCCTCGTGGAGCCTCGCCACCAATGGGGAGGCGAGGGGCGGGCCAAAGCGTGAGGGGCGGGGCTGGGGGGAAAGGAGGGGTCCACGTGCGGGCGAGACACATGGCCGAGGGGAGCTGGGTTTGCTCTGCCCATCAAGGGGCGGCTTACAAAGTAGGGCAGCCCTCCTAGGACCTGAGTGCCACCTGCGAATGGCACTCTGCACATACTCAGAGGCACTGTAGTCCTAGCTCTTTCTGCACAAAGACTGCCAGGTTCCCTAATCCGTGGCGGGTCACTTTGACCCGAGAATCTGGGAGCAGAGCAGCCTTCACATCTAGATGCCTGTGTTTCAGTAGCCCCAGCAATTAATATATTAGCAGGAGTTGTCATTGGAAGGACAATGGTTTGTGCACTGCCTGAGCCTCTGAGCATGTACAGAAGGCCTTCCTCCCAAGGGGCACCCTAGAGTGGATTTTTCTTTTGCATTTGGGGAGGGGGAGGCAGGAGCAGGGAAATTGCCCCTGAGTGTGCGCAGAGTGCTTCTGTTTGTGAAATATTGGCTTGTAGTTAACAAGGTAGAACCTCTTGAACAGTTTCTGGGGAAGAGTTGGATGTAGGGACAAAGTTTCTCTGAATATATGGAGTGTGTCTTTTGTTTGTCATATTGGTATTAAAATTCAGGCTGGTAGCTGTGCTTGAAAGTAAAGGAGTGGCAACTGAAAGAATAATATTTACTCCAGCATAAACTGTAGTAAAACATGTACATTTCATTCAGCTTGATGGTGTCCCTGGACTCTTAGTCTATATTTAAAATGTCAAGCCTTAATTTTTTTAGCCTTGCTTATCTTGTGTGTTATCTCTGTGATGGTTGCTGTAAAAGCAGTTTAAGAGTACTGTTCCTGAGCATGTGCAAAGGGCCTCCCTGGAATGGAATCATGAACTGCCTTGTATAGAAAACAAGGAGGGACAAAATGTACAATCATTGTTGAGTCTGGACATTTTAAAATTCCGTAAGCAAATTTTCCCATTATGTTAGAATCCTTTGAGCCTCCAGAAGAATGCTGTATGATCCGAAAGGTTACACCCTGCATTTTAAGCACTAGTCAGTGCAGATGCAGGTCTCTTTGTCTCCTCTTTTCCACGAATCTCTGTCTCTGAGCTTACATATCTGTGGTTGAATTTTTTCCATCATATCGTTCATGCTGAGGGGAATAAAATATCACTGAATTACAACTGTACAAAAGGCATTTGTTTACTCCAAGGATAGTACGAAAACCAGAGCAGATGTGATGTGACATTGTTTAGTTTAATTTAGTTAATTGGGAAACAAGCGTCTGGGAGCGGAGACAGAGGGGAGCGAACTGGTTAGTTGGCAGGGTCATTCAGTTGCCGTGAATTGGGACCGGGGGGGGGTCTTTCTGGGACAGATCTGCTGCATGGCATGTGGCCATGGAAGTCCTGTGGGTTGAACGTTATGTGGCCCACTGCTATGTCTGTTCAAGCTTTTCTGAGTTCAGTGTGTCTTAGAACGTAGCTCAGAGTGCAACCTTTATGAGCACTCTGGTTTGTTTTTTTCAATTTCTCAGGACTCCAGCATAGTCTGTCCCATTGGGGTCAGGCCTGGCTGGGGTACTTCATTCATAACTCACCCCTCTTCCCAGTGGGGTCCCGGCACAGCTTCCATCTGCCTCCCCACTTGATACAACAACCTTGCGAGGCAGGTTAGGCTGAGAGTGTGACCCGGCCCAAAGTCACCCTGCAAGTTTCCATGGGGGGGGGGGGATTTTGAACTTGGGATCCCCGGATCCCCCACACACCAATGTTTCAACATGTTGGTTGAGGGGGCTGCTTGACGAAGAGACCTTTTCCTCCTGCCGCTTTGATTATTTCAGCAGAAAAAACGTTGCATGAACGTGCAGAATGTTCTGGGATCATTTGGGCTCTCTTGCGTGGGCAAGGGACCCGCGCTGAGTTAAATTTCTACCTGCTCACCAGGTGAGAGCAATCTCCTCCGCCCTAACCTCCTTGCAGCCTCGCCTCTTCCGAGCTCAGCTCCTCTGCCCCTTCTGAGCCATCTCTCCCTCCTACCCTGGTCGCCTCCGCCTGAGATTTGAGCATGGGGGATTATTTGCCTTATGCAACCTTAGTGCTGCTGTCCCTTTGGCGTTGTCCTCCAGCCTCGGCTGTGGGGCGAGCGGCCGAGTAGCGTGTACCTCCGGGACAAAGGCCACGTGTGTTTCGGGCTTCCACACGTGAGTCCCCAAAGCCCTCGCGTCCTTGTCTCCAGGAGACGGGAGTCTGGTGATATAACCAAGGGCCAAAGGACAGGCGAGACACACCTTAGCCTTCTTCCCCGCCCCTTTGGAACAACTCCAACTCGGTTTGCACACGCTTCTCCCTCCGGAGAGCCGCGTTTGCTCTCGGTGACCCACTTGAGCCCGTCGCCTTCCTGACACAATCTATATTTAATTCCCCGCCCAAGCTTGGGAGACTCCAGACTGGGACGGAGACTCAAGCACAGAGCTTCCGCTGCTGGGATTCCCCACGCCAACCTTTGCGTCCAGCCCGTCTCGGTTTCCAAACCCGCGGTCCTCGCCCGTGAAGAGGAGAGAGCGCTACCCTGTCGCAAAGCGGTGATTCAGGAGGAGCCGGAGACCGCACGGGAAGGAAAAACAAAAAGCGGCCAAGCGGCAAAGGGATTACTAACACATTCACGTGTGAGGGCCACGTTCAAAGGCCGGACGGGAACGATCAGATCTCGCTTCACAAGCCGGGCCTTGGCTGGCCTCCCGGCCTCTGCAGCCCCAGAGAGCCTGAGCTCAGACCCAGACGCTTGCTTGCCCCTCTGAATTCCTTGGGTTGCTCTCATTTGTCATGCGAGAGAAAGGCAGCCTGGATAAAAACAAGATTAATGTGCAGTGTCAGGATGGCCTGGCACTAGAGCAGGGGTGGCCAAGCCGCGGCTCTCCAGATGTCCATGGACTACAATTCCCATGAGCCCCTGCCAGCATTCGCATTGTAGTCCACAGACATCTGGATGCCTGCAGTTTGAACACCCCTGCACTGGAGCAAGGGTGAGATTTATCTATATTTAGGGCATTTCAATTATGCCCTTTGTCCAGGCGGCACGAGGCGGAGCACACAGGTCTCCCTTGTTCGTTTTTGTCGACTTTGTTCGATAGCCTCAGCCAATCCTTCCGTCTCACTCCTGCACAGTAGGTTTTGTTGCATGGTGGGATTTGAACCCAGGGGTGGCCAAACTGTGACTCTCCAGATGCCCATGGACTACAATTTCCATGAGCCCCTGCCGGCAGAATTGTAGCTCATGGATATCTGGAGAGCCAGTTTGGCCACCTCTGCGCTAAGCAATTCTTTTTTTTTAAAGAAGTGATGTTGTGAGATCTCTTGCCTTGGATACCGCAGTGTCTTGGGCCAGCCCTAGTTGGCTGTACCTTGCCTTCTATGATGCTGGTCATGTAGGAAGACAGGGACAGGTGTCGGATTCGAATGCTAGTGAGGTTACTTATTGTACCTCCTCCCCAGGACGTACCTCTCCCTTCCTTCCTCCAAGGCGCTCAGGATAGTAAGTTTTCATGGGTCTCCCCTCTTCCATTTTGTCCCCCCAACAAACCTGTAAAGCCAATTAGGAGGAACAGGTGCAACAGCTCCTGAATCACCCCACGAGTTTTCGTGACAAGTGGGGCTTTGAAACCGGCTCTCCCTGGTCCAACACTGACCGCTACACCTCTCTGCCTTTCCGCCTGCCTTGCCTTGGCCGCTGGAAATCCCTTTTAAACTGCAGGGATGCAGAACCGTCTCCGCCACGAGGATTTACCCCTTTGGTCCGGTACCTCCAAAGCGAACAGTGCTCGGGCCGTGGGCGGGGAAGGCCCCGAAGGGCGGGGGGCCAGCCAGTGGCCCAGGAGCAGCGGCCAAGGTTCTCGCTTGGGATGGGCACAGAGTCCGTCTCCGGCATGTGACCTTGTTTATAATCCCTTTGGCAGGAACGGCTTTGTTTTCGCTGCGCTCCCAGCCTGGCCTGCAGCACCAGCCCTTTGGCAGGCGGCCCGGCAACAAAGTCAGTAGGCTTGTTTTCCCCCAGCATCTCTGGGTTGGGCTACACCGGCTGAGCCCGGCTCCGTCAGCCTCGCCGCCTCCCCTTATTGCCAGAGGTGCAGCGTTTTGTTTGGCTTCCACCCCTGGTTCGGCAATCCCTGGCCCACCCACCTCTCTCGCTCCCCTCCGCCTCCTTGCCTGGCCTGGAGCTGTAGGTCAGCCGTCAAAAAGAGAGAGGGGGGGGGAAGTGGAGGAATTTGGCAGGCTGCCTCCAGAGTAGGCTTGCCAACCTCCGGGTGGGAGCTGGGGATTCTCTGGTTTTACCACTGACAGCCAGGCAGCAGAGATCAGTTCCCCTGGAGGAAATGCCTGACCCCCAATCCTTTGCAAATCTCCAGGTTTTTCCCAACCCGGAGGTGGCAACGGGAGCCCAAAGTTGGCAGCTAGAGTCAGTGAAACGAGATTGGACATTGCAAAGTCGCATCCAGGTGCCTTGTTGAGTGGCGTTCCCTAGCAGACATAATAGAATCCCATGAACACGCAAATCCAGGATTTCTGGGGAGGGGTTGAGTGTTAACTCAAGCAGATGCTAATGGAGCACAGGGAGACCTGTCTGTGTGTGTGTGTGTGGGTGGGTGGAGTGGACGTGACGGACAAGTTGAGAAGGACCGATCTACCTTATAAATAAAAATACTTCTTTTCTTTTTTGTGACAAGACAAGCAGAACTATTCTAAATACGGCAGCACTGTAAATATTTGTAATGATGAAGTTGATGAATTGCCACAGTCCGGTATTTGACAAGTAGAGGGTGTTCTGCAATTTGAGATCTAACCAAGTTCTTGGGAATTGCGGAGGTTTCTTTGTAGGATTTTTGCTCTTCCAAGGAACATTTGTCTTCTGGAACTGAGCCGGTGTCGTTTGCTCAATGCCCCGAACGTCCCAGGGTAGAACAAAGTTTGAGTCCAGTGGAACCTTCAAGACCAGGGGTAGTCAAACTGCGGCCCTCCAGATGTCCATGGACTACAATTCCCATGAGCCCCTGCCAGCTGGCAGGGGCTCATGGGAATTGTAGTCCATGGACATCTGGAGGGCCGCAGTTTGACTACCCCTGTTCAAGACCAACAAAATTTAACTCTTAAGCTTTTGGAAGGATGCACCGTTCTTCAGCATGGAGGAGAGGAAGTTGAACAGGGATGTCATTCCTTTCTTTAAGTATTTGAAAGGCTGTAGAGGAGAGCAGGGAATGGTTCCTGTTGGTAACAGAAGAGAGGACCTGCAGGAACGTCGTTAAAACTACATGTAGAATGGTACCAGCTGGATATTAGGGGAAATTTTTTTCACAGGCAAGAGTAGTTCAGCAGTGGAATGGGCTGCCTAAGGAGGTGGGGAGCTCCCCCTCAGGCAGCGGCTGGACAGATACTTCTCATGGATGCTTTAAGCTGATCCTGCATTGAGCGCAGGGGGTTGGACTAGATGGCCTTTAGAGAGGGCTAGAATCTTCCGTTGCTTTTAAGAGAATCCTATGGGGATCTTCTTAGATTTCCCCCCCTAATGGTCCAGGGATATGCATGTGCTTGTTGTCTACAAAGCAACACCTTAGTGGCAAGACATTTCCCTAAACTTCCCGCTCTCTTTCTGTCCGCAGGGGGTGTGATCAGCTACATCGGCTCCAACGGGTCTTCCCCAAGCCGAACCAGCCCCGTCTCTTTGTGCGGCAGCGACAGCTCCAACGGCAGTTGCCAGCTGTCCTCGCAGCCCGCCTTCCCCAGTTACTTCCCTCCCTCGCCCACTGGGTCTCTGGGGCAGGATGCTGGACGCCCGTATGGGAGCAGCTCAGCCGGTCTGCATGAGGACGCCTCTCCTTCTTCCTCCTCCTCCTCCTCCTCCTCGTCCTACAGCGCTGGAGGGTCGCCCTTGGGGCTGCAGGTGGCCATGGATGACGGGAGGCGTGGCTCCCCTACCAAAAGCATCAGCAGCAGTATTACAAGTGAGTGATTTGGGGGGGGCACGATAGCAGGGCGGTGGTGAGATGGGTACCTACTGCGAGAGTCACAACAGCACCTAGGGTTGCCAAATCCAGAATGGGAAACATCTGGAGTTTTTTTTTGGAGGGTGGAGCCTGGGGAGGGTGGGGTTTGGGCAGGGCAGAGGCCTCAGCAGGGTATAATAACAAAGAGCAGGGAGGGTGCAAACTGTGGTCCTCCAGATGTCCACGGACTACAATTCCCATGAGCATGTGCAAGGACTGAGAGGACTACGCCTGGGTCCCTACTGAATGCACTTACATTGTGGGATCCAGTAGCAAAGCCCCAATTTTATCTTCACCCGGTTGCAGGTTCTCCCCTGCTTCTTTCCGGCAGTGGGTTTTTCCTCTCCTGTGGGCACCCCCATCCATTTTGAGCCTACAGGCCCCTTTGGAACTCTGACATGACCCAGTGGGTGGAGTCGGCCACAAAATGGCTGCCCTAGAATGGCTCCCAAAGGGGGCGGAGCCAGCCACAAAATGGCTGGCCAAGAATGGTTCCCAAAGGGGGCGGAGCCAGCCACAAAATGGCTGGCCAAGAATGGTTCCCAAAGGGGGCGGAGCCAGCCACAAAATGGCTGCCCAAGAATGGTTCCCACAGGAGACGGAGCCTGCCACAAAATGGCCACCACAGCTGACCTTCAGTCACACCTTGAAGATGGCAGCTGTTGCCAAAGTAGTGTTTTTTAAACCTGCACAGCCAATCAGAAGCCTAGTGGCGCAAAGGCCTGACCCACTCTTCACAAACAGGGGGTGGTCCCCAGGAAAGGTGCCCAGAAGCAGTCCCTTGGGGGCCCCTGCTCCTTTGGCTTCACCGCTTGCTGTCCGGAGTCCTCGGCCGGGAAGTGTCCTAACCGTCCTTTCTTCCCCTCCTCTCAGAACTCAACGGGATGGTACTCCTGTGCAAAGTGTGCGGGGACGTAGCCTCGGGATTCCACTACGGCGTCCACGCTTGCGAAGGCTGTAAGGTGAGCGGCTCAGGGCAGTGGGTGAGGAGGGCGGCACCTCTGTTAGCACCCTCTCGTGCACCCTAATTCACGTGGGCCCCAGCCTGCCCAGAGGCTCCTCCGCGCCAGCCTCGTGGCCAACGGACGGAGGTGGCATGAGACCGGACACACTCCGGTTCGTTTTGGCTCTGGGAGGAGAAGCGTCTGGGCAGACTGTGCCCTGTGGGGGTCAGCTCTGTCCCTTTCTGCGGCTTCCTTATTGGCAAGTGGACTGCCTGATTCGCCTTGGCTCGAGGCCTGAGGCCCAGCAGCCGCACCTAGTTGGGGTCCCCACGGTACACGTTGAGTCTTTCATTTCCCTGGGGACCTTCGCTCCCTGATGATTGGTTAAAAATGAGTCCATGTCAGAGAGGAGGAGGTTTTTTATGCCCTGTGTTTCCCTGGCCAAAGGATTCCCAAAGCAGCTTGCAATCGCCTTCCCTTCCTCTCCCCACAACAGTGAGGGGGGGTTGGCCTGAGCTTTGGCCCTCGATTGGCCAGAGATGCCAAGCTGTCCTTCAGAACGTGGTCCGGTCTGGCTGGTGACCTTCGGGTCCAGCCAGGGCTGTGTCTTCAGGGCCGGCCTTGACCAGGCTCCTCTCTCCTCCCTTCCGCAGGGTTTCTTCCGGCGCAGCATTCAGCAGAACATCCAGTACAAGAAGTGCCTCAAAAACGAAACCTGCAGCATCGTCCGCATCAACCGGAACCGCTGCCAGCAATGCCGCTTCAAGAAGTGTCTGGCGGTCGGCATGTCCCGGGACGGTGAGTTCCCACCACACCCTCCTCCCCAAACAAGAGCTGGGAAGCAATGGCCCTGCTGATTCCCCCCCCCCTGAAACGGGCAGACCAGAACTGTGAGTGTCCTACATGGTGCAGGAGGTTGGACTAGATCAGGGGTAGTCAAACCTGTTGTCCTCCAGATGTCCATGGACTACAATTCCCAGGAGCCCCTGCCAGCAAACGCTGGCAGGGGCTCCTGGGAATTGTAGTCCATGGACATCTGGAGGACCACAGGTTGACTACCCCTGGACTAGATGACCCAGGAGGTCCCTTCCAACTCTAGGATTCTATTGTTCTATGCTGGAAGAAAAGCCTTATGAGGTGGGTTAGTCAGTGGAAACTCCTGTGACCGCTCAGGGTCTCTGGCTCCTAGTCTGGCATTCTGCAGCCTGGAGGACCTTTCGCCGCTGGTAAAGGAGGGAGGGATGAGTTCAGAACAGACCGCTGGTTACGTTTTGCCAGAAGATACCTTTGTGTGAGCTGTGTGTGTGTTTGTTTGTGTGTGTGTGTGTGTGTGGAGAGGGGGGGATGCCGCTGTAGTCCAGTCCCTTCATGCCGTCCTTCTCTCTCCCCCACAGCCGTCCGGTTCGGGCGCATCCCGAAGCGCGAGAAGCAGCGGATGCTGGCGGAGATGCAGAGCGCCATGAACAACATGGCCAACAACCAGCTGAGCGCGCAGAGCCCGCCCGAGAGCTTGCCCCCGGGACACCCGCAGCCGGCAAACCCCTTGCTGTGCCGCCCGCCGCCGCAGGCCCCCCGCTCCTCGCCCCCCCATGCGCCGTCGCCACCGCAGCCGTCCCCCTGCTTCGCCCAGTTCTCCCAGCAGCTCACGCCACCCCGCTCCCCGAGCCCCAGCAACGCCGTGGAAGACGTCATCTCGCAAGTGGCCAAGGCCCACAAGGAGATCTTTGTCTACGCCCACGATAAACTGGCCCCGGGGCCTCTCCCGCCCACCACGAGGGATCCGTCTCTTGCCTGGGAGAACCCCTGGCTGACCAACGGCTACCGCGGCAATGGGGGTTGCCCCCCGAACGACAACTGGAATGCGGGCTCCCCTCCCAGGAACGCCTGCCACCAGAATAACATCAACGGGCATCGTTTCTGCCCTTCCGGCTACCCCTCACTGGAGACAGACCCCTCCGCCAGGCAGGGATGCCCTCGTTCCGGAGAAGCCAGAGACATACTCTTGGTACGTAGAGTTTCCTTACGGCTCTGCTCTCTTGAAATATTCTCAAAGTACCTTGGAGGAGGATGGGGAAGCAGTCCTGTAGGCAGGGCCCACCGTGATCGGTACCAGCTAGATCAGGGGTAGTCAACTTGTGGTCCTCCAGATGTCCATGGACTACAATTCCCAGCATTTGCTGGCAGGGGGCTCATGGGAATTGTAGTCCATGGACATCTGGAGGACCACAGGTTGACTACCCCTGATCTAGAGGAACTGGCTGGCCCCTGGGTGAGACAGGATGCTGGACTAGAGGGACCTCTGGTTTGATCCAACAGGGTTCTTCTGAAGCTCCCGTTGAGTTACGTACCCGGATCAGGACATCTCCTTTGGACTTGTAGGAAGGCCCAGGCTAAGTAGGGTTGGCCCTGGTTGCTTCTTGGGTGGGAAACTAGCAAGTATTTCCTGAGTTGCCGTCTGTCTGTCTCCCAATATCAACCCGATGAGGGTCCACCACATGTCTCTGACCGAGTCAGGCCTAAGCAGAAAAGATTGAATAACATCCCGGTGCCACAAGACTTCTGTTTATATGTTTTGTCTGTCTTCCTTTCCTTGACTCCTGTAATTACAGCTTTGACTCGTCCACTGGTTTTTTTGTTTGTATCTTGGTCTCGGCTGTTTTTAATCTCGTTCCCTGTCTCCTGTAAAACATGGTATCATACCAGCATGGTTTGGAGTAGTAGAAATGCCTTGCTTCTCATGCCAGTTGACTAAGGGAGGGGAAAACAGCCGGATAAATGAGCCATGAGGCTTCCTGTGGCAGCAGAGGCTGATATTGTGAATGGGTGCTCAGAGGAACGGCAGTGAAAAGTGGAAGGTTTTAGGAGTAGGGAGAACCTGATTCATGGGAGTGCAACAGAGGGTGTTCACGTAGGCACATCCCTTCCCTTTGCAGTTTTGCGGCTGCTATACTCTGTGCAAAGATCTGTGTAAAGAAAACTCAGCGACTCCAGTGAACAGGGAGTCACAAATTGGGGGAGGCATAATTTGGACCTCCCCTCCCAATGGCAAAATTGTGAAATGGTGCGATCTCCTTGCAAACCTTCGCAGAAGTCGATTGAAAATAGATTTATTTAGCATGTGAGACAGTGCCTCTAAAAGCCCCCCCCCCCAGTCTTGCACAGGTTTGCTCTAGCCCTGTGGGGCTGTGATCCCCTCTCTGGGTTCTCCATCTGACGGGGCTCCCCCTCTGCTTTCCCGACAGGCATGCCCTATGAACTGCCACCCCCACGGCTGCAGCGGCCGCACAGTCCAGGAGATTTGGGAGGACTTCTCTCTGAGCTTCACCCCGGCTGTCAGAGAGGTCGTGGAGTTTGCCAAGCACATCCCAGGCTTCCGGGAACTTTCCCAGCACGACCAGGTCTCTCTCCTGAAAGCCGGCACATTTGAGGTAAGGATTTCCCCATCTCTGTGGCTTGCCTCTTTGTGTAATGTCCTAGGTGGGAGCTAGCAGTTGTTTTGGGAAGGAGGAATGTATATCAGGGGCAGAGAGAATTCTTCTCTAAATATTTATTTTCAGAAATGGGAGGAAGAACTGGGGAGAGTTTTTTAAAAAATCCCATTTTGGCAGGATATTTTCCCCCCACGACCTCAGGAGCATGCATTTAAGGTCGGTGATCTCCTGTCACCTCTTTGAAATGCAAGCTTGTTAAGGAATATTTAGACTTGGAACCTGCTTTCGGCGGGATCTTAGTCACACCCAGAGCAAAGGTGACACAAAACAACATTCTTGACAAACGACCAGTTGGGGAGTTCTGGAGAGACGTGAAATTGTTCCCAGCCTGCTTGTGTGTGTGTGTGTGTGTTTTTTTGTATTCAGAAATAATTCTGCTGAGTTCAGTGGCACATCACCAAGGAAGGATGTATTTAGGATCACTTCGCCTTACTTGAACCAGCAAAGCTGTTTTCCAAACTGTCTTTTGAAAGTTGGAGTTGGACTGGCTGAGTTCCCCTGCCCCGCCCCAAAGGCATTCTAGAAACCCAAACCTTCACCCTAAACCACTGTAAGGTGCAACATGCTTTGCAAACGATCTTCAGAAAGATCTGCCCTACAAGGCCATTTGAAACCAGTTGTACAGAAGCACTCTGGCGGGACCTCACAGGGTGAGGGAGGCCCTGCAGAACCTCTTGTTGGGCTTTCCGTGTGTTGCCATCCTTCGGACATCAGGTGTGCCCCATCTCTAGGGGAACCGAACCAAACTTGGAAAGTGGTTCGGCTTCTGTTATCCAAAGTGCAAGAGTTAAAAAATTCAGAGCCCCACAGACAGATGGTGTTTTCTTTACGAGTTTCCAGTGCTGCTGAAGCCCCTAAAATTGTCTAGCTCAGGGGTGGCCAAACTGTGGCGTCCAGATGTCCCTGGACTACAATTCCCATGAGCCCCCGCCAGCATGCCACCCCCTGGTCTAGATTTTAGCACCAGTGTTTATTGTCTTACTTAATACTCCTGATTACTTAATACTCACGATCACCACACCTTTTAGTTTGCCTGTGGTTTTGTTCTTTTTTTTTTAAATTCCATTTGTCGGTCAAGGCAACAGGTTTCCCTTCCAGGGTGTTTGCTTTCAAGACCTTTTAAGCTGAGCTGGGAGCATGGAAACCTGTGGAATAAAGCTAGCATCACTCCTCCCATCGCACCACACCTTCTGGGTGCAATGGTTAGAGTGGTGGGAGTCATCATTTTGGCCTTTTGATTTCGTTTTTGGCTTATCTACTACCTTATAGGGCAGCTGGGAGGGGTGAAATAAGAGGGGCAAGCAACAGCTGCCACCTGGAACTCCTTGAAGGATGGTCGGGATGAAATGCAGTAAATAAATTGCCAGCCGCCTTACGGTGTGCATGTGTAGAAGGTAGCAGTTACCTGCGAGTATGGGAGAGTACACCTCTCAGTCCCCAGCTTAGTGAGAGGTGCTCTGAGCCAGCAAGGTGCAGTCTTTTTAAGCCCAGAGAGATCCAGACGCGTCCCTGAAAACAGCGTTAAAAACAGCAGCGGTACAAAATCCTCAAGGATGATTTTTGCAAAACACACTCCACAGCGACTTAGAATACACGATCGCTTCCCAAAGCAGGGTGGGTGTTTAGGACTTAGTTGGGTTGGTGGGAGAACCTCCCTTGCCTGAAACTCAACATTTTTGACAGCATTGCCCGGCATTCCTGAATGCAGCCTTTCTGTGTGGCCTGACCGCCTCCCCCTCTCCCAACCAGGTGCTGATGGTCCGGTTTGCGTCCCTCTTCAACGTCAAGGAGCAGACGGTGACCTTCATGAGTCGCACCAAGTACAGCCTGGAGGAGCTGTGGGGGATGGGCATGGGGGACCTGCTGACCTCCATGTTTGAGTTCAGCGAGAAGTTGAGTGCCTTGGACCTGTCCGAAGAAGAGCTGGGCCTCTTCACCGCTGTGGTGCTGGTCTCTGCAGGTAAGAATTGGCCTAGAGCCGGGGCTCCCAACCCACAGCACTTCTCCTAGCACTTCCACCGGCTAGTTCTTCGTTCCAGCCGGAAGGAGGCCTAATTACGCGGCTCCATCTCTTTATCCCTGCCTTGCTCGCCTACCCTCGTTCCCAGTGCGCTCCAACCCCCACAGCTGAAACCTAAGATTGTACACTCCTTGGGGCAGGGAGTTGGCTTCCACAGCCAAGTTCCTTTGGAAAATGCCAGGGTGCCTTGGTGTTGTTTGCTACTAATGACCCGCTGCCAGGGTGTAGAGCCCTTGAGATCAAGAAGATCAGGTGGCGGCAGAAATTGGTATCGGATGCTCCGCAGCCTTCCGGAAGGCTGGGACGAAACGTGCCCGACAAGGCCGGGGAACCGGAGCCTAGTCGTAGCTGGCAGGCAGCCACCTCCCTGCCACGGCGCTTGTGGTACCGGGTAGGCGGGAATTGGCAGCCTGTTTACTGTGCCGCTCGCCCTTGCGTACGTGACTCCTCACCGCCGGCTTCTCCCTCCTCCCTCACAGATCGTTCCGGCATCGAGAACCCGGCCTCCGTGGAGCAGCTCCAGGAGACGCTGATCCGCGCGCTGCGGGCCCTGATCCTGAAGAACCACCCCCAGGAGACCTCCCGCTTCACCAAACTGCTGCTGAAGCTGCCCGACCTCCGCACCCTCAACAACATGCACTCTGAGAAGCTGCTCTCCTTCCGCATCGATGCTCAGTAGGGGGCCGAGGGGCACCTTCCGCCGCCTCCCTCCCCCCGGCCGCCGCCCGCACCATTGCACTAACAGGACGTCTCCTGGGCCTGGAACCGGCTTACTTATTTATATTGGTGTAGCACAGCTACTGCCCCCCTCCCCCCCCCCCGCCGCCCTCCTGGACTGAAGCACCCCATTGACTTTGTAAATATCATCTGTGTATATTGGAGTTGTGTGAATAGAATTGCCATTCTTCCCTGCCTCGGCTCTGGCCGTGCGGGAATAATATATTGAAAACCAAGCTGCTTCTCTCGCTTTCCGCCTGAGTCGCCGGCCGTCCGGACCCGCGGGTTCTTTCCTCTTCTCGCTGGCTCTTTCTCGTGGGGTGGGGTGGGGCTGGGGGGAGAACCACGATGAAATATGGGGTAGACTCTTGCTCCAATTCAGGGGACAGAGCCTCTCGGAAGAGTACAAGCTAAGGTTTGGGTCAGAATGCATGGTTTTTACACCCACCCCCTGTCAGCACGGATGATGCTGGAGCCAGAACATCTATTGCACATTGTTTGAAGACGGCATCGGCTTGGACTCCCACTGCTGTTTCTGGTCAAACCAGTTTGGGTTTTTTGTTTTGGAGAAAAAAACGAAAACCTCTTTGCCAGAGGCCAAAACAGCCTATACATTTTTTTCTCACGTCATTTTCGGCTGCAAACACGTCCCCTTCTGTCTTCTGGCGCCGGCCTAGTTTTGTCTGGATTGGGCCTCACCTGCTCGGCTCCAGTCTCTGGTGCTTGGGTTCCCACACCGTCCGGCAAACCTCTCCCAGGAAGGTTTCAGGGGGCAAACTGCAGGGTCCGGGAGACCCCCCCGCTCCCTACACGTCCGTGCTGCAAAGACAGTCCTCTTGCGTGTCCTGTGTAAAGGAAGACCACCCCGACAACTATGCGCATGCATGCGCCCCTCCCATGCACATGCGCCCCCCCCCTTCCCTTACTGCTCACCGTAAATGAGACTCCATAAACCAATTGGGGCTGTGAGGATTTTTTTTTTTTAAGGGTAGGTTTGTTTGTTTTTTTAATCATATATTTATTACATAAATATATAGTAAAATAGACCAGCGACAATTACCATAAAAATATCTTTCTTTAAAATCCTGACCAAAAACACAAAAAAAGGGTTATTTCCCCCCGCCCCAAACTTTTCAGGTTTTTTTTTTTCAAAATCGCACGTCACGGACAAATTGTGATTGTCGTATTTTTTTTTTCTCTTTTTAATATCAGCAGATTTCCTGCTTCCCAGACGCAAAAAAAGGAGGGGGAGGGGAGGGGGGGCAAGGAAGGAAGGAACGAAGGAAGGGGAAAGACGCCTCCCTCCCTCTGACCCCCCCTCCACCTGACCCCCCCTCCCAAAACACACTGAAAACACCCCACGTCCCCGAACGTACATTCAATAACGCCCTGCTCAGAGTTCCTTTCCCTGCTCTGGACTCGGGAGGAGGGAAAATAAAACCCACAATGCATAGTAGGTGGGGCTCATGGGGGGGGGTGCCCCCTTATTGGAAACGTCCTTCCCCAAATATATGAGAACAGCTCTGCTCCCCCCCCCTTTCCCCAAGCCGAGCCTGGATCCAAAGCTGTAATCGCGTTAGTTAATACCTTTTCAGAACTTGAGGTCAGCTGGGGAGAAGAGGGATGTGGGGCCGGGGGGAGGGGGGTCAGAAGAACGGTGTGTGATCTGCAGAATCTATATGAGGTATGTACTTGGCAAAGGAATACTGAGAACGGTGCAGAGAGAGAGAGCCACTCCCCCCCCCCAAAAAAAAAACTGTCTTGCAAACAGGCCTCTGGTGCGGGACACCCCTCCCCACTTACAAAATAGTCACAGTCATTTACTGCCCCGCATGGCGGAAAAAGCCCTCCCCCCTTGAAACTCAACAAACAACTTTGTAGGAACCCACTGGCGGGGGGTGGGTGGGTATGGGACGGGACACTGCTGTCCCTCTGCTGGCACCCGTGGTGTAAAGAGGCAAGGTCAGAAAAAGACCTGCGTGGTTACGGTGGTGGGGGACGTGGCATGGCTCGCGTGGGTCATGGGGAAAGGGGCTCGTCCTGAGCTCTGCTCTGTTAAAGTCTTAGCACCTGTCCCACCCACCCCCAGTCCTTCCAACAGGCTTTGCGGAGCGTCCTGCAAGAAGACAGAGGAGAACAACGCCCTCCTATCCTTCCCACGATGCGCTCTTATAAGTCCACGCTTTGCATACACGCCTGCTTGCAACTCCCGGGGGGCGGGGGGGAGTCCTACACAGAGAGGCTCTTGGGAAGAGTTGGGGTCACCCTTGCTGCCTCCCCGTCTGACAGGCATACTCTGGTGTGGAGGAGGTGGGGCCCAAGGTGGACATAAGGTTCTTTGGCTAGACACTGCAGGCCCCACAGACCGGCTGAAAGCTTGTAGGGCGGGGCCCTACGGCTCCTGCCACGTTTCGTGGAACGCGGCCGGATGGCTTGCCCAACCAGACAGTTAGGTGGCGCGGGATTAAATCCAGGGTCGCACCATGCAAGCTGTTGCCGGGTTGGTCTTGGCAACAAGACGGGAGATGCAGACGTGTGAACTAGTCAAAATCCGCAGCCCTCCTCGTGGCTGGAACGTGGTCCTGAGCCGTTCTCCTTACCACGAAATACGGGAGCCAGAGGGCCTCTTGTAGGAAAAGCCTGACTGGTACCGTGGTTGGCCAGTGGGAGGCGGTGAGGGCGGCCACAAAGTTTAACTCAATGATTCTAGTGCAGGGGTAGTCAAACGGTGGCTCTCCAGATGTGCACGGACTACAGTTCCCACGAGGCATGGGAACTGTAGTCCACGGACGCCTGGAGAGCCACCCTTTGACTTCCCCATTCTAGGGCAACTTGGTAAATAAAACTCACAAGAAGGACCAGTGAGAGACCATCCAGGGGCCAGCTGGATTTCAAAACATACCCCCCCCCCATTATGGCGTGGGACCACCTTGCACTCTGTGGGGCTGCGGGTAGCAAGGGAATCCCGTCGACGGAAGGAGGGAGAAGGGGAACCAAACGAACGGCACAAACAAAGGACACCAACTTCTACTCTGTTTTTTTTTTCCAACCACAATTTGGGAGGGATTTGAGGTGGGAAGTTGTGCAACGTGTGTGTGTGTGTGTGTGTGTGCAAAAAATGCACAGGGAGGCTAAACGCTTTTGTGTGCATAGGCAATCCGCATGTTTTGTAACACACACAGTGTTGACAGGACTCTGTTTATCTGTACACAAACACCGAGGACAGACACCTTGGTACGGGAACTTCCCTGGCGCAGACCCCTTGAAAATGAACGCCACTCAGTTCAGTGGGGCTTCTGTTGGAGAACCTCCTGTGCAACCGCCCCCTATATATATATATATATATATGTATATATACATACACCTATACATACATGTACACATGCGCACGCACACACATCTCCCAATAAGCATTTATACACTGGGGGTGTCAAGATGGAATTGCTGGTGCCCCTTTTCCACAGGACATGGAATTCCCACCGCCATTTAGACCAGGTGTGGCCAAACTGTGGCTCTCCGGAAGTCCATGGACTACAATTCCCATGAGCCCCTGAACTGCAGCCCGTGAACATCTGGAGCGCCCCAGCGTGGCCGACCGATTTGGGCTCTTCCGTTCCCTTGAGCTAGGTATGCGTGGCAAACAGAGGAGAGTAAGAAGATTACTTGGTAAAGAAACTTCATTATTTAGTATAAGGCAATGAAGAATTCATACCCTTGCCCTGCTCCTTCCAGATCGACAGGGCTGCTGTTTCTTTCTTTCTTTAAAAAACACAAAACAAAACAAAAAAGCATTGTAAGATTCCTAACAGAAGAGCAGACATGCCTCCCTCGACGTAAGAGATATCTTCTGCACAGGACGCCTTGGTATATACAAATATTTACAAGAATTACAAATCCGGAATTAACTGTACACTGCTTGGTATATGAAAGTGCCCCCTACTGGCTGGTTAAAGAATAAGGCCTCCAGAAAGAAGGGGAAGGGGAGATGTGGGGCTGGAAGGGGGTGGTGAGCGAGGGGGAGGATGGGGGAGAGGCAGGAGAAGCCGGATGGAGTGTTTTAGGGAGAGACAGAGAGGTCTCCCTTCCATGCTCACGTCCTCGCAAACAGGGTAGACACCCTAAATACACACATGCTCTGAGGGCGCTCCTCCGACACGTGAGAACGTGTGCGCTCGTTTTAATGCTCGCTCCAATATGTACATCACTGCTCCGGGGAAACGACCCAAAGGTTTGCCTGAGAGTTCCAAACTGGGGCGACAAGACCGCATCCTGGCATCTGACACCCGCCAAGGGTGTTTATTTGGCCACAAGCAAGCTGTGGACTGGGCATGCGCTGCCCGAGACACGGAGGCACATTTCCCGTCCTCCACATGGAGAGGATGAGAAATGCCACACGAGGAAAGCGCTGAGCTGGAAGCACAGGAAGTGTTGTATACACACAATCGCGCACATACACGCACAGAGGGAAGGGGCCATCCTCTCTCACACAAGGCATGCTTAGGGCTGATCCTGCGTTGAGCAGGGGGTTGGACTAGATGGCCTGTATGGCCCCTCCCAACTCTATGATTCTAGGATTCTATGATCCTGCGTTGAGCAGGGGGTTGGACTAGATGGCCTGTATGGCCCCTTCCAACTCCATGATTCTATGTGCCTA
The DNA here is from genome assembly GCF_049243985.1 of Paroedura picta. Taxonomy (NCBI): domain Eukaryota; kingdom Metazoa; phylum Chordata; class Lepidosauria; order Squamata; family Gekkonidae; genus Paroedura; species Paroedura picta. Next base: position 27,079,517 of record NC_135384.1, read on the forward strand.
TCCTGACAGAACACCGTACACAAAGGGAAAGAAACACACAACCTGCTCAATCACACACACCCGAAGCACGCCCCTGAGTTATTCGGGCCCATGACACACACACACGGTGACCCCCGTCCCCAGCTTCAATGCTGAAACACGCCCCTCCCAGAGATGTTTAAACATTTGGACACGCAACCAGTGATGCCGGGACCTGGCACACCCCAAGCGCAAATGCCGGCGCACGCCACACAGAGAAATATCCCCGCACAGACAGGACTATCCCGGTTCATACGCGTGGGGGGCCGGCCCTCACGGAACATGCAAGCCAGTTCCGAAACGGTGGGTCACGGCAGCCCGCCCACTCTGCTCCCTCCCCTTTACCTGGAGAAATGGCCCTGAGCTTTCCCATGTGCCGAATGAAACATTATCAAACCGCTTCGCAGCTGAGTACTCTCGGGCCCAGAAGCAAAGCCCACTGGGGGGACGCTTGCAAAAATGAAATAAAAGTGCGTTTATTTGGTCGGCGTCCCAGCGAGGAGGTTAATGATGTGGCGAGCACCACTGACTCTTCCACGGAGAGCACCCAAATGACACGGGGTGCGTGTGAAGGGCAGTGGTCTTCAAGGTTTTGGCCTGGCTCCCATAAACAGAAGGGGGCAACAGGGCCACGGACTCCTACATCATACCTGGACCAGGAGTCCTTACCTGTCAAACCGGCGGATGAGAGGGAATGGGCGGCCGTCGCCCAGAGGAAATGACACCTTCTAATGTGAAGAGGTTTAAGAGGTATGTGGGGGGGGGGGAGCTGATGGACAAAAAGGTGGTGTGGTTCACTTGCAGGGTTTCGCCTTGGCGGCACAGCTGTGAACGCAGGAGCGTTATGGCTCAAGTGAGGGACAGGCGGCCCAAATCCACAGCCTGCTACAGGCTTACCACGCCTACGCCTTGAAAAGGCTCAGGAAAAGAAATGGATGCCTTCCTTTTCAGGTTAATTTAATCCTTCTCACCTTCGGCTAACAACCTCTGAGGCAGGGGTGGCCACAAACTGTGGCTCTCCAGAGGTCCGTGGACGACAATTCCCCAGAGCAAATAGGACAGGGCTTTCTGGGCATTGTAGTCCGTGGACATCTGGCATGCAAGGGTTTGGCCACCCCTGTTCCAACGTGTCTCGCTAAGGACGCCTAAAAAAGGTGGGCAGGGAGGACAGCGTGGCCCGGGACTCTGGCGTGTATTTTTAGCGCGTCCCGCAGGGAAACAGGTGCGGTTCCTGTTACATGACCGGATGCAACCAGATAAGAATTTCTGTACCTTGGACAGCTGCAATTTGGACAGGCCACAGGGGGTCAAAATGAGCAGTCGCAAGCCGACTGTTTCCGCACAGATACGAAAGAGGCCAAAGACCCCTAGCTGGTCAACAGGTAGTCTGCGACTCCAAAAACGTATTTTGGGGGTGGGGAGTTAAAGTCTCCGTCTTGGTAAACAACCCAAACGCTTAAAATGGACTATCAGGGTGCAATTCCTGCCCCCCTCATAGCTGTTCACGCTATGTTTCAGGATGAGCTCTGGGGAGACCTGCCTGAGTTTTTCTGGGGCCGCTGTTGGCGACTACCACAGTCACGCAGCTGGGTTTTAAAAGCAAAATGAAAGTCGGTTTGAATTGGGGAGAAGCTGCCACTGTGCGGCAGGGTCCGGAGTCCAAACTTGCAGCTCTGGGGTAAAGCCACGAGTGGAAACGTCCCTCGCCTGGGATCTTAATTGCTTGCTCTCGGGGTAAACAAAACTGAGCCGCACGCACAGCTGGGTCCGGCTGATCCCTAAGGCAGCTTCCGTTTCTTTGCGTGGTTGAATCCTGCAAGGGACCAAGTGAGCTGCGACTACCACAGAGACAAGCCAAGGGCAAACTGATGCTCTGGGTTTTCTACGGAGCCCCAATTTGTCGAAAATGGCCGCTGTGTTCCCAATTGGCCAGCTGGCTCTCTTTCCCCATCTCTGGGGGAAGGGATCGGAGATGGCCCAACCTGGAATGGTGGCACCACCTGGGGGAGGGGGCTGCACCATGTTTGGGAAGTGGCTAAAGGGGCAGCGTTGAGGGAAGCCCAAACCTTTGCCTCTCCAGGAGTGCTTTTGCACAGTGACCAAAGCAACAGGTCCAGAGGACGCGGGCAGAGCCCTATGGGGTGTGGAGCAACCACTGAATACCAAGAAGCAAAGTGCTTGGCTATGAAGAAGGGTGTGCAGGGCCATCAAAAGGGCCAATTATGAGCTGGAGTGGTGGGAAGGGCCCCGGGTGGGCGTGTCCACAGCTCTGCTTCCTAACCCCGTTCTGTACAATTACATCACTTCTGGGGTTTCTTGAAGTTGAGGAAGGCTGGCTTAGGGGAACGGCCTTATGGCAGAGAACAGGAATTGCACAAGGATAGGGCTGTCTCCCATAAAAGAAGCTCCCTTCCCTGCATGTATATACACATATGTATTTGGCAGGGGGGATTCTGATCTGGAAAAGGGCCCTTGGATACATGGCTGATCATCCCCTTTCCTGGGTCCCCAATTCAGTTTATGAAGAAACTTGCATGAAGAGGAATAGACCGAGAGATCTTTTGCTAACCGAAGCGCACAATGCTAAGCTAGATAAAACGGATGATCTGTATCCTGTAAGGCAGGTTCTTATGTTTACACAATAAACCCTTGGCTTTTTTATTCAAGACCCCCCAGAAATCTTCTGTTTCTCTCTGGGGCCCTCTAAGGCCTGTTATGCACACACTGGATAATGCACTTTCAATGTGCGCCTGCAGCTGGGTTTCCCTGTGCAGAACAGGATAATGTACTTCTAAAGTGCATTGGAAGTGCATTATCCAATGTGTGCATAATGGGCCTAAGAGAAAGAAGCTAACTCAGGGGTGGCCAAACGGTGGCTCTCCAGCTGTCCATGGACTCCAATTCCCATGAACCCTTGCATGGACATCTGGAGAGCCACTGCTTGGCCACCCCTGAGCTAGAGGCTAGCAGCTTGTTCTGACATGTGTTAACTCAAAAGCAAACCCCTAACTCTTGAGTTAGCATGCACCGGGTCACAGCCAAGTTGCATAAAAGTAGTTTCTGGACAGACAGCCCGGGAAGTGCTCACACACACACACACACAAACACACACACAAATATATAAAGGGTTTTAGCACACTGCACATCACATGGGAGTTACGTGTCTCTGTGATGTTTGCTTTAAAGCAGGGGTAGTCAAACCTGTGGTCCTCCAGATGTCCATGGACTACAATTCCCATGAGCCCCTGCCAGTGGTTGCTGGCAGGGGCTCATGGGAATTGTAGTCCATGGACATCTGGAGGACCACAGGTTGACTACCCCTGCTTTAAGGAGCTGAGGAACGGTTGGGCTGGGATCAAAGCAGACTTCTGAAAGGGAGCAGGGCTGTAAATGGGAAGGAGCAGAGCACGTGGGGTCCCATGGTGAAGAGGGGGCGGGCAGGGGGACCCCGGGGAGCTAGTTGCTTCTCCGAGGCTGAGCTGAGCACCAAAACACTGACCCATCTGATTCTGTGGGACTGGAAAGTGTTTTAAATGAAGAACTAGTAGGGTAGGCAAGAGGCTACTGAATCCAAGGCTTCAAACCGCCCCCCACCCCGCTCTTGTGGCACACCACGGTCCCCCCCCCATTAACTCACATTTTCCAGGCCAAGAAATATACAACTGCATCCTGTCCCCCCCTCCCCCCCCTCTGCAGCTTCTGGACACATCTGCAATTCCCTGGGGACAAAGCCAATTGGGGATATAGCTTTGCACCATTCTGAGCTTCAAAACAAAAACAAAATAAAAGAAATCTCTCCTCCCGACAAAGGTCGGATTCCATGCTAAGAACAGCTGAATAATTAGGCAGAACTGCAATATTGGTGCCTGTTTTGCATAATTTATTCTGCTTCTGCAGTGGAAATCCTGCTTCGCTCCACTCTGGGCTCAAGATTTCACCAGGCTTATTAAAAGTCTTGCTCATTGCCTTAAGGACTATAAACTTGTTCTCTCTCTCTCTCTCTTTTTAAAATAGACTTTTGAGATTTGCCCACAATACCAAATTTCTATGCCTGTGTGGTTTTCGCAAGTGAAGAAGTGCAGGCTAAAGATACCCAAACAAAATTCCTCAGTGGGAATCAGGATTCCGGACCACGTCCTAGTACCGACTCAGCAGCAGTGCCCCCCCTCCCTCTCCCACTCCCCACCCCCCAATATCAACCTCACGTCATTTTAAGATGATTTTAAAAAACTACTTTCCCCCCCCTCCAACCCCAATTTTGTTTGCGTAGTATTTTTTTTTCCTTGTGAACAGACCCGTACAAAGATTTTTTTTCCTTGTTAATTAAAAAAATTATACATACTTATATATATATTTCTGTATATTAGCTTAAACTGGAGCTGTGTTCTCCGTAGGCCGGCCCCTGAACCTTCGGATGGTACATCCAACATGCACCCAAAACCATCCTGTAACATTTCCCACAGCTTCTTGAATGAGGTAAGAGGTAAAGGGTTTTTTTTCTCAACGGAAACCAAGTGACAGAGAGAGGGAGAGACAGAGAAAGAAAAGGAGAAATTGGGCAGAAGGAGAGTAAAAATAGGAAGGGGGAAATTACTCTCCCGCACTGATATTACATTACAGCTTTAAAAAAGACACCTTGTCTAACAGACTGATGATAAAAAAGATGGGTCTATCACAGAAGTGGCTCAGGAGAGACGCCCAACCCGATTAATGACTTTAAGTGCCAAAAAGACTTGTCTTTAAGGGGGGGGGTCACAGTCTGGTTTGTGTTAAAACGAAACAGTCAGAAAGAAGAAATCAAGAAGATGGCGGTCTCCTCTTTTTTTGTTTTTGTAAAAAAAAAAGAAAAAAAAGAATATCCCCAACACCCATCGTTAGCACAGGAATCAGCAACTGAATGTTTGGGGGGACCAAATCTGACACACTAAAAAGCATCGGTCTCTGTTCTGCACCCTGCCCAACACGACCCACAGGAAAGGGAACAGCACCAAAGGGGCTGAAAGGGGTGGAAATGTGGTTTGGTTGGCAATCTATTTTGGGTGGGAGACGGGGTGGGGGGTGGGGGAGGCTGGCTCACTCAACATGGTCCCCTCCCCCAATGCTGATGTCAGGGATCGTGACTTTAGAGCAGGGGTGGCCAAACTGCGTCTCTCCAAATGTCCATGGGTATCTGGAGAGCCACAGTTTGGCCACCCTGCTTTAGAGGGTCAGCCTGCTTCCCAAAACACGACAGACAGCAGGAAAGCGTCAATGAAAAGACGCCTCCAACAGACAAGACTGACCAAATCTGCACATCCAGAATGCTTCTTTCTCGCCTGCTTTTCTGGATCACTCCCTTGCCTAATCTGGCTTTTTTCCAATGTGACTTGCCCGTACCGTTTTTTTAAAAAACGCCGCCGTCCTTTTTGGGGAACGAAGCTCTGACCGATCCGGCCCCCGATTCTTCCCACCTAGTTCACGCACCCCGAGAATTTGCTTCTGCATGCGGCCAGCGAGGTGTCCTTACTTATTTCTTTGCTAAACGGGAACCCAGTAGCACCTTAATGCCATTTCATGCACCCTGAAGCTTTCAAGAGCTCCCGGAAGCTCCCGCTGGGAGAGATTGTGATCCTCTTGAAGGTGCTCCAAACTCCTGTTGAATTTTGCTACAAAAGACTGTCACAGTGAACCCCTCTGGATTACCGCAAGGGGTAAGGGAGATGGGGTGGAAAGAGCTGACCTTTCTCGAACGGGGGCACGGTATGACGGAAGTCTTTGCCCTTTCCCCCATGTGTGTGAAATGATCCGTGCAAGAACGGGGCTGGATGTTCATGGGCACAAGGGGCACAGGATATTCTTGGGGAAGGGGCTTGAAGCACACAGCAAAGCAGCTTGACACCCCCCCCCTGGTTCCCTGACACAGGGCTAGTCGTCCTCCCCGCGCTCCCCCCCCCCAATCCCTTAACTTCTTGAGCCTGCAGTTCCGGGGGTTGCAGCCCCCTCCCGGTGAATTTTATCCACTGCCTGTCCTCTCCGTTGATAAGTGCCATTTGCAACAATAACAACAATAACAAAAATCAAGTGTGTGTGGGGGGGAGAGCGTTCGACCCTTCCTCGGTTCTCCCGGAACGGGAAGAGTCGAGGTTTCAGGCTTCAGTCGCCTCCCGCCAGAGGGAAGGGAGGGAGGGAGGGAGGACAACGGGGAACGTTAGTGCAGCAAGGGGTGTTGTAACGCCACTCGGCGAGGGAAAGCGTGTGCAAAGAATTAGCAAGGGCGGCTTCCAAGCCCAGCAGGGGTGACGCGTGCAGGTCTGCAGCTGGGGGGGGGCAGCATAAGCAGGGACATTAGACACCCCCCCACACCTTCCTTGCCCAACATGGAGGTAGATTGGCCACAGGGAAGGGGAGGGGGCTTCCGGGGGATGGAGAGGGGTGGCAGCGGCGGGGAGGGGGGGGAGAGGTTAGGGTTGACAATTTTTTTTTCTGGTAGGAAGTGATGAGTTTACCTCTCAGCACTGGAATAAGAAGCCGGCGCCCCGTAAGTTTGAGCCCTGCAGTGCGATTCAAAGCAAAATAAAATAGATTTCTCACTCGAACCCCTTGCTTTTCCCAGAAGGGGAGGAGAAAGGGGGAGGGGGGGTCTTTTTCCTATTTCAAAGTGCATCTGTCCTTCCCATGTAGGACTGAGAACCTCAATTTGTTTTTGTTGTTTTTAGCCAAAACCACCTGAGGACTTTCCTCCCCCCCCCCCACTTCCCTGTCAATAATTTAATTTCTCTCTCTCTCTTTCTCTCGCTCTCTCTGTTCCTTTTCTTTCTTTTTCTTAAAAAAATCTTTCTTTCTTTTACAAAAAAAGTGCATTTTATATTTTAGCCTCCTAGGGGAGGATAACTAAATGCTAAAAGTTCTAAAAGGAACCGAAGAAAAGAACAAAACAAGCAAACACACTCTAACGTTTCCTGGGACTGTTATGTGCAAAAGAAACATATATATATTTATATATATCGGTAATCAAGTCCGTTTAAACGAGAGAGGTTTGGGTCAGGGCTATGCACCAAGGCGCTGGCAATTTCCAGTGCTGGGAGGGTGGGTGGGGAAACCCTTTTTCGGATGGGGAGAAGAGCAAAGGAATCTTTCGGGAAGGGGGGAGGAGCCAAATGGGAATTGATCCCCCCCCCACCCTTCCTTTTGTTAAAATTTAAGACAACTTGTCTCACCCTTGAACGACAGACTTTGGGACAAAAAAAGGGGTTGGCAGGAGTAAAGTAAGCAGGGAGGGAGATCATATTGCCCAATATTCTTTTTAAAGTCTGCCTAGACAAAAGCATTGGCTACTGCACGAGTCTACCTTGTAAGGAAGGTGTTTTTTTTTTTTTGCGTGAGTTCAACCATTTTCTTTCTTTCTTTCTTTTTGGTGTGTCCCAGCGCCTTCCCCTCCCGCTCTGCGTGATTCACTGATGCTGACTTGCAATATTTAGAAAAAAAAAACAAAAAAGAAAACGAAAAAAAAAAAAACGAAAACAACAAAACAGAACAAAAAAAAATGTTTTCTTTTTTTTTTCCTTTTTGAAAATCTGTGTCCGAAGTGATGAGGTGGGGGCTCTGCGGCCCAAAGTCCCGACGTCGCCCCAGTCCCGACCTGCCTGCCCCCCCCCAATTCTCCCATGCCACCCTGTTTGCTCCCTCCCTCTCCCCGCCCACCCTAGACTTCCTGATCCTCGAAGACCTCGAGAAAGAGTGGGGGGAAGAGCTCCGTGGGGCATTCCACCTTCATGTGCAGGAAACGACTGGCGTGGCAGGCCCCGATCATGCGCAGGTCGGTCACCTTCATGAGGAGTTTGGGCCAGAAGTGGGGAATGTTGTGTTTGCGATAGTTGATGTAGTGTTCAAACGCCAACAGGTAGGTCTCTTGGCATTTCTCGATCTTGTCGACACAGATCAGCCCGCTGCGGTCTACCGGGGGAACGGAAAGAAGCCCGAGTAAGATGGGGATGACCCACCTGGACTTCAGCAGGAGGGCTCCTGCTGGACCACCTAGTCCTCCCAGCCCCTAGTCAAATTCTCTAAGGCAGGGATGGACAAACTGTGGCTCTCGAGAGGTCCATGGACTGCAATTCCCATGAGCTCCTGTCAGTATGGTGTTGGCAGGCGTTCATGGGAATCGTAGTCCGTGGACATCTGGAGAGCCAAGGTTTGGCCACCGTTGCTCTAAGGCAGGGGTAGTCAAACTGCGGCCCTCCAGATGTCCATGGACTACAATTCCCAGGAGCCCCTGCCAGCGAATGCTGGCAGGGGCTTCTGGGAATTGTAGTCCATGGACATCTGGAGGGCCGCAGTTTGACTACCCCTGCTCTAAGGTTTAGGGTTGCCTATTAATCTGAGGGCTGTAGCCTAGAGTTGGCAAGAAGATCGGTTTCCAGAGACTCGGAGAGGAGAAGGAATAACAAACTTTCCCGGTCTGTACTTCTGTTGACTCTTTGACTGGAAATCCCCACTGGGGGGGGGAAAAAGCAGCATGTAAATGCACTCAAAGTCTGAGCTAAACTTTTAGCCCCCTTCTGTGGTAGCTTCCATACCGCTATGATTCTCCACGCTGTGCTCGTTGCTGCTACAAATGCATTGGCAGGGGACGAGTGGGGTCCACAATGGAGATTTTTCATGCCCTTTCCTTGACTGAGATCCCAAAGGCCCCCGTGTAGCCAAAGGGGGAGAGAAAGGGCGGTCATGAGGGAAGAGCTATTTTTCTGTTTAAAAAACAAATCAGTGCTAGCTGCCTGTAAACCCAGCAGTGCTCCACCATCAACAGATCCCTAAAGTCTTGGTTCTCACTACACACTGGGATTTCCTCCAAGTTTTATTTTAAATGATTTTTTTTCCTTTTGCAAAGTTAGCTGCCTTCAAAACAACGCCCCCCCCCCCCCCCAGTTTCTTCATTCACTTCCAGAGATAGAAACCTCTAAAATTATCCCCAGTGAGTGTGATGGAGTTTGAGGGGGGCTTTTTCTGTCAACAACACGGCTGGGGAGGAGAGGAGGAAACGATTTTCTGCAATCTCATTTTCCTTGCTAGCAGATTCCGGTTTCTTCAGAGTTTTCTCCTGTTCCATAAGTGCATTGCCCCCTCTAGTGGCTGAGTCGATATCACACAGGTTTATATCCAGCATGCCTTCCCAGCAGATTTACATTCCAGGTTTTGATGGTGGACATTCGGTTTAATATTTGCAGAATCTGAGAATCTGAAGTGATATTCCTTGGAAAAGCTTGATGTGAAACGAGTTGGGAGTTGCACAAATATTAAAGGTTAGCAGTAAAGCCTGTTGTATGCTGGAATACTGTGGGTGCTAGGCAGGTGTATGGGTTGTATTTGCGGGATAGGATAAGTAAGATGGGGTGGAGGGATTTGAAGAGAGCAGCCAAGGCACCTAACACTCCCTTTAAATCAGGCTTTCGTGAAACCCTGGAATTTTTCTCATGGCCCTGGAAGCATTTCCTGAATACCCAGGAGTCAATTAATTTAAACATATTTTTCAAATCTGTTAAACATTTATCGGGCGATGTGATCATATATGGTCATGTTGACCTTCCCCCTCCTCCCAAAATAGCCAGTGATGGGCCAGGAGGGGGTGGGAAGGGGAGGGCCCCCAAGGTGGGCCTGTACACAGCCTCTGTTTCCCAACCATATTCTGCACAATCACACCACTTCTGGGAGTTCTCAAAACCTGAAGAATGTTTCAGAGGTTTCTAGACAGTAAAACAAGTTGAGAGAGGCTACTTTAAATGTTTGCCCCCACCTTCACAAGCAGCTTTGCTTGCAAAGGGGGGGGGCAGGGATTTGAAGGGAGCAGCTATGGCACCTAACAGTTGCTAGACGCCCTGTCTGTTCCCTTTAAATGCTCCCCCCACTTTTGCAGACAGGTTTGCTTGTGAAGGTGTTGGGGGGGGGGGGGCTGCATTTCAGCTTGTTGAGCATTCCAAGGCCTCTTTCTGGAGGCTTCGGAATCCTCAGCATATCATTGGACGTCTGCAGACTCTTTTATATGTTATGCTTTCTCTATAAGCCCCAATTGTTTTTTTCCCCCTCTTTTCTTTGTTGGACATGAACCACTGTGATATTGACTCAACCATTACAGGGAGCAAAACACATATAGAACGGATACGCCCCCCTCCCCGAAGAAGCAGGGGAAAAGGGAATGCAGAAAAGCCCAAAGATAAAGTGATCTTTGACAAAGCTATATTAGCAGAATTCTCACTCACCCAAGTCCTCGGCACCAGCTCTACCATCGTACTGACCAGCAAGCACCCAATAATACACCTCTGGCCTACCACCCACCTCTGGCTCTTCGTTGAACCTGGCTGCTTAACCCTGTCCTCCTAGGCAATTCACCTACCAAACTTCCACCTGCAGTCCAATTATCCAGCGTAAAGACCTGTTTCACCAGCCTTTCAGCGACTACCTCCCTTTCTGGCCAACCTTCTATGTAGTCATTCCTGTCCCTTTCCCCCTCCGTAGCTGTACTGCACTGGCATCCCAAATCCTCCTCTGTATTATGCTACACAGATGCCTTGCGAAGGCTCTGATGCGAATGGTCCCAAGTGTTATATCCTTCAAGGGGCAGATACTGGGAGGGAGAAGGCACCCCAGGAGCACAACTACCCCGCCGCCCCCCGTACCTGAGGACATGAGTAGCACAGCCTGGAGCAGTGCTACTTCCGTGTCGTCCAGGTTGAAGGCAGAGAGGGACTTGCCCAAATCAAAGATGGCATCCGACACCACGCCCAGGCCGCCGTTCTTTAGCTGCTCCCGCTTGACGGCCATTTCGCCACTCAACGTCAGCGTCTCGCTTTCAGGGTCGTAGCGCACAGCTGCCCGCAGTGACATGATCTCCATGCAGCAGCCCTTCAACAGGATGATCTGGTCCTCACAAGGCAGCTGAAAATCAAGGGCAGGAAACAACCGAGGTCGCCAAACGCAGCTGCAAAAGGCTGCTGGCGTTTTACCTTAACCTCGCCATGAGGACTAGCCTTGTGCCAGATTTTAAAAATCTGCACGGTGGGCTCAGACAGAAACGGGCTGCCCTAGAAGGTTTCCCACAGGAGGTGGAGCAAGTTGGAACACAGCTGCTGCGGCTGACCTCCGGTGCTGTGGCGGCAGTGGCAACTGAAACACTGTCAATCAAATCTCCAGTGGCCAATCAGAAGCCTTGCTGGACAGAAGCCTTCCTGGTCCCTGCTTGCTTTCTAAAATCACTTGGCAGGCACCTGGTAAGCTGTCAGCAGGCACCCATGGGCACTGTGTTGGGCACCCTTGCTCCACACATTCGAGGAAATCCCCATCAAGCATGCCGAACTCCCCTCCCTGGACTTCCCACCCTTTGACACCAGCTGTCCCCGCGCTTCGCTCACCTCTGAAAACATGGGCAGTTTTTTGGCAAAGTCCACCACGCGGGTGATGGCGGGGGTGATGATCTTTGTAAACTCGCTGAACGCCTCCAGGTCCACTTTGTCCCCGTCGGGCATGGAGGCCATGGGTGACTGACCGATGTCTTCCGGCTTGGGGGGGGGGGGGAGCAGGGAGAAAGGAAGGGCAGAATCAGGCTCTGCAGGAAGGTACGTTTGGCACTTTGGGTCCTTTCTGTGCAAACAGTGGGGAGTCACCCCTCAATGGGCAGGGGAAAGAGAGAATGCGCTTCCTTGGGAATCATTCTGCCCTTGGATTTCCTCTCTCTTCTGCCATAACCCACTTTGCATGACCTTCTTGCCCTCTCCTGACCTGCCCTGGCACCGACTCAAAGTGGACAGCAGAGGGCACCCTGAACCCAACAATCCTTGCCATGCTGGGTGTGTGTGTGTGTGTGTGTGTGCGGAAATAAAGATGGAGGGCAGGGAAAGACAGGGGGAACTAGGCTGAGGGTTTCCAGCTCATCTGCCCTTGGAGGGAGCCAAGAGAGGTTGCAGCCGTGTCCTTCTGCGTAGCTGGCTGCACTGCTCAAAAACTCCCCGACAGGTTAAACCAGGGGAGGGAGGAGAATGTTCGTTTCTACAGGAACAAGCTAGACTCTGAGATCATAGATTTATCTATCCAGCAGCTCTTCCCATAAACGTCAATTATTAAGTGTCGTCTTCATTGATAGGCTGAAGGGTAAAATATAATGGTAAAGCTCAAAACCAATCTATATGAAATATCCTAGGAAGGGAATCTGTCTCTCTCTCTCACACACACACACACGGAACAATACTGGAAGGTAGGTTAAGGTGAGACTGTGCGATTCTCCCGGGGTCACCAAGTAAGTGTCTGTGGCAGAGAAGAGATTCGAACCTGGGTCTTCCAGACTCTACTCTGACAACCTAACCACTGCACAAGGAGTGGCCAAATGGTGGCTCTCCAGATGTCCAAGGACTACAATTCCCATGAGACCCTGCCCATGTAGTCCATGGACATCTGGAATTGTAGTCCATGGACATCTGGAGAGCCATGGTATGGCCACCCCTTGAGTAGAGCATAAGCACAACCCCCTCCCCAAATAAAACTCAATAGCAAAAATAAAGCTAAATAAACAGCTGCCTCCCCCCCCAAGCACTTTTAAAATCCCATTAATTTCTCATTAATTTTAATCTGCCTATTAAAATAACAGGGATCTCCTTTTGAAGGGTGGAACCTGGCCACACCCCTTATTTTATCCCACACCATAATGTTAAAACCAAGCAGAGGTACACCTGTGAAGGTAAGGTTTTTTGAAAGGGCTGAAGACCCCTAAGGGACGGGAGCTTTTATAAGAACGCCAGCTTGGTGTAGCGGTTAGGAGTGCGGACTTCTAATCTGGCAAGCCGGGTTTGATTCCCCGCTCCTCCTCCACATGCAGCTAGTTGGGTGACCTTGGGCTCACCATGGCACTGATGAAGCTGTTCTAACCGAGCAGGAATATCAGGGCTCTCTCAGCCTCACCCACCTCACAGGGTGTCTGTTGTGGGGAGAGGAAAGGGAATGTGGATGTAAGCCCCTTTGAGACTCCTCCGGGTAGAGAAATGAGACATAGAAGAACCAACTCTTCTTCTTCAGTAATATCAGGGCTCTCTCAGTCTCATGTCCCTCACAGGGTGTCTGTTGTGGGGAGAGGAAGGGAAGGGGATTGGAAGCCGCTTTGAGACTCCTTTGGGTAGAGAAAAGCGTCATATAAGAATTAGCTCTTCTTCTTCAGTAATCTCAGGGCTCTCTCAGCCTCACCTCCCTTCACAGGGTGTCTGCTGTGGGGAGAGGAGGTGAAGGCGGCTTTGTTGCGTGTGGAGTCTCCTCAATGACCCTCCTTCCTACCATCTGCTGTACTCCCTGCTTCATTAGCTTTCAGTTTTGGTTGGAATCGTTTCTACGACGTTTAACTGTTGGCCATCCAGACTGGGCACCAACGCAGCATCCCACTTTTTGCACATAAAATAAATAAATACAACCTGCAAAGATCCTCGGATGGAGAACTGGATACCACCACATCTTGTGGATGCATGCAACCGGCCCGCCCAACACCCCCTCTCCCTCCGGGCAAAAATCCACACGCTTGTTGTGCCCGTCACGGCCTCCTACCAGAAATTTCCGCTTCTGTTTCCAGTGGCTGCCTTGGGCATTCGTGCTGCGGTGTGCCTCCGTGGCGACGTGGATCAGCTCCCACTCCTCCGCCGTCGGCTCTGGCCGGTGCTGAAGGGATTTCAGCATCTCCTCTTTGCGCCTCCTTTCCCGGTTCTCTTCGATCAGTTTCCGCTTGGCTACCCTCTTGGAGTCATCCAGCACCACTAGGGGGCGGCGGAGAATGGGGAGGGCGTGAGTGGGAGAGGGCAGGGCCTCGCCCGGGGCCAATCACAACTCTCGCAATCCTCCCCCAAGAGTCTATGCGGTCCGTGTGGCTAGCTCACAAGCACCGGTGTGCCCGAAAGGCCACGCGGGAAACAAACTGACCGGCTGACTTGGAACGGCTACTGCAAGGCATGGAGCGCCTGTGCTACGCCAAGGGTTCAAGAGCTAGAGCAGGGACCCCCAATTTCCTTGAGCCTGCGGGCACCTTGGGAACTCTTGATACCAAGCGGTGGGCGTGACCCCAAAACGGCCGTCATGGGAGGCAGAATCGCGCAGAAAGGAAGCCCAAGGGCACTCCATTTAAAAATATGCACACCGTGGGAAAGAGGAGGGGGAGAAATGAAAGCCAACCCTTTGGGTGTTAGTGGCTACTAAAATAATGATATTTTAATTTGTACAGTGTATTAGTTCTCTGATAGCCAATCAGAAGCCCCGAGGTTTTAAAAAAAACACTTGGTGGGTGCCCCCAAAAGTGTTGCAGGATCCCATGGCGCCCACGGGGAGCCCTGAACTAGAGCTTCTGGGACATGCCCGTATACTTCCACAACACACCATACCAACGCTCCACATTAACTGTGGCCTTCCCAAATATGTATCCCTCGCAGGCCACCTTCCTTCCCAGGGGGACCCTGATGCAAGGGCTCGACTGCTCCCTACCCTGTCTCTCCCCCGCCCCCGCTCATCTCCCCTTCCTCCACAGCGGGCGCAACGCCCTTACAGTCCATGGCCATGCCAACGGCAATGCACTTCTTGAATCGGCAAAGCTGGCACTGGTTGCGGGTGATTTTGTCGATGACACAGGAGCCATCGTACTTGCAGGAGTAGGTCGGGTGCAGGTTCTTCTGGATGGTCCGTCGGAAAAAGCCCTGGAAAGAAGACAGGAGGACGTCACCACCACACGGCCACCTGCAAACACATTTCGCTCTTGCTAATGGCATATTCACCATCACATCGCTTTATGCCTGGCATATCTCCCTGCGGATTCAAGCGGCGAGTTTTTATGACCGGCGATACGGCGGTGTAATCTCGAAGCGACCACTAGAGGGTGCAAAAACATGCGGAGCAGCCCCCCATCCAGCAACAGAAACACACAAGAGAGGAAAATGAGATTGTGGGGAAAGCCCTTCGTTGTCAAGGGAAGGATAGAGGGCCTTCACTACAGAGATGTCAGGGACAGAGGAACTTTACCCTGTGCCCACAGAGAAACCAAGGCCTAAGGCTGCTGCTGGGTTTTTTGTGCATGGTTCCATTATTTCAAGCCTTCCAGTATGCCCGGGAATGCATTTTTGCCAAGACTGCTGATGAGGCAAGGTCTTAAGACCCCGAAACATCTGTTCCTTCCCACGCAACGCATTTGATTTTTCCCCCTTGCTTGATGATGAGTCCTAGAGAACTTGACAATTTGCATGCAGTTTTGTGCCACTCTGCGTGGGCGTGTGAAATGCCGCCAAGCCGCTTCCGGCTTACAGTGACCCTATGAAGTCACGTCCTCTAAAATGTCCTAGGTCAGCTCTTGCAAACCGAGGGCCATGGCTTCCTTCACTCAGCCCATCCCAGGTTGGTCTTTTGCTTTTCCGGCTGCCTCCCGTTTTTCCCTAGCATTAACGTCGTGCCATTTTGCTTAGTCCCAAGAAAAAAGTTTCACGGGGCTTTTCTGCTTGTTTTTGGCTCAAACGGAAAGTTGTTAGGTCTTTTTCTGTGCTTTTAAAATGCTAGACTGGGTTTTCGCAACCAGGGTTTCTTGACAGCCCTGGAAGGGTCTCCCAAATGGGGGGAAGTTAACAATTTTTTCCCTTTATTTTTTTTTTAAATTTTAAAATTAAATTAGACACAATCAACAGACAAGCCCCAACAAAAACAAGACAAAACTCCCAACACAACTCTGTAGCTTCGTCAGTCTTTTGATTCCTGTAAACAATGTCCATTTCATCTATTACATTCCATCCGGTAATCATCATTCAAGTCTCAAGTTACAATATTAGTTCACATATCTTACAGTCTGAGAGTTTCCTTAGGTAATTTGCCAAATCAATCCGAATTGTATTGAACTCTCCATTCTTTTTCACCCCTTGAATTACTTTAATGTTATTTGTTAATTTGCTGCCAGGGGCTCATGGGAATTGTAGTCCCTGGACATCTGGAATGCTGTTTGGCCACCCGTGGTGTAAAGTGTGAATTAGGGCCTGGGAGTTCCAGACTTGAATCGCCACTAATGTACGGAAACAGGGTGGGTGACCTTGGTCTGGTCACAGACTTTCAGCCTAGCCTACCTCTCAAGGTCGCTGTGAGGATAAAACAGAGCAGAATGACGTAAGCTGCTTTGGGTTATGATGGTGGGATATAAACAAAGGAAATAAGCACATAAAATAAAGCCGTTCTTCAGCTCTCCTGTTTGCTTTTGCTCCGTTCTTCTTCACTGCTCCGCAGGATTGTTGTTCACAGAGCTGGCCCTGAGCTTCTTGGATGCAATTAAGTACACAGTTGTTGCCCTCTTGACTTTGTCCCCCCTGCCTATAAGGCCAAGTCCCCCCCCCCACTTTGTGACTTGCCATCATAGGCAGTTGCCTAGGGGCTATCTGGTGTGAGAACAGAACATACCGGTCAAAAAATAGTTGGGGAGGGGCACACTGGCTACACTTCTCACCCTCGCTCCCTCCCGAGCACTTATTACCTTGCAGCCTTCGCAGGTGATACATCGGTAGTGGTACCCCGTGGCTTTATCTCCACATACAACGCATTGTTCATCTTTGTCCAAGTAACTAGGGATGTACCCTGTGGAGGGGGGATAAAACAAAGCCAAGTGGTCAGACCTCGAAGGAGAATCCTGCAGCAAAAGGAGGAAAACATATCTTCTACAGCAAGCATCCATCTTGCCTAGCAGGCGGCACCTGTTGTATGCAGGGTTGCCAACTTACAGACGGCACCTGGAGATTTCCTGCTATTGCAATTGATCTCCGATTGGAAAATGGCAGTGTTGGGGGACAGATTCTCCGGTGCTGTGCTCCACCGAGGTCCGCCCCTTCCCCAAACCCTGCCCGGCGCAGGCTCCACCCCTCAAATCCCCAGTCCTTCCCAACCCAGAGCCGACAGTCCTACAACCAAAGAGAATAAAGTCAAGAGGTGATGGCTTTCTGTCACTTGGGCCCATCGTTATGTGACTAGACACAGCCAAGATCTTTGAAAACTTCTGTGCCGAGGTGTAGGATAAAAGACTTAGGCATTTTGGGGGGTCAACAAGTTGGCAATGAGCCAACAGTGTGATAGGGCAGCTAAGAAGGCTAAGGTGGTATCAGAATCTAGATCAAGGGGAGCGATCCTAACACTCTACTCCGCATTGGTTGGACCCCATGGGGAATCTTATGCCCAGTCCTGGACAATGCAGTTCAAGAAGGATCTTGTCGAGCTGGAACAAGCCCAGAGAAGGGCGGTTAGGAGGGCTGAGGGGTTGAATCCATGACTCACGAGGAGAGGTTGAGAGCTGGGGATGTGTCGCTTGGAGAAGAGGAGGGGAGGGGTGGCAGGAGAGGTGTGCTTCACTACGTAAAAGGTAGACCTCTTGAAGAGGGGGCTGAAATGTCTCTGGCAGGTTTAGAGTCACGGACCAGGAAAAAGGGGTTCTAATGATGGGAAAGGAGGTGCCCCTTAAGAGAGCCAGCTTGTTCTAGCGGTTAGGAGCGCTGAGTTCTAATCTGGCGAGCTGGGTTTCATTCTGCTGCTTCGGAGGGTGGTGGAGATTCCTTTGTTGGACGTTTTTAGAAGATTGGAAGAGCACCTGGCAGGCTTGTGTGATTTTCATGTTCCCGAGAAGGGGGGGGGCTACATTGGATGGCCCATGGTGGTCTCTTCCATCTCTGTGGGATTCTGACCCTGATAGGAAAGTGGCAATATGAATCTTGAATTAAAATGAAGGCCTCAACCCCTTCCCCTTGCAAGTTCCCCGTACCCAAGGCATCTTCACTTTGCCACCGAAACCATGGAGGAGAGCTGTGCAAATTCATCCCCAAGGGGCCAAAGGGGTCTCTTGCGACCCCGTGCCCACGGCAGGGGAGGGGCAGCGGCGTCTGTCCTTGCCTGCTCCCAGCCCCCTCCCGGCTTTGTTAGCCCTTCTGAAAGGCTATTTAAAGGACCGCTAATGAGCCCGCTGTTCATGCGGAAAGCACAACGCCATGTCCTGCCATAAAAGGGCTCTTTTATCTCTGGGGGCTTGGGGGGCTGGGGAGGGGGGGAAGGAAGTCATGCCCGATCCCCCCCTCCAACTCCCCACACCAATTCACGTAACCCTGCTTACCCTCTAGGCCTCACCAGCACCCGTAATGAAGGCATCCCCAGCCCCAAGCCCCAGAAAGGGAACCCTGTTCTCTCCATCGCCCCCCCACCCCCGTCCTTATAATGTCTTATTGTCTGGAGCTGCGACAAGGGTCACCTCCGCGTGACCCAGCCCTGACATCTTCCCTATAGTAGTGGAATGCATAGGGGGGGGGGCAGAGAATAAGACTCCTCCCCTGTAGACCGAGAGGCAGCAGCCTTCCAGCAGAGAAAGGGTCACTAGAAACCGGCAGTGCAAAGTTTGTACCCGGGGCACCTTTCAGACGGATGAAATTTAATTCTGGGTACGAGCTTTCATGGGCATGTCTCTGAAGAGGCACGCATGCGCAGGGAAGCTTAAACCCAGAATTTCAACTCTGTGGGTCTTAACAGTGCCCCCGGACTCAAAACACGGCTCCCTTGGCCTCCTGAGAGCAATCCCGAGAGGCAGGCTAGGAGACAGAGGGTCAGGACACCGGTCCAAAGTCACCCATGGAAACCTCCATGGCAGAGTGGAGATTGGAGCCCGCTCCCTGCCTCCCAATGCTGGATTGGAACCATGGTTTATTAATTTTGGGATACCCAAGCTTTCTGAGCCTGTGAGGGGGGGTAGGTCAATATGACCATAAGTGGTCCTACCCATGGACACACCCAGCTGGAGCCCTTCCCCTTCCTGCCCCCTCCAGGCCCATTATTGGCCATTTTGGGAGGGGGGGAACAGATAGACATGACCATATACGGGTCCTATCACCCGATAAGCATTTAACAAATTTTCAAAAATGAATTAACTCCCACCCATTCGGGATAGCCTTCCTGGGCCGTCAAGAAACCCTCGGGTTTCCCGGAACCCTGCCGGAGAAAGCCCAACCTACGGAAAGGGCCCCAAAGACCAGATCTGATTTCCCAGAGGCGGCTCGACAGGCAGGCAGCAGTGGGGAAAGGTGGCGCATCTTCTGCCCATCTGGAGCACAGCTGCTGGCAACATGGGAGCCCAACGGTTTGGGGTGGGGGGAGAAGACGAGGAGGCCTTCTTTCTTCTCCCTGCCAGCCAGCGAGGCAGCCAGCATCTGCAGCAGAAGCAGAAGCATCAGGGCACAATGCCGACGCCCTTTCCCCCCACCGGAAGGCCACACAATTTTCAGCCGCGCTACGCCAATTGATGCAGGCTCTTTTAAGGCTCGGGGAAAGCTGGTGCCGTCCACCTGCCCTGCTCAGCTCCCACGTGAAACAAGCAAGCCTGTTTACGTAGTTGCTGAACTGAGAACCCTTAACACATGGGGGGGGGGTGAAGCAGTGGGTAGGGATCGCAGGCAGAGTGTAACGTGTGGTATGGAACATGGACCCACAGTGTGTGTGTGTGTTCCTCAGTAAGGACACATGACACTCGTGCTGCGGACAACACTGTATATCGGGAGTCCCCAACGTGGAGCCTATCGCCTGCTGATACCTTCCTGGTTCCCACCCAATGCTTCTAGAAAGGGGAGGGGCTAAGCAGGGCTTATTATAATGCGATATCAATAACAATAACTGCCCTGGGTTGGAATTTCAAAAGGGTTCAGCTTCAGAAGGGTGGGGATCCCTGCTGAAAGCCCAACCGGCGCAAAAGGAAATTTACTTTTAATCCAGAGTCAGACTCCTAGTCACTCTGGTCCCTCAACTGTTCTCTTTTTGTAGAATTCCGCGCTAGAAGTTCTCCTGCACGGAGGGAAATTTTCCACCAGGCAACCACTAAATCAGAATTATGGGAGGCTGATGGCACAGTAGATTACAAGAAGAACCGGTGCATCTTTTAATTCAAAGTGGCAAATGAATCCAGGATTGGGAAATCTACCCTTGCCCTCTGGGGGTTCTGTTTCTTATGCCAACATGTTGCTTCCTACATGAACCTCTTCCGAATGTACAGGATCCACAGAAAAACCACCAGCCATGACAATCATAGACGGGTGGGGGTCTTGATGCGGACATTATTAAATTAAATTAGACCACAAATCACCTAAACTACGGTGGGTAGCCACGTTGGTCTGAAGCAACAGAACCAAGTTTGATTTCAACATCCCTTACAAAAATCAACACAGCTTAACTCTGGGTGTAAACTTGCTTGTGCATGCGCACCTCTTCACACAATCTGATGATGTGCGCATGCACACGAAAGCATGTACCCATAATTAAGCTTAGCTGGTCTTAAAGGAGACTCAAACTTTGTTCCTTTGCCTAAATGCCTACAGAATCTGTTTCTCTCCCCCATTACTCAAGGTTCTGTCCAGGCTCCTGTGGCTTGGCCACAATCTTTAGAAAGTGCTATTCGGTCGGTCAACAGCTCAGGAACGCAAAATGAGCTCTGGAAGAGCTGCTGACCCGTTGGGCTGGAAAAGAACGGAAAGATTTTGATTGGAGAAGAACAGTGCAGACGGATAGGAGGAGGGAGAGGAGCGGGTTGGGGCAACGCATCCTAAAGGGAAAAGACCTGGCTTGGCGTTCCCATGCGCCCGCCCACTGGCCCCTGAGCCTTGGCCACGTGTCTTCACCTCCTGAAGCCCCACAGGAAGCCACGCCCCTTAACGCTTTATCTTCTGCCTGCAGATCCGGCCGTTTGCGAAGTGATATCCTGAGTTGCTCCCATGACCTCCTTCGCCTGGCCAGCAGAAAGGATCAAAAGAACTTCGACAGGGTCGAGATGGATAGATTTCTGAAGGATATCCTGTCCTACCATCCAGATGATAGCCTCTTTGGGTCAGGGCAGTTTCCCCAAACCCCTGCCTCAGATTTCTTTTGCATTGGCTCGTCTCACACTCTGAAAGTCTGCTTTTATGACCTGGCTTGCATATATGTGTTTGGGCTCACCTGGCACCGTGTGCGTCTGCAGGTGCATGCCAAGCCATGGGTCTGTTCTTCAGGTAGAATTCTTTTGGCATCGACTGGGTTAATCTGGTGCCCGTGGAGTGGAGTGTTTTGAGAAAGGGGGCAAAGTCAGGGAGAGGTTTCTGCTTGGCCAGTGGATGTTGGATTGGCTGTGCAGATTTTTACAAAAATCACAGTACGATGATGCGAGGAAAGATGCAACAAATCAAGCAGTCAAGATCCAGCAAGGATGGGGCTGCTTCTTCAGTGCTCCAGCGATGAGGCATAATGCACCACAATGCCCACTCGGGGTGAGGGTGGAGTGGAACTAGGGCACTCAGAAAGAGGGCATTATGCCACTGTAAGCACATCACAAGAGTCCCGCAAGGTCAGAGCAGACCATCTAGTCCAGCCTTCTGTCTCACACACTGGCCAACCAGTTCCTATAGAGGGTTAGCCTACAGGGCATAGAGACCGAGGCCTTCCCCCGATAAGAGCACTAGAAGAGCCCTGCTGGATCAGACCAGGGGTCCATCTAGTCCAGCATCCAGTTCCTCTGGAGGGCCAACAACAGGGCAGAGAGGCTGAGGCCTTCCCCCATGTTGCCTCTTGACTCTGGGATTCAGAGGATTGGTGCCTCTGAATGTGGAGGTTCCCTTCAGACACGGGGGCTAGTAGCTACTGAGAGTCCCATCTTCCCTGAATCTCTCTAATCCCTCTGTAAAACTGCTTATTCCCGTGGCCATTGCTACATCCTCTGCAGCGAATCCAACATTTTAATCACTCCCTGCCCATCGGGTTCATTGGATGCCCTCAAATCCGGGTCTTTCGGGAGAGGCGAAAAAAGATCTCTTCCTCAACACCCTCTGCCCCGTGCGTAATTTTACGAACCTTTCCAAGTGCCGCCTTTGTTGGCTCTTTTATTTATTTATTACATTTATATGCCGCCCTCCCCGGAGGCTCAGGGCGGTTTTCTAAACTGGAAAGCCCCAGAGGCTTCAGCCTTTCCCCCGAGAGACGGCGCTCGATCCTCTAAAGCAGAGGTGGCCAAACTGGGGCTCTCCAGATGTCCATGGACCACAAAGCCGCTGGCGGGGGCTCATGGCTTTGTAGTCCACGGACGTCTGGAGAGCCACGGTTTGGCCACCCCTGCCCCAAAGTAAAGACAAAGGCACTCACCTGACATGCTGCTTTTCACCGAACATTGGCTGCTTTTTCTTTACGTTTCCCATCCGGCCACCTTGGCGGAAGGAGGCGAGGCGGAAGAGAGAGAAGGGAGGGAAAAGAAAGGAAGAAAGAAGACAACGTCAATCTCTGCACCTTTAAGGAGTCCGGTGACCCGGCTCCTTCTCCCGCCACCGTCATAAACCTCTGGCGCCAAGGATTCCTCGGCTCACCTTCGGCCTTCCCGCAGCCTCATTGCCGTCAGCCCCCGTCCCTTGCAGGAAGGCTAAAGCGGAGTGAGGAGACTCGCTTTCCGTTATCTGGAAGGAGCAGAGGCGATAAGGGGGCCGAGGAGAAGCTTTGCTGTGTGCGTGTGAGCACAACGCAACTAACCCCCCCCCCCCAAGCTGGGATTCCCGTGGTGTCCTCTCTAGGGACTGCAAACCTTGCTGCTGGACCCTCCTGCTCTTCTGCACGGCCTTTCCGTGTGGGGTCAAAGGAGAGGAGCAGTGGGATCTATACAGGATCTGATTGTGAGTGGGTGGGCAGAAGGGGACTGTGTCGGTGCCTGGCTCTCGTGGGTCCTTCTGGCATGCCCAAGGAAATGCTGACCGCCACTTTAGGATCGGGAAGGGAATTTCTTCCAGGCCAGGTTGGCCAGGGATTCTGGTTTTGGGTGTATGTCTGGGGGGGGGGGGGAAGGGGGAGGCAGGGAATTGGGGTCACTGTAGGCGGGCAGGTAGTCGTGAATTTGTTGGACCAGATGACCCAATCACAGACGTCTTTTCCGCTGTGAAAAAAGGCTGCTTTGGAGGAGGGATTCTATGGCATTAGAACCCCACCGAGTCTTTCCCCAGACCTTCCTGGGCGGCAATTCCCAAATCTCCAGTATTTCCAAACCTAGAGCTGGCAATCCTGTGTGTACCTACTGCACATCAACCTGGGTGCCCCCCAAGTCCTAGTATTATCAGAGAAGGATGCAAAATAAAACAAAATCACCCTCCATTTTATCCACGCCATGCAAAGTTTTAGAAGTCTCTGATCGGTTCCCCTTATTCAACCCTTTCATAGGAAAGGTGCTCTAAGCCAGGGGTAGTCCAACCTGTGGTCCTCCAGATGTTCATGGACTACAATTCCCATGAGCCCCTGCCAGCGTTTGCTGGCAGGGGCTCATGGGAATTGTAGTCCATGGACATCTGGAGGGCACAGGTTGACTACCCCTGCTCTAAGCCATTAAACACCTTGGTTGCCCTCTTCTGTCCTACTGTTCACAATTCTGCAACTTTCTTTTAGGATGTGTTAACTAGGATTGTGCCCAAGGCTCCACATGAGGCCTCACCTGTAGATCTATTCAGATGCATTGCAATTTCCCAACTTTTATTTTCAGGCCTTTTCTGAATACACTCCAGCAGGAAGTTTTACCCTTTTCGCCTCTGAACAAACATAAACCTCCTTCTTCCTGATTCAGACATTGGTTCCTCAGGGTGAGCGCTACCCACTCAGACCGGCAGAAAAACCATAGTGAAAAATTAAATGTTTCAATGTTATTGATGTTGCTGTTGTTGTTGATATTGATGCAGTTACTGAGTTATGTTGCGTATGTCACATTGGATATTGCAGTTACTGACTTATGTTGTCTCATATCGGATACTGCAGTTACTGACTCATGTTGCATAGATCATACTGTGGCTCCCTGCGCCTCAAGGGAGGGCAATATAAAAATATAATGAATGGATGGATGAATGACGGGTTGGTTTTCATACCCTGCTGTTCTCTATCCCAAGGAGTCTCATGGCGGCTTATGCTTCCTCTCCTCTGAGCCACCTTCCGTCTCTGTACTGCCACATTGAACTATCCGTAACATCCAGCCCTCCCCATCAGGATATGGACCCTCGAACTGTAAGGACACTTCCAAAACACCCTTAAAAAACCACATATGAATTCATAGAGTCGACTTGCTGGCTCTTAGCACACAGAGACACACAAGTAACACAGAGGCTGGGGTATGCAGCCCAATGCTCACAAAAAGATCTAGGCCAGGGGTAGTCAAACTGCGGCCCTCCAGATGTCCATGGACTACAATTCCCAGGAGCCCCCTGCCAGCGAATGCTGGCAGGGGGCTCCTGGGAATTGTAGTTCATGGACATCTGGAGGGCCGCAGTTTGACTACCCCTGATCTAGGCCAACCTCAGCCCCCAATGGACAGATCAAGGGATCATAACGCGCTCTGCAGTCTCTAGACCACCGACCCCTTCCCAACAGCAAGGAATTAAATTAGCTAATGAACAGCCCCTGAAGCCAGCTGTGTGAATTTTCACACCGGCGGTAAGGAAGTGCGTGGGGTGCAGATGTTAGTGGACGAAAACCTTGCTTTACAAGTCAAAAAGATGGGCCTCTTGCTGAAAATTTAATCCTTGCTAGGGGTTGGGAGATTTCTTGGATGGATTACGACAAAAAGTCTGACCGATTTCTCAAGCGTTGGGAAAGACACCGAACAGACCCAGGGGAGGAATACATGACCTTAGCTGTAAAAACGAGTAGTTATGTTTTTGTAAATGAATTCTGGAACGGAAGCCTCTTAGAAAGAACGGGAATGTTTGTATGCATGAGAGACAGAAAGAGAAAGGCAGACAGACAGACAGTCAGAAAGAATATATATATATATGTATACTATCTCAGAGGTGGCCAAAGTGTGGCTCTCCAGATGTCCATGGACTACAGTTACCATGAGCCCCTGCCAGCGACATTGTAGACCATGGGCATCTGGAGAGCCACACCTTGGCCACCCTTGATTCAGGTGGGTCGCCATTTTGGTCTGAAGCGACAGAACAAAAGCTGAGCAGCCCCCCTAAGACCCCCAAAATTTAATTCTGATTATAAGCTTTGGTGTGCGTGCGTATTTCTGCAGATCCGCTGAAACAAACCTCCTCAAACTTTATACATAGAAGTAAAGAGAGGGCGGGCGGGTTTAGCTGCCAAGAAGAGCGAGTTAAGAGTCCAGATGCGTAACTGACCGAGTGATATTTAGCTAAGATTGGATGAAAGCAGTTTGTTGGAGCAAATTAGCATACAAATAAGAGTATATTATATGTATATACAGATGGGGGGGGGTTATGATGGAGCAATGCCTTTTCTTCTCTTTCAGCAAATAACCAGAGTCAGAACTCTATCCAAAGTCTGAGCAGGGTTATTTTATAGCTTATGTCATTTCCTTTCTGTATTCCCCTCCCCACCAACACACACAAACATCTGAATGCCACACAGTTGCCTTGCTTGAGTTTGGTCTATTCAGACTTCCTGGCGCAAAAACTTCAAAGCCCAGTTGTTAAATTAGCTGCGAATCAAGGGACAAGCCTCCTGTCCCAATCAGCACCACTTTACCCCACTCATTTCTTGTGGCACCCCCATTGCATGGCAAGGCACCCCAGGGGGAGCAGATTATCCCCCAACCACTCTCAGCATACGGCAGGTTTGGCCAAACTGTGGTTCTCCAGATGTCCACGGACTACAATTCCCATGAGCCCCTGCCAGAATGTGCAGGGGCTCATAGG
Source organism: Paroedura picta (assembly GCF_049243985.1). Classification (NCBI taxonomy): domain Eukaryota; kingdom Metazoa; phylum Chordata; class Lepidosauria; order Squamata; family Gekkonidae; genus Paroedura; species Paroedura picta. The sequence continues at coordinate 27,105,211 of NC_135384.1, forward strand.
AATTGTAGTCCGTGGACATCTGGAGAGCCACAGTTTGTCCGCCCCCGGCTTAGGGGCTGGTTTCAGAAGGTTAGTGCAAAGTCCTGCCTTGTAATATGCATTTTGGGGGGTGCACAGGTGTTTGGAGGGGCAAGCCAGGTTTTTGCACCCACTTGACTCCTCCGCTTGGTTAGACTTAATTGCAGTTTGACTGGGGAGGGGGAGGAAACGACAATTCGGAAGGGATTAGGCCTGCCTTTGAGAAACTGCAGCTCAGATGTCTGGCCGGGCGGGTGGGGGTGTGTGTGTATTAATTAATGAGACTCACATAATTTCTTTTAAAGGCAGCAGGATCAATAGGAGCTGTTGCTCTCCTTGATTGAGTTTATTTAAGCTTACTCTGTTCACCCCCCCCCCCACACACACAGTGCTTTTCTCCACAATTCTCCAAAGCAATTTGCAACACCGTCCTCCCAGCCTCCATTTCATCCTCACAACGACCCTGTGAGGTAGGCTAGGCCGACAAGAGCGGGCCTGGCCCGAGGGCACACAGAGAGTTCCTACGACTCAGCGGGGAATCGAACCCAGGTCTCCCAGAGTAGCGAAAGCCGACTTGCAACTGTATAATTTCAGCCTGTTTGTGTTATTTGCAGTGTTTGGAAAGCAATGTTGGAGAGCGACGTATTTTTTCCGCAACAGTGCATCACCTTCCCTCATGTTGAGCGCGAGTGTATGCCTCCCCGTCCCTACTCCAAGTTTGCTTTCTAAATTAAATCCAAAAGACAAAATGTCCTTTTTGGACCAGATTAACACAACAACAACAAAACGTGACCTCAGTGGCAACTCAGCCAATCAGCTGCCTGGGGCTCGAGCTTCATTTGCACACTGCCATCCAATTGGCAGTTAGTGTGTGTGTGTGTGTGTGTAACGCAGAGGGCGGAGCAAGGAAGGGAGCCTTGAGTTTCCCCGCACAGACGGGGAGAGGGGGAGCGAGCAGGCTGGGCTACGTTTTAAAAGGCTGCTCTCTCATACATTTGCAAAAGACATCTATTAAACGCACGCCACAGGACAACAAAAACAAACCGTCAAGCCCCAACACAGTAGATAATGTAAAAGAGCTTCAGAAAGGAATGTTTTCACGGATGCAAGAAGGGGCTTAAGTCGGTGGCCCCTCTTGATAGCAAGCTCCACAGCCCTGGGGGCCATAGCAGAAAAGGCTCTGCAAGAAAGGAAGAAATAAGGACCAGGCATTATGATTGTGCAGCCAGCTTGGTGTAGTGGTTAGGAGTGCAGACTTCTAACCTGGCGAGCCGGGTTCGATTCCCTGCTCTCCCACATGCAGCCAGCTGGGTGACCTTGGGCTTGCCGCAGCACTGATAAAACTGTTCTGACTGAGCAGTGATATCAGGGCTTTCTCAGCCTCACCCACCCCACAGGGTGTCTGTTGTGGGGAGAGGAAAGGGAAGGAGATTGGAAGCCGCTGGTAGAGAAAAGTGGCATATAAAAGCCAGCTCTTCTTCCACTAAAATTGCGTACGTGAAAGCAATGTGCCCAAGGCCACCCAGCATGCTTCACGGTATTGTTATCTGAAACCAGGTCTCCAAGAGCCAAAACTCAAACCCCCATGCCTCATGTGGCATGGTTCTGCCCTGAACGTCACATATTCTAATTGCAGTTTACCGATTTTATTTACTTTATATTTATGCCTTGTCTTTCTTCCCACAGGGGACTCAAAGCATTTTTGCATTGTTCTGCACATGTAGCTTTCATTGCCCTGTGGTGTATCCAGCTTAAAATACCAACGCATTCACAAGTTACGGTGAATACATGTCCATCCAGCATGCGCGCGCCCGTGTCTGTTTAGAAAGAGCAGGGACTCTGCTTTCGATAAACGCAGGGTTTCAAGTACGCGGTCCCTCTAGACGGGCATCAGGTAGCAGAAAATCCAGTGTGCCACAGGTTTGTACATGCATTCGCCATAACTTGTGAACAGGGCTTGTGCATTTAAATATGCATTTAAAAAATGCAATGCAGTGCAAGAGGAAGGAGGAGGCAGAGAACACTGTTGTTTTGAAGGACAGCTTGGCCACATTCCTGTGTCTTTGGGTGGCCAATCGGTGGCTCTCCAGATGTCCATGCGCTAGCCCCATCAGCCCCTGCCAGCACCAGGTTTTTATACCCTGCTTTTCACTACGCGAGAGAATCTCAAAGCGGCTTCTATTTGCCTTCCCTTCCTCTCCCCACGACAGACGCCCAATGAGGTAGGTGGGGCTGTGAGAGCCCTGAGAGAACTGCTCTTCAAAAACAGGACTGTGACTAGCCCAAGGTCACCCAGCTGGCTTCATGTGGGAGAACGGGGAATCAAACCCAGCTCGCCAGATTAGATGCTGCTGCTCTTAACAACTACACCTCGCTGGCTGCACCCCCAAATCTCCAAAACATTTCCCGAAATGACAACCCAGTCCTCATGGGAACCTGGGGGAGGGGGGGGGGCGCCTTGCAACCCTTATCTTCTCCTTGACATGCGAGTTTTCTCACAGTAATGTTTTGTTTTGTCCAGAGGGAGCATAATCCAAACACTGCTTTCCTGACCCAGATGGAACCCACGGTACGATGTCTCTTCGAAACAGTCTATCGGTTTAATATCGATAATTCTGAATCTAGAAGGGGATTTACACCGTTCCTTCAGCGTGGTGAGTGGGAAAATATAATAATCTCCCCTCCGAGGAACATACCTCATTATGTCAGGATGGTAACGCTGAGGACACCAAATGTGTGATTTTCGATGGCTGTATTTACAACCAATTACGTCAGGAGGTGCTTTGTTCCCTCTTGACCGACTCCAGGGTCGCTTCAAGCTTGCTAAATTAAAGGATCTCCTTTCAGATATTCTGGGATCCTGTTCTTAATTTTGTTTATTTTATACTGGCCACTGGCTGCAATAAACATATCTGATTGGGGAGGCCAGGTCTTTTGTACCCCATTTTTCTCTCCCTGAAGGAGCCTGCAAACTCTTATAGTCACCTTCCCTTCTGCTCCCAACAACAGACACCTTGTGAGGTAGTTGGAAGCTAAGAGAGCTCTGAGAGAACTGGGACTGGCCCAAGGTCACCCATCAAGCCAGGCCACCCAGAGTGTCTCAAAAAGCAGCTTACAAATCACCTTCTTTCCCCCTCCCCACAACAGACACCCTGTCAGGTAGGTAGGGTTGAGAGAACTATGACGTCCAAGGTCACCTAGCAGACCCCCTATATCTCAAAGCGGCTTACAAGTCACCTTCTCTTCCTTTCTTCACAACAGATCCCCTGTGAGGTAGGTGGGGTTTAGAGAGCTCTGAGAGAACTGGGACCCACCCAAGGTCACCTGGCTGGCTGCATGTGAAGGCTGGCTCCTGTAAGCCCAGGAAGGTTTCGTGTTTAAATTGCAGCTTTACGTGCCTACAGCGCTATCGAATTGCAGCTGATTTACGGCTAACCGCAGCCGGGGGCTTTCGAGGGGAGGGGTTAAGCCGAGGGGGCCTGCCTGCCGTTGCCGCCCTCAGCCGCGTCTCTCTTGGCGGTCTCCCTCCCAAGCCCCAACCCTGCTCAGCTTCCGAGATCTGACAACTTCGGGCTATACCGTGCCGCCGCGTCCCCTCCAATTATAGCATTAGGAAATGCAAAAAAGGAAAAAGAGAGAGAGGGGGGGGGCAGAGAAAAGGAAAAGCAAGCAAGCATCACTGCAGGAAACAGGCCAAGGATAACACTTGCCGGCGGTGTGTACGTGCCGCTTTTGAACAAGCACAACACATCAGCATGTACACAATGCGGCTCCGAAAGAGCCCAGAAATAGCGCCGGTGAAAAGCAGGA